>NW_026781958.1:1200000-1572500 GCF_031769215.1 Ylistrum balloti
ACAGAAGCTGCCCCTGTACTTTATCACATACACAACATTCAATACCATATACTGTTTTTACCACTGTTAACTTAAGCTATAAGATTACAGGTTTAATGTTCAAATGATGAATTGTTAATTTCAATTTAAAAATATTTACATCATATATTCTAAAATTCGTGAAAGTAGTGAAACCTTTTCCTGGTTGGCCCCCTACCCACCCACCATCTCCACCGGAAGCAAAAAAAAATATATATATACATAAATATATGAAAGCTGACAACTTGCCAAAGATCCAACCTTAGTCTGGTATTTCCAAGTATATGCTTTATATCAGTTTGACACCCACACTGACAAAAAACAATCATTTCCGATGTTAATTCCATGCTTCGTCCACAGAATAGCTGCTGCCGGAAGTTAATTTTGATAAAACATGTTCAGCTAATGCTATTGCTGTGTAGGTTTCAGTGTTGAGTATTCCATAGCTTTTCCGTTCTAACTCTGTGATAAATGACACAGCATCTGAAAGTTAACAGCAAATTTGTCTAGTGTAAAAAGTAGCATGTACTTAGAGGATAATTAGGTCTGCTTGTTATTATGTATATACTGGGAATAAGATTATGAGTTTTGGTTTTAACACAAGACGCAAGCCTGCAACAGCAATGGGTTCTCTGCGATTTTCATACACCTATGTGTCATGACTCATTTGTATTTTAACAAACAAACTCGTTGTAATATGACCATAGGGCTTGTGCCGCTCATCTGGCGTTGTGTGGCTTAATTGCTTCATCCAAACTAAAGGAAATGAATTCTAAAAGTTTACATTTATTTCCCAAATGGGGTTCACCAAGTTGCGCCAAAGAGGTCAACCAAACCATATATATACAAAAGTCTCCTTCATCCATACATGCTTCAGACCAAATTGGGACAAAATCCTGTCATTCATGCTGAAGAAAGGTTTCAAAGAATTTGCTCTGTTTGCCCTATCGGGCCCCATTCCTGTTGCTCCGGATGCTGAGACCCTGTTTATACAAAATGGGTTCCCCTTCACCTGAAAATTCTTCAGTCCTATGCAAAATTGAGCAAAAACCAATAATTCCTACTGAAGAAGATTTAGGACTCCAGTGGGGTCAGAACCTACAAATTACGCAAAATTGATTCTGCTTCCCCTAAGAATGCTTCTGGCCAAATTTGATTGGATCTGTTCCCCTAACAGGTCGTTCATGACCAGTAGCGATTTGTGTGAAAAAATTGACTGACAAACAAAAAGATAGATTTAAATTATTTATAGAGAACAATGCATGATTCGTGCAGACGATGATGGTTGAAGAAAAATTATGTTTTTTCCTCTCATGTTGTATCTGGAATTATATTTTGTGATTGAAAAGTTCGGTATTGACGGCTGTTTAGCACATTCACACTCATTAAACCAACCAATTGGATCAGTTCCCTCGCGCACACAATGTACGTTAAAATACCAATGTATCACACAGCACGATAACACAAGAACTACGTCTCTGGTGGTGTTTTTCTGTTTTTTTTTCTATTTGTTTAATTAATTAATATGTTGCTATGGTAAAAGTTATCAACTTAACACAAAAATGTGAATTCAGCAAACGATTGATAATCCAATATACGGAATTAAGAAAATGGAACTCTAGCGACACCGAAACAGGTACGTAAGTATTTCAAAACATGTCCTAAGGGTCGCATATATTTTCATCGAAGCCAAATCTTATAGATAAAAGAAGCTTATCAGTTCTGTATTATGTCTGAATGATGCAACTTGGGTGAAACATCACCGACAGCACGCATAGATATCCGGATTTCGCATGCCCACCCATCGGTTTGTGATTAGTGGCCTACTTCCGGGCTGATGAAACCACATGTAAAATAGATTAGCTGGTTATATTAGTCCTTATGAGCGTGTGATCTGTCACAATTCTGCTAAACTTATAACTGGATACCTATAGAATGGCGTACAAGGTTGTAATACAGAAAGACAAGCCAGCGTTAGGTAAGAATGTGTCAAATTCCAAATAAGGTTATTGCCGTCGTAGACCTGTCCAACATGTAAGACACTTCTAATATAGAAGTCTGATTTCGAACGAATCTGGTACACAGCGCTGTTCAAAAGCTGGGGAAAGGTCAGACGAACCACTTTCGTCTTTCTTTCACGAGCAAGAATGCAGCTTATATTTCAAGACACTGACCATATAATCTATTTATCACTCATCACTGGTTGAAAATTCAGACTACCAAAAGTTAAGCAGTTAGTTGAATATACCGAAAATTTCTGTCTCTAAAAGGTTCGTTTAAAGTCAATATTCACATTCACCACGCTGTTACTTCTACATTTTCACTCATTATGCCCATTTAGAGACTCTCAAATGAGCATAATCAATAAAAATGTAAATATCCATAACAGCAAATAAATGTGAATACAGACATTATATCATCATTTTAGAGACAGAGATTTTCAGTCTAATTGATATTATACTTGAATTAGGCCAGATGATGTCTATTCCCAAATAATTGTTTCAAATTTCAAACAGATATCATATCAATTTTATGAATTTCCATAAAATATTAAAATAAACTTGTTCATTACAACAAGCGGAATTGTTTAAATGTTTGAAATGGTAAAATTTAGCTTTTTTCTGGCAGCCCAGAATAAAATTTTCATTTTCATGCCAGACCATCTCTGATTTGTTATCACACATGTAATATTATGTTGAATCTGAGATGTCGCTGAGCATAGGATGATATTGGCAGAGGATTTTTCATCAGATGGATATTCTTTGTATAAAATGTGTACACAGACATCAGCTGTTTGGCTATTGGCTAGTAAAACAAAACACTCCTATATAACTGGATACATGAAATCTGATTTTATCCTTATGCTTCCTTTTTTGGGGTTTCTACTTGTATAGCTGCATACCTAACTGCCCAATATGTGAAGTCCAAAGGGAAAACAGTATCTACCGAATTAGGAAGTGAGAATTCACTTGCTGTTGGAGGGTAAGTAAAAAAGATATGCCATTATGAGATATCATTAAGCTGTAAACAGCAAGACTTTGATATGAATTAATGTAATATTTATGCTTTATATATATGTCTGTGTGGATGTGTTCTCCAGAGTTTCTAAATAGTAATGGAGGTACATGTTGATGGCAAAACTAAAAAAGATCACCAGATCAGACATATTTAATTATTAGCCATTTACTGTTTTTCAAATTAATGTTGATTTTCACTTTGATGATAAGTAAAGGTGAAATGAAATTAAAAAGCATTGAAACTACAAAGGGTATTTCCTATTGATGTACATTTACATTCGGTTAAAAAACTCATGAATATTGATTTAAAATGTAATTCAATTTAAAGCGAGCAATGAAAGTCTGCTTACAAGTTTAGTATAGGTAGTTTTCTTTCACTGAAAAAAATATTAGAATTTGACGGGTAAAAATCCAACATGTAGGTAGATGTAGCAGTATATAACCACAGACATGTTGTTGTGATGCTTTTACATTGATTTTTTTCTATTTTACTGACAAAATCATGCAAGAAATATGGATAAATAATCCTTATGTTGATTTGCGAAAAATGTATTTATATTTCGTTGTTTCTTATTTTCAGCAATGTATCGTTTACATCAAATTTTTCCATCTGTCGCTTCTTGGCAAGAACTTTCCCAGATGAAGGACTACAAGGGGAATCGTTTTTACAGAAAACAGAGGTTGGTGTTTTGTTGATTCAGTTGTTTGTAGGTGATTTCAATATACATAAGAGCAATATTAGTATTCTATGGGAAAACATTGGAAGTTTTCAACCACAATTTAAAATGTAATTTTTGTATGTATCAATGAAATGAATAGAAGTTTCATAGTTTGATTATGATTCTATTTGGAGAAAGCAGATCTAGAGCAGGAATGAAACTGTTTTTCTTGTCTTACAAGAATTGAAAAAGGAGTAATGAAAGCTGTCATGTATTTTTTTCTTCATAATTAAGATAAAATGCAACACATAATTGGAAAATAAGATACGTTTTTGCATCAGTTAAATAGTGATAATGCCTTTCTTAGAGATGTAAACAATCTTAGTCATATTTTAATTAGTATTCCATGAAAAACAAGATTTAGAGTGTCTATATTGTTTATTTTGGTGCAAGCTTTAGGCAAGATTTAGGTGTTTTTGTCTGCTTATTTCATATCTGTTATTTCAACTATTAGTAAATTCTCAAAATAAAATGGTATAAATTTGTTAAAAGCACATGATATTTGGGAAGAGTACAAGCATATAGTATTACCCATGCCTGCCTGTCATGCCCCATTTAGATCCATGGCTAATCTGGAGAACCTCTCGACACATCTGGTTATATTTACCCCTATTGTATCAAAATGGTATGTTCTACACCTGATCAGATTCATTGTTTGCATAGGAGCAGGAATGTTGAAAGCTTGAGTCTTAAAATGTTTTCTAGTATATAATTCTACTATACATGTGTATGTAGATATATTGGGTATTGCCGTGCAGAAACAACACTATCAAATAACAGAATTTGATGTTGTTTCAGGCAACACAAAGTCAATAAAGGGAATATTAAAACAAACTCTGACATGATTCAAAAGGATACTTAGAATATTACTGTGAGAGGAAGTATGTGATTATGTGAATTTGTTTGCAGGTGGACCATTGGATGACTTTTGCAGCAGGCCATCTGTCCTGTGACTCAGAGTTCTCATCGGCCCTGCAATACCTTGAGGAGAGACTGACTCTGGTCACTTTCCTTGTTGGCCATAGTCTAACACTTGCTGATTTTGCTGTCTGGGAGGCACTTCATGGTAAATAAAATCTATTCCTTTGTAATCATTTAAATGTATCTTTTCTCAAACAGGGATATTCCTATAGAAGCATATTGCAAAGAACATTTCATATTGTGAACTTTAATAAAGATGTGTTTACATTCAATGGAAAATTTTCAATTTTGGTGGATTTGAAGGCTAAAAGTTGTCCAAACCATATAACACTTCTTCAGGAGAGGGAAGTACAGACTTAGTCTACTGCAGCTCATTAGTCCACACTAGCTATATCTGAAAGAAACCTTATTTAAATAATTGTGGACATATTTGCCAAAATCATTATCAAAATCAAACTACACATGACACACATCAGAAATTTTTATAAATCTATTGATTCCAAGTAGTTTTAGGATGATTGCTTTACTTCTAAACTTAAACTCTAATAAGTACTATTTATATACTTCAAATTATTTTCCTATTTCAGTTAACAAAAAGTGGTATGACTTGATGGCTCGAGATAGTGCCCCAGTGAATGTTTCACGCTATTTCCGGTTTCTCTGTGATCAAGAGCCGTTCACATCTGCTCTGAAAGTTCTACCCAAAAAACAGTCACAAGGAAATAAAAAGTCGGATTCGGCTGTAAGTTAATGATTTGGCCAGGAAAACAATATTTACTATTAAAGCTGTGGTTAAAGAATAAAGAAAATTTCTTAGTTCCTTAAAAAATGTTAGTGCAATATTAAATGATAAATAGTGACAAAAGTTGTTGGAAAACAACAAATGTGTCAATTGGATCCATAACCTAAACATCAGTTAACAGTGAAATACTCCTGTTTACATTCAGCTGGAACTTACTTTTCCACTCAATGTCGATCTGGTTGTCAAACTATCTCCGAGAATTTTATAGAGCCAATTTTTTTCCTTTTTTCAAAGATTGTTTGACTGAGCTCGTTCCAGTCAAGAAAATGTGTAGTGGGAGTAAACTGTCATTTGTTTACACATTTTCAGGTGAAAAAGGATGAAGGAAAGTTTGTAGACCTACCAGGAGCTGAGATGGGAAAGGTGGTGGTCAGATTCCCACCAGAGGCGAGTGGGTAAGTGCAACACATTGTATATACATCACTGCAATATTACTTTGATCAGCACAAGAAATCATAAACTTTTTTTAATAATTTCTACTCAAACTGTGGTGCATTACACTCTATTTAATATGTGAAAGACTGAAAATTCAAAAGAATAGAAGTTTATCTTTAAATTTAACATAATGAGGACTTGTGTATAATTGTTTGAAGAATTAGTATGTCAGAAACCCTTGGCTATTAATAGGTATCTTCACATTGGCCATGCTAAATTTAACATAATGAGGACTTTTGTATAATTGTTTGAAGAATTAGTATGTCAGAAACCCTTGGCTATTAATAGGTATCTTCACATTGGCCATGCTAAATTTAACATAATGAGGACTTTTGTATAATGAAGAATTGTATGTCAGAAACCCTTGGCTATTAATAGGTATCTTCACATTGGCCATGCTAAATTTAACATAATGAGGACTTTTGTATAATTGTTTGAAGAATTAGTATGTCAGAAACCCTTGGCTATTATCAGGTATCTTCACATTGGCCATGCTAAATTTAACATAATGAGGACTTTTGTATAATTGTTTGAAGAATTAGTATGTCAGAAACCCTTGGCTATTAATAGGTATCTTCACATTGGCCATGCTAAATTTAACATAATGAGGACTTTTGTATAATTGTTTGAAGAATTAGTATGTCAGAAACCCTTGGCTATTAATAGGTATCTTCACATTGGCCATGCTAAATTTAACATAATGAGGACTTTTGTATAATTGTTTGAAGAATTAGTATGTCAGAAACCCTTGGCTATTAATAGGTATCTTCACATTGGCCATGCTAAATTTAACATAATGAGGACTTTTGTATAATTGTTTGAAGAATTATGATGTGTGAAACCCTTGGCTATTAATAGGTATCTTCACATTGGCCATGCTAAGGCAGCTCTCCTGAATTATCATTATGCACAACTGTTCAATGGTAAGCTCATCATGAGGTTTGATGACACCAACCCAGCCAAGGAGGATGCTGACTTTGAGAAAGTAAGTAAAATGTTCAGATCATAAAATAAAAATTCTTGAAGTATTCTGTAAATGGTTGTAATAATTTTCATTTCACTAATGATGGTTTATAGGACGATGGTAAACAGCTACTCTCCTTGATAGACTTCCATCTTCTCGTGGCTGTTGGATGTTGCTGATATTGTCATCATGTATTTTTATTGTTTGATAAGTGGGATAAAATCATTGTCTATGATGATGATGATGATGATAATACCACCAGTATGGCTGATAAATGACTAGTGACGATCTAAAAAAACATCTTCTTTTTCTGAAGATTCATTAAGTAAATCAATTCTATCCATTGCTCAGTTTCCTGGCTGTAACTTCCAAGCAATCAATTAAATTCTATGGATTTAAACCTGCAGTCATTGGGGTAGGGTAGATCTTTTATTGGAATAACGTTAAACAAAACCTTGAGTCCCGGGGTGGGTTAGATATTCATTGGAATAGCCCTAAAATCCCTGAAGTTCTGTGATGGGGTAAATTTTTTTTGGAATAGCCCTAAAAAACCCTGAAGTTCTGGGATAGGTTATTTTTTTGACTGGAATAGCCCTAAAAATCCTTGAGTTCTGGTATAGGGATAAATGTTAACTGGAATAGCCATCATTTTTTCAGAGACTTTTTCTGTAGAATTTAATGATATTTTCAGTTTATGTTTTTTCTTGTAATAGGACTTGTAAAAAGTTTTGAAAATCATATTCTGGATTTACAAAATCATTTCTTTTTATATATGTTGGTATTTTAGGTGATTCTGGAAGATGTTGCTATGCTGGGCATCAAATACGACATCTTCAGTCACACATCCGACCATTTTGACCTGATTCTGCAGCTGGGAGAGAAGTTGATCCGTGAGGGAAAGGCATACTGTGATGATACAGATCCTGAAACCATGAAGAAAGAGAGAGAAGAGCGAGTTAATTCCAAAAATAGATCTAATAGTATGTAGCAAAGGGTCCTACATATTCTAATAGGACAGTTATATGTAGCTATATAACACTGTTCTATTTCTACAACCAATGAATTAAGCCTTAAAGTAATGCTGTTACGGTTTCAGTCTATTTGCATTACCATTGATGTTGCTTCTCGGTATTATACCTTTAAAAATACACCACTCCTACTTCAAAATCATAATTCCATCCTTCCCTACCCGGGTCTCACACACATTGATATAGTTGATATGTATCACCCCTGACATCACAGTGACACTGATATAGTTGATATGTATCACCCCTGACATCACAGTGACAATGATATAGTTGATATGTATCACCCCTGACATCACAGTGACAATGATATAGTTGATATGTATCACCCCTGACATCACAGTGACACTGATATAGTTGATATGTATCACCCCTGACATCACAGTGACACTGATATAGTTGATATGTATCACCCCTGACATCACAGTGACACTGATATAGTTGATATGTATCACCCCTGACATCACAGTGACACTGATATAGTTGATATGTATCACCCCTGACATCACAGTGACACTGATATAGTTGATATGTATCACCCCTGACATCACAGTGACACTGATATAGTTGATATGTATCACCCCTGACATCACAGTGACACTGATATAGTTGATATGTATCACCCCTGACATCACAGTGACACTGATATAGTTGATATGTATCACCCCTGACATCACAGTGACACTGATATAGTTGATATGTATCACCCCTGACATCACAGTGACACTGATATAGTTGATATGTATCACCCCTGACATCACAGTGACACTGATATAGTTGATATGTATCACCCCTGACATCACAGTGACACTGATATAGTTGATATGTATCACCCCTGACATCACAGTGACACTGATATAGTTGATATGTATCACCCCTGACATCACAGTGACACTGATATAGTTGATATGTATCACCCCTGACATCATAGTGACATTTTGATTTTGCTGATAATTTTGTATATGTTTACCTATCACAGTGTGCAAAATACTTTTGACATATTTTTAACCCAGTGATGGTGGGTTATTCAAATCGCCCTACATTTGTCATCCATCCTTAAACCATTTTTGTTCTCACTATTTCTTAAGAAGTACTGGATGGATCTTTCTCAAATACCAAAAGTTCCCCTTGGTCCCTAGATATGTCCATTTGATTTTGGGAATGATAAAAAAAACAAAATGGCTGATAGGCAGTTATTTTGATGTTCACCTAGTAAAGATTATTATTGCTATTTCTGCAAAGAAATGTTCAAATTTCTTTTCATTAAGAGCAAAATACTGAGAAGAGAAAAGAAGGGAAAAGATCTAAATATCAAAGAGCAAATAAAGATCAAATAAAGGTGGACATCAAGATCCCTTTTGGATCTATAGTATATGTTTACCTGTCACAAGGATGGAGAAGACTTGTATTTTATATGGTTACCTGTCACAGGTGTGTAGAAGACTTGTGCTATATTTTATATTATTTACCTGTTATAGGTGTGCAGAAGAACCTGGAGATGTGGGAGGAGATGAAGAAAGGATCAGCTGTTGGTAAGACCTGCTGTGTACGAGGAATGGTCGACATGCAGTCAGACAATGGCTGTATGAGGGATCCCACCTTTTTCAGATGTAAAACTGAGCCCCACGTCAAAACAGGCACAAAGTACAAGTAAGTTTGGAATGGAGTATGAAGTGATTTGAAAGTAACAGGAGTATTGTTTTTCAGAAGTGAAATGTTTAAAACACTCCCAGTAAACTTCCTAATACTAAAAGTTTTGTTGACCAAAAAACTTATAACTTGGATTATTTTCAGTCTTTTGCCTTTTTAAGAAATATTTTTGAAAAAAAACCCACATATGATCAGGCTCACAAGTTGTTATGCCGCAATAAAATTAAGTAATCATGAAATCACAGGAGAGAACAGACATACAGGTAAAAATTTATATTGGTATTGCTAACCAGTGTGTATCAGTGGAAAATGAAATGTTGCATACTTATATTCAGTCACTGTACTTGTTGTGTATGCAGCATTATATCTGCAGCATTGATCTATGTTACCCTTGTCCATTTAGTTTAGCCCAGTCCAAGGCTCGGTGATAACTCAGTTGGTCATTGATGTGTATGACCTCAGATCAACATCTATGTTAACCATGTCCGTCAGGTTTAGCCACGTCCAAGGCTCGGTGATAACTCAGTTGGTAATTGATGTGTATGACCTCAGATCAAGATCTATGTTAACCATGTCCGTCAGGTTTAGCCCAGTACAAGGCACGGTGATAACTCAGTTGGTAATTGATGTGTATGACCTCAAATCAAGATCTATGTTAACCATGTCCGTCAGGTTATCCCAGTCCAAGGCTCGGTGATAACTCAGTTGGTCATTGATGTGTATGACCTCAGATCAAGATCTATGTTAACCATGTCTGTCAGGTTTAGCCCAATACAAGGCACGGTGATAACTCAGTTGGTAATTGATGTGTATGACCTCAGATCAAGATCAATGTTAACCATGTCCGTCAGGTTTAGCCCAGTACAAGGCACGGTGATAACTCAGTTGGTCATTGATGTGTATGACCTCAAATCAAGATCTATGTTAACCATGTCCGTCAGGTTTAGCCCAGTCCAAGGCTCGGTGATAACTCAGTTGGTCATTGTTGTGTATGACCTCAGATCAAGATCTATGTTAACCATGTCTGTCAGGTTTAGCCCAGTACAAGGCACGGTGATAACTCAGTTGGTAATTGATGTGTATGACCTCAGATCAAGACCTATGTTAACCATGTCCGTCAGGTTTAGCCCAGTCCAAGGCTCGGTGATAACTCAGTTGGTTATTGATGTATATGACCTCAGATCTTAATTGTTTGATTAGACACTTCCTTACTATAATGGTTTGGTCAGGAAGCTGAGAAAAAGTCTGGTCATGAATTGTGTTGTTGTGTCCTTGTTATTCAGTGAGGTAGCCACCAGTTACTACAAGGAGACTTGTTTCAATATTATCTTAGCTGTTCACAGTGCGACAAATCAAACAAACAAACAAAAAAAACAAATCCTGTCCTGTGTCTTCCTGTCTCCTCCACTCTCTAAAACAAACATTGATTGTAATTTGCAGAGTTGTAGACATTCATGCTTTACCTGTACTTTCTAGACTATATCTGTCTGGAGCATCACTTCTTCGTTCACTGAAATTCACCATGCCTGTTACTATGATCTAATGCCAATAATTCACACCCAACAATAAAATACAGGCTCATCTTCTGTGATAATCTTACAGGATTGAGACGACAATGCATTTCTCTGTTGCTGCAAATTGTGGCTGAAGTCCAACTTTGTATGCAAATTAGTTCTGTCACTATGAACTTGTTGCATGTTTTAGATATACACTTTGTTTTGCCACACTACAGCTACATAACAATGCAGCAACACCATATCACTTTTCACCACACTATATATGTAGCTACACAGCTTTGGGGAAATCTTAGCTACAAACTTATTTCACGTTTTAATGACTCCATAGCCAAACACATGGTCATTACAGTACAGGACATGTCGGTGAACTAATATTGATGAGAATATTCCCACAGATGTATCAGTAAAGTAAATAATACTTATTATACAAGTACTGATTGCATGTTACAGGGTGTACCCAACCTACGACTTTGCCTGCCCAATCGTCGACAGTGTAGAGGGAGTGACACATGCTCTGAGGACAACAGAGTACCACGATCGTGACTGTCAATACTTCTGGATAATTGATGTTTTGGGTATGTACAAAAAAAGCATTGATGAAGTCATGAAATATTTACTCACTATTGAACCTGCCATTTGATAGATAAAGGTTCAGGCTTAGCTGCTGGAATGATATCTTTTATATATTATAAAAAATTCAAGGATCAGTCACAGACTTTCCTTCAAAAATATTTCATATTACTAATATGAAGATATAGATATATACAGTTGGAGAGTGAGTCGTTTGCAATGCTGTTCCATCTATACTGAAAGTGCTTGCTGATGGGAGAGAGGAGGGGGGTGGATTTACAGCCACACAGCGTGGCCCTTGCTGACCTGTCATTGCTCTAGTTTACCATTTACCTGACAGAGTCAGTTTTCTGATGTTGAAGTTATCCACTACATATGTATGATCTGGTTTTTTAGGTCTACGTAAGCCACATATATACGAGTACAGTCGACTAAACTTGCAGAATACCGTGCTGTCCAAGAGAAGACTCACTTGGTTTGTAGACCAGGGAATTGTTGATGGATGGTACGTTAAATTTTGGAAAATCAAATGAAAACCAATTCATTAAGATGTTTACTTAACTGCTGTATTTTTAACCCACCTTAGTTGTCTCTGTTAAATTTCAAACATGATTTAGGGAAAAAATTGATGACAGTCTGTTATTTTGAAATTTGGCCTGACAATTAAGGCTTTTTGTAAGAATATCACTAATGGGTCATTGTCAAGTTTCATAAATCAATTTTCCTTGTACCACATATCTCATACAGAGAACACACTACAAGTTGGTTTCACTTCATTCTTTGCTCTTACATAGAACCACTAAAGATAATATGGTGATGGACGACAAGATACACATAGCTAGCTTCTGTAAATCTACGTCTCTTAGCTTGTATCCATTTAAGCTCTTTTAGTGCTAAAAGTTTGAGCTAAAATATTAGTGTTAATTGCAGTTTCTATATGTCCGTCAATTAGTAAATATTGTGGATGCTTGAATTCATCATTGCATTAATTTGCTCAAAGTTTGTAATGTGCTTAAGTTTGATTGCATCAAATTAAGTATGTTTACAATTTACAAATTATCATTGAAACATTTAGTTTTGGTGTATGAATATGTTAAACTTCTTTTTTGATAAAAATTAATGGGCTTGTTTGAGTAGATCCAAAATTTATGTGTTTTTCATCATTTGTAGGGATGACCCAAGATTCCCAACAGTGAGAGGAGTGCTGAGACGTGGTTTGACTGTGGAGGGCCTCAAACAATTCATCGTTGCGCAGGTGAATGTTCAGTTTTTTTTTCTTTCTTTCTTTTTCATTCTCAAATGAAAGAATAGATTGAACAAAAGCATCTATATCACTCCTTGTTGTGATGTAAAGTTGAATTTTACATGCTCTATCATTTTATTTCTAAACATTGTAGGGATCATCACGATCCATCGTCATGATGGAATGGGACAAGATCTGGTCCGTTAACAAAAAGGTAGGTACAGAAATCTCTTTAAATTAGTCTTTACAACTTCAGCATAAAGATAGTAGTGTAGGAAATACGGACAAACTGGGTAAAATTTAGTGACAGTTTCAGCCACTGACGTAGAATACTTTTTGGCTACTTGTTGCAACTGATCCAGATAATGAAGGGAAATTGATGGATAGATCAATCACATTCAGTTTGTCTTCATGAGATAGAAAATTGGTGATTTGGTGGAACAGTGGTAACACCTTCACCGTACATCTAGGTGTCCTGGGTTCAATTCCCAGTATGGACGTGAAAAGGTAAGGGGTGACCTACTCCACCACAATGGTTTTCCCCGGTTACTCCAGTTTTCTCCCACAATAAGACTCCTCATGCGCTTCCATCCAGGTCAACAAGAGTGATTAATATAAGATTAAAGCATGTTTCTTAGTTGTTGTAAAATAAATAAAGTTGAAATGCAAATCAGCAGATTTTTCATGACATGTAGGTAATAGACCCGGTGGTACCACGATACACTGCCCTGCTGAAGAGTGATGTAGTTCCTGTCAATGTGAAGGGAGCTGGTGTTGGCTGTAAAAAAGTGGCAGTACATCCAAAGGTACCAGCATTTACTGTTTATAGAGATTTTGTGTCAAAATAAAAGCTAGTAGTGTTCCTACAATGTCTTATCTTCAGCATCTCCTTTCATACACTATTACACCAAATATATTGAATTTTTATCTTACCTGGTCTGAAGGACCAGTGAACTTATGGCATAAGAGAATGGTATTAGTGATAATTTATATAGTTTTTTTAATCATCTTAAGACTGGGGAATGTTTTCTTTCTTTGTTATGAAAGCACTTGAATTTTCAATAATGATTCATTTATATGCAGAACTCTGAGCTTGGAACCAAAGATACCTGGTACTCTCCCTTGCTGTATATAGATGGCGCTGATGCAGAGATGTTGTCAGAGGGAGAAACGGTGACCTTCATTAATTGGGGAAACCTTGGGATTGCCAAAGTCAATCGGTAACTCTTTCATTAGCATTGAAATTAGTATTTCTCATTTGATTGGGTCCTATTCATAGCTTCAGTGAAATAATTTTTATCAACTTTGGTTGATTTCTAAACCAGTAATTTTATGTTGAATATGTTTGAAAGATATATTTCATTATATAACTATTTAAGATTTAGGATAAATGAAGGTTTTCAGTGTTACTGATTAAAATAGAACTGATATGTTTTGTTTACAGTACCAGTGGAAAAGTAACTTCACTTGATGCTAACCTCGACCTTGAGAATACAGTAAGTTTTAGTTTTTGCCTGTCTTTTCTCTCCAGCATACAGTTTCTTTCTTATGATGTATTGCTAGGCATCTCTCAGCACTTTACTTCTGTCTTACATTTTCAGCAATCTCTTGGTAATCTCCCATCTTTGTATTGCTAGGCATCTCTCAGCACTTTACTTCTGTCTTACATTTTCAGCAATCTCTTGGTAATCTCCCATCTTTGTATTGCTAGGCATCTCTCAGCACTTTACTTCTGTCTTACATTTTCAGCAATCTCTTGGTAATCTCCCATCTTTGTATTGCTAGGCATCTCTCAGCACTTTACTTCTGTCTTACATTTTCAGCAATCTCTTGGTAATCTCCCATCTTTGTATTGCTAGGCATCTCTCAGCACTTTACTTCTGTCTTACATTTTTAGCAATCTCTTGGTAATCTCCCATCTTTGTATTGCTAGGCATCTCGCAGCACTTTACTTCTGTCTTACATTTTCAGCAATCTCTTGGTAATCTCCCATCTTTGTATTGCTAGGCATCTCGCAGCACTTTACTTCTGTCTTACATTTTCAGCAATCTCTTGGTAATCTCCCATCTTTGTATTGCTAGGCATCTCGCAGCACTTTACTTCTGTCTTACATTTTCAGCAACCTCTTGGTAATCTCCCATCTTTGTATTGCTAGGCATCTCGCAGCACTTTACTTCTGTCTTACATTTTCAGCAACCCCTTGATAATCTCTCATCCATCTTGTGTTTCAAGGAATTTCTAAGTTAAATTGCAGTATTAAAGATATTGATATTTCAACAGTTTTTTTTCTTAAGATTTTAAATAATGGCTACAAATTATATCTTAATAAAACTTCAAAACATAAAAATGCTGTTCCAAAAGATATTTGTTTAAAATCTGACTTTGATGAAATTGTCTCTTTATAGGATTACAAAAAGACCCAGAAGATAACATGGTTAGCCAGTACAGATGAGGCTCCCTTCACTCCAGCCATCTGTGTCCAGTATGATCACATTATCTCAAAACCTATTCTTGCCAAAGATGAAGACTTCAAGGCCTATGCCAACAGAGATTCTAAGGTATGGGTTAGAGGTCAATCACCAAAGGAGACTTTTGGAAGTAGAGAGTTTTCAGAGAAAATATTTAGTGGAAAGAAAAGACAAACAAACAAACAAAATATAGAAAAAATGTTTTCAAAGATCTCAATGATTCACAATATCTAACGAAATTGAAGTATGATAATTGGACTTTGACCTGTTACAGAAAGAGCAGGTTATGTATGGAGACCCGTGTCTAGCCAGTCTAAAGAAAGGAGATATTATCCAACTACAGAGACGAGGTTACTACATTTGTGATCAGCCATACCAGCCAACCAGGTCAGCCTTCTTGTCACCTTATTTACATTTAGTGTTACTACCAGTCATTTATATCTGATAAATTCTAACCAAAAAATTACTCTGAGTGGGTTTCATGTGACTTGAACATAGTGTGAAATACGATCTCTGTCACTCCGTTGACGGGTCGATGTGACTGTATATAGTGTACAGTCTCTGTCACTCAGCTGACGGGTCGGTGTGACTTGTATATAGTGTTAAATACGGTACTTGTCACTCAACTGATGGGTTGGTGTGATTTGTATATAGTGTTAAATACGGTCTCTGTCACTCAGCTGGTGGGTTGGTGTGATTTGTATATAGTGTTAAATACGGTCTCTGTCACTCAGCTGGTGGGTTGGTGTGATTTGTATATAGTGTTAAATACGGTCTCTGTCACTCAGCTGGTGGGTTGGTGTGATTTGTATATTGTGTTAAATACGGTCTCTGTCACTCAGCTGGTGGGTTGGTGTGATTTGTATATAGTGTTAAATACGGTCTCTGTCACTCAGCTGGTGGGTTGGTGTGATTTGTATATTGTGTTAAATACAGTCTCTGTCACTCAGCTGACGGGTTGGTGTGACTTGTATATAGTGTTAAATACGATCTCTGTCACTCAGCTGGTGGGTTGGTGTGATTTGTATATAGTGTTAAATACGGTCTCTGTCACTCAGCTGGTGGGTTGGTGTGATTTGTATATTGTGTTAAATACAGTCTCTGTCACTCAGTTGACGGGTCGGTGTTGCTTGTATATAGTGTTAAATATGGTCTCTGTCACTCCGTTGACGGGTCGATGTGACTGTATATAGTGTACAGTCTCTGTCACTCAGCTGACGGGTCGGTGTGACTTGTATATAGTGTTAAATAAGGTCTCTGTCACTCAGCTGGTGGGTTGGTGTGATTTGTATATTGTGTTAAATACAGTCTCTGTCACTCAGCTGACGGGTTGGTGTGACTTGTATATAGTGTTAAATACGGTCTCTGTCACTCAGCTGGTGGGTTGGTGTGATTTGTATATAGTGTTAAATACAGTCTCTGTCACTCAGCTGACGGGTTGGTGTGATTTGTATATAGTGTTAAATACGGTCTCTGTCACTCAGCTGGTGGGTTGGTGTGATTTGTATATTGTGTTAAATACAGTCTCTGTCACTCAGCTGACGGGTTGGTGTGATTTGTATATAGTGTTAAATACGGTCTCTGTCACTCAGCTGGTGGGTTGGTGTGATTTGTATATAGTGTTAAATACAGTCTCTGTCACTCAGCTGACGGGTTGGTGTGACTTGTATATAGTGTTAAATACGATCTCTGTCACTCAGCTGGTGGGTTGGTGTGATTTGTATATTGTGTTAAATACAGTCTCTGTCACTCAGCTGACGGGTTGGTGTGACTTGTATATAGTGTTAAATACGATCTCTGTCACTCAGCTGGTGGGTTGGTGTGATTTGTATATAGTGTTAAATATGGTGTCTGTCACTCAGCTGACGGGTTGGTGTGACTTGTATATAGTGTTAAATACGATCTCTGTCACTCAGCTGGTGGGTTGGTGTGATTTGTATATAGTGTTAAATACGGTCTCTGTCACTCAGCTGGTGGGTTGGTGTGATTTGTATATAGTGTTAAATACAGTCTCTGTCACTCAGCTGACGGGTTGGTGTGACTTGTATATAGTGTTAAATACGATCTCTGTCACTCAGCTGACGGGTTGGTGTGACTTGTATATAGTGTTAAATACGATCTCTGTCACTCAGCTGGTGGGTTAGTTTGGCTTGTATATAGTGTTAAGCCTGTCATTTATCACACGGCAGACCTGGGTTTGATTCCTAGTTCAATGTGTATTTTTTCTGTTCTTATACACAAATTAATCAAGGAGAAAAGTTTGCTTAGACCTTTCTACTTGTGTTTATAACTGGAGTTCTGGTTGTCCTGATGTTCTGAAGTATATTATTAAACCTTGTCACCACTTCACATCTCCTGTAAATGTTGAATGGTCTGGTCTTCACAGCCCCTATACTGGAACGAGTAGTCCATGTGTACTTCTTAACATACCAGACGGCCATCAGAAAGAAATGCCAACTGCTGGCTCAAAACACAAACAGGAGAGCAGTGCCAAGGAGGTATGGATTTCTTTGAATTAATGACATTCTTTGAATGATTTAGAAATAAAACAATCAAAGTTATGATTTAATCATTGTTCATGTGGAAATCTTGTTTGATTAGTTTTACGTTTTTTAAGTTTTCTTTTCTTTATAATGTTAAATTAGTTATCAGTATTTCCTTGAAACATATTTGGCATTGATGTACATTTTGGATTTTTTTTTTCAATGGGCCAAAGACATACTAGCCAGGCTGCTATTATTTTCATTTAATGTGCCGTGATGGTCAAAACACTTCAAAAGTTAGCAGGTTGATTTGCCAATAAATATGTATACACAAGTTCTCAGGGTACTCTTTTTCACTTCTTCCCAGTCGGATGATGATGCATTTCAATACTGAATTATGCAATGTATGTTGTATTGATTATATTTACTGCCTTAGCATGGCTAGATCTTGCTTCCTGTATTAATAGAAATACATGTATAGATATGACTTTATTTACTTAATGCGAACCATGTGTTTTGTTTCACATTTACACTCCATTCTCACTGCTTGAGCAGAAATTTGAAGGCTGAATCACTTGCTGTAAGAATAAAGACATTAAAGTTATAGTACAGCCAGTTGTGTACTGGTTGTGTTGTAAGAACTTCTATTATTTTCTTCTCTGGTTACAGAAGGCACAGAGTAAGAAAGGAAAGTCCGCTGAAAAGTCGCCGCAGGACGAACAAGCTCCGGCAGTTCCAGGAGGGAGCTCTGCAGTTGATCTTGACAATAGGGTTCGTGCCCAGGGCGAGCAGATACGAAAGCTGAAGAGTGATAAAGCACCCAAGGTAATTACAGAAGGTTTACAGGAGTTTTATGGAATGTTTTCCTCAGATCAGGACTAAGTTGAAGTGAATATGGAATCTTCATGCATTTCTTACTTGCTAAAATTGAATTTTCTCCACAAAGTGTGTGAGAATTCTTGTTACTATGAATAGTCAGCTGTATTAATTTGTTTTAAAAAACACAGCATTGTGAAATTTGCATGCAAATCTGTTGAGAACACATATTCAATACAGAAAATCATATTCACAAATATTCTTGGACTGGTTTAGGACCAGATAGAGGCAGAGGTGAAGATCCTGTTAGCAATGAAGGCCAAGTACAAATCTGCCACTGGTAAGGATTGGAAACCAGATGCTAAACCAGCCCCAGCTGCTGCAGTCACTCCTGCAACCACGGGAGATGCTGACCTCTATGACAAGGTCGCAGCCCAGGGAAACAAGGTCAGAGACCTGAAGTCACAGAAAGCAAAGAAAGTAAGTATATAATATTCAGAAACTTTACAAATGGTATTATTTACACAAACTTAGTGTGATGATCCGGTGTGATAAAATATATACTCTAAGCTGGAGAGAATCCACTGCATTATAACCTTATAACCTCTAAAGCAATAGAAATAAGTCACTTTTTTTTTTTCCTTTTTTGTTGAATGGAAAAGAATGTGGGTGGGGGGGGGCAGCTCAGGCAGGAGACATGAGCTCAGACAATCATTCTAGACACTCATACAAATAAAAAAGTAGATAAAATTTCATGTTAAGAATGGAAAAGACAAAGAAACATTAATAGTTCATTTACTGTTAATCCTTTATTTATATTCTATTTTAGACATTAGAACAGAAACAATAAGTCAAAAATGTCTTGATTTCCCGAATAGGAAATGCAGTTTATCTTACCGATACGCACTCAGGATAGATTGTCGGAAATGGAATTACAGAAATATGTTCTCCATGTTCAAAGGTCCGAGGGATTGGGCGAAAAGTATTTAATTGGCAAATTCCAAAAGTTTTCTTCTTTGGACCCAAAAATGGTAGAAGGAAATACTCTTTATGGTTGTAAGAGTCTTATTAAAACGTGCTTCACCATAAAGTTTTGGTTTTTTGTGACCCTGGGGTCTCCCATTTCACTCAGGGTCCTTTTGGGCATCTTGTATTTTGATGACAATGATCTCTGTATAAACAAATTCCTCTTAATCCAGAGAATGGTATCTTCTGAACCTAATACTGTTCAGTCATTCTTGTACTTGACTTTCAAATAAATGTCTCGAGTGGGTGTACAATGCTGGTGGTGTGTTACAGGACCAGATAGATGCTGAGGTGAAGACCCTGTTAGCACTGAAGGCAGAGTACAAAACTGCCACTGGTAAGGATTGGAAACCAGATGCTAAACCAGCCCCAGCTGCTGCAGTCACTCCTGCAACTACGGGAGATGCTGACCTCTATGACAAGGTCGCAGCCCAGGGAAACAAGGTCAGAGACCTGAAGTCACAGAAAGCAAAGAAAGTGAGTAATTTGATAACTATTTCATATTCTAAAACATGGCAAACTTTCAACTGAAACTTGGATGTGATTACTCTCAAAGCTGGAAAAAATACTATGCAATCTGGCTAAATTGGACCCCTTATAATATGTATGCATGTTATTCAACATGTAAAATCTATTATGAAAAAAGACTTGTCTTAATAGATTTATATAATATAGAGATCTGTATTTGACCATTAGCAAGCCTGTGGATTGTAGTGTTTGTACTTGAATTTAAAAACGTCTAAAGATTGATAGATGTGAATGAGCGTCAGAAGACTGTGTGTAATGTAATGATGATGTGTTACAGGACCAGATAGATGCCGAGGTGAAAATCCTGTTAGCACTGAAGGCCGAGTACAAATCTGCCACTGGTAAGGATTGGAAACCAGATGCTAAACCAGCTCCAGCTGCTGCAGTCACTCCTGCAACTACGGGAGATGCTGACCTCTATGACAAGGTCGCAGCCCAGGGAAACAAGGTCAGAGACCTGAAGTCACAGAAAGCAAAGAAAGTAAGTATTTATTGAGAAAACTGGCAAGCTATGTGAAAAGTGCTGATATAAGATTATCACTGCAATATGTTTGTTTACAATATACTGTCTATTTAAACAGTCGTAAACCTGTAAATACCAGACATTTGACAAAAGTCTAATACATATTTATTTATGCTTCTCTCTCTGAACAAATATATATTTTTGAACAAATAAGATTGTGATTGAATTTTTTACCATGTTTATCAGACAATAAGCTCATGCCTGTTAATAAACCCAAAATAAAGGATTTCATTAGAAATGTGAACAAATGCTCTGCATGGAACTGTAATAAACCCACCTCCTAACGTTAAGTTGTGAGGAATGTTTAGACTCCCTGGATTAATTACAGGATAAACACAGCAACATTACAACCTTAGCCCAAGAATTTAAATCTTTTTATCTTTGTGCGTGGCTGTATGTATACCATACTTACTATACTTATAATGTGTTGTAGGAAGTGATAGATGCTGAGGTGAAGGTACTTTTAGCACTGAAGGCCGAGTACAAGTCTGCCACCGGTAAGGATTGGAAACCAGATGCTAAACCGGCTCCTGCCACTACTGCCACTACTGGATCAGCAACAACTGGAGACAAGGAACTTAATGATAAAATTGTCACTCAGGGAAATCTTATCAGAGACCTAAAGGCCAAGAAAGTTTCAAAGGTAAATTTGTCAAATTCACTTTATGTTTTACATCACATAAAAATATTAACATGATGGTGAGCACTGCAATCAATTAACTGTTGTTCTGTATTGTTTTTATGCCCCCACAATGTTTTAGATGTTGGAGGTAGGGGAGGGGGGGCATATATTGTTTTCCATGACCATCAATTCGGACATGTCAAGTTACATCCTGTTTCAAATAATATCACATCTTGAGAACCTTTCAACAGGTTTTGGTTCGTAATTGCCCTGTTGTATAGCAAGATAAATTTCTACACCTTATTACATGAAAGTGGACAATGGTCAAGGGTAAAGGGTCAAAGGTCGAATTGGACAACTCAGCAAATTCGTCAAACGAGGGTAGTTTTTGTGTCGCCTGCAGAGCTTGCGGACACTTAGGGATCACTTTGTCCGTCATCACACGTCAACGTCGGCAGCGTCCATACGACAGTTTTCTGGACTTTTTTCGCTTATGCTTTGAGTTATCAAAATGAAATTTAGTATATGGCTTCTTGTTGGAAGCGTACAGAGTAAGTTTGATTTCCGGCTGTCTGTGACCCTTCTTGGCAGAATTATGCCCCTTTGAACTTAGAAAATTCTCAGGGAATATTGTTTTCTGGACTTTTTAGCCCACCATCTAATAGATGGTGGGTTATTCAAACCGCCCTGCGTCCGTGGTCCGTCCGTCTAGGCGTCCTGCCGTCCGTCCGTCCGTCCGTCTCTAAACAATTCTTGTTACCGCTATTTCTGGAAAAGTACTGGATGGATCTTTCTCAAAATTCATATGCAGGTTCCCCTTGGTCCCTAGTTGTGCATTGTACCTTTTTTGAACTGATTCGCATTCAAGATGGCCGACAGGTGGCCCCTTGGATTTTGGAAGTAAAAGCTTGTTACCGCTATTTCTGGAAAAGTACTGGATGGATCTTTCTCAAATTTCATATGCAGTTTCCCCTTGGTCCCTAGTTGTGCACTGTACCTTTTTTGGACTGATTCGAATTCAAGATGGCCGACAGGTGGCCATCTTGGATTTTGGAAGTTAAAATTTGTTACCGCTATTTCTGAGAAAGTACTGGATGGATCTTCCTAAAATTTCATATGCAGTTTCCCCTTAGTCCCTAGTTGTGCATTGTACCTTTTTTGGACTGATTCGAATTCAAGATGGCCGACAGGCAGCCATCTTGGATTTTGGAAGTAAAAGTTTTTTACTGCTATTTCTTGGAAAGTACTGGATGGATCTTTCTCAAATTTCATATGCAGTTTCCCCTTAGTCCCTAGTTGTGCATTGTACCTTTTTTGGACTGATTCGAATTCAAGATGGCCGACAGGCAGCCATCTTGGATTTTGGAAGTAAAAGTTTTTTACTGCTATTTCTTGGAAAGTACTGGATGGATCTTTCTCAAATTTCATATGCAGTTTCCCCTTGGTCCCTAGTTGTGCATTGTACCTTTTTTGGACTGATTCGAATTCAAGATGGCCGACAGGCAGCCATCTTGGATTTTGGAAGTAAAAGTTTTTTACCGCTATTTCTTGGAAAGTACTGAAAGGATCTTTTTCAAATTTCATATGCAGTTTCCCCTTAGTCCACTGGATGGATCTTTCTCAAATTCCATATGCAGTTTCCCCTTGGTCCCTAGTTGTGCATTGTACCTTTTTTGGACTGATTCGAATTCAAGATGGCCGACAGGTGGCCATCTTGGATTTTGGATGTAAAAGTTTTTTGCTGCTATTTCTTGGAAAGTACTGAATGGATCTTTCTCAAATTTCATATGCAGGTTCCCCTTGGTCCCTAGTTGTGCATTGTACCTTTTTTGGACTGATTCGAATTCAAGATGGCCGACAGGTGGCCATCTTGGATTTTGGAAGTTAAAATTTGTTACCGCTATTTCTGAGAAAGTACTGGATGGATCTTCCTAAAATTTCATATGCAGTTTCCCCTTAGTCCCTAGTTGTGCATTGTACCTTTTTTGGACTGATTCGAATTCAAGATGGCCGACAGGCAGCCATCTTGGATTTTGGAAGTAAAAGTTTTTTACTGCTATTTCTTGGAAAGTACTGGATGGATCTTTCTCAAATTTCATATGCAGTTTCCCCTTAGTCCCTAGTTGTGCATTGTACCTTTTTTGGACTGATTCGAATTCAAGATGGCCGACAGGCAGCCATCTTGGATTTTGGAAGTAAAAGTTTTTTACTGCTATTTCTTGGAAAGTACTGGATGGATCTTTCTCAAATTTCATATGCAGTTTCCCCTTGGTCCCTAGTTGTGCATTGTACCTTTTTTGGACTGATTCGAATTCAAGATGGCCGACAGGCAGCCATCTTGGATTTTGGAAGTAAAAGTTTTTTACCGCTATTTCTTGGAAAGTACTGAAAGGATCTTTTTCAAATTTCATATGCAGTTTCCCCTTAGTCCACTGGATGATCTTTCTCAAATTCCATATGCAGTTTCCCCTTGGTCCCTAGTTGTGCATTGTACCTTTTTTGGACTGATTCGAATTCAAGATGGCCGACAGGTGGCCATCTTGGATTTTGGATGTAAAAGTTTGTTACCGCTATTTCTTGGAAAGTACTGAATGGATCTTTCTCAAATTTCATATGCAGGTTCCCCTTGGTCCCTAGTTGTGCATTGTACCTTTTTTGGACTGATTCGAATTCAAGATGGCAGACAGGTGGCCATCTTGGATTTTGAATGTAAAAGTTTGTTACTGCTATTTCTTGGAAAGTACTGGATGGATCTTTCTCAAATTTCCTATGCAGGTTCTCCTTGGTCCGTAGTTGTGCATTGTACCTTTTTTTGGACTGATTCGAATTCAAGATGGCAGACAGGTGGCCATCTTGGATTTTGAATGTAAAAGTTTGTTACTGCTATTTCTTGGAAAGTACTGGATGGATCTTTCTCAAATTTCATATGCAGGTTCCCTTTGGTTCCAAGTTGTGCATTATACCTTTTTGGACTGATCCGAAATCAAGATGGCTGACAGGTGGCCATCTTGGATTTTGAGAGTAAAATCTTGTTACTGCTATATCTGAGGAAGTACTGGATGGATCCTTCTGATATTTCATAGATATTGGTTTCCCTTGGTCCCTAGTTGTGCATTGTACCTTTTTTGGACTGATTTGAAATCAAGGTGGCCCACAGGCAGGCATCTTGGATGTCGATAGTAATACAGCACAAGCATATTGTCCATTATCCACCTGTAACTGACTGCTATCTAATAATACTTTGGGATCTTTTTCAAATGATATTTGCTAATAAGTGCTTGATAAAAATATCTTGTGCCATCATTGAGTACATTCAATAAAGACCAGTTCATGAACATTTACTACACCTGTAACAAACAAAAAAAATAAACAAATCTTCAAGAACTGAAAATAGATCCTTAAATGGTGGGCGCCAAGATCCCTCTGGGATCTCTTGTTGTGTAATATGGTGTCCTTTGTACTAGAAGTACATTGTTGACATCTGAAGTTATTTTTACTCAATATTTCAGGATGAAAAATGAAAGAAAAGTACTCCTTTATTTCTTGAGGTGAAAGGCGAGACATTTCACTCTCGAGTTCACAAAATGAGGTGAAATCCTTTTCAGAGCCTCAGGCTGTGCGATATTTTGTGACCCCTCGCGTGGAATATCTCTATCCTACACCCGGACACATCAAAGACTTTTAGTAGAAAATAATATCTTGATAACTATAATAGCATTATTCCATACATCACTGTTTTGTTTGGTTTCAAAAAGTAATTGGTTTTCAGAAGGATCAATGTGGAGAAGTTGCACTCTCTATACACAAAGAAATTTGCAGTGTACTGCATTGTGACAATGGATATTTTTTCACAACCTGGCATGTTAAGTAACTATAATTAAAGAACTAATATAACACTGAGTGATTATTTACATGAATTGGAAGTGATTTTCCATACAGTTTAAACATAATTTTGGAACTGACAATTGTTTCAACCTTTATGACATATGTAGGATATGTGATTTGCTGCTTCTTATCATTGCTATGCAGAATACTGATATTTTTAATAATTCTGGATCATAAATTAAAAAAAACTGAGGTGTGCTGCCATTTAAATAGAATATCTACTTGGCAAGAGTGTACACATTTTGAATGGACCACTTGCTGTCTTGAATTATCTGATAGATTTGCCTAAAAGTGCATTATCATTTTTACATTGTTTCTATTTCAATGCCTCTGCTAGGATTCTGGTTTACTGGTCTGATATTCAAACAATCAAGCTAAAGAGAAATTCTCTCTAACTGAGGTATATTGCCACTAGTAGTTGCGAGTGTTACGTACTTCTCCAGGAATGAACTCTAATGAAACAGAGGCCATTTTTATTTCAATGTCTCCATTAGGAATCGAAACAGGGACCTCTGGCTTATTAGTGTGATGCTAGAGCAGAATGAGATCATTCTAGCTGATTGGTATATTGTGGCTAGTATTTACCAGGGCTATATCTGTATAAATTGTAAAGTACAGCATGAACACTCTTTGTTTATATAAGTATTCTATTGTCATTTATAATTACCAGGCTTTGAATGTGGTTAACATTCATTAGTATCCTGATTGGTCAAATCTAAAACTCTCTTTATCAAACAATACCAGCCCTGTATTCAGAATTAAGTAAATCTTGTCTCTTCTTCGGGAATATTAAAACCATCATTTTGCCAATAAGATAAACTATATGGGTGTTCTTTTTACGATAAAATGTTCTTCTCTAACTCCATAAATGTTGTTCTTGTGACATCACAACAACTGTGTATGCATTATAGAATTGTTCAGTATTTCATATACATTTATATATCAAATAAAAATCTTACTTGTTTTGAACTTTTTCAACGTTGTCATTTGCCAGTTAGAAAGAGGTTAATGATGGGAGAGAGAGAGATGGTAGGAGAGAGAGAAAGAGAGAGAGAGATGGTAGGAGAGAAAGAGAGAGAGAGATGGTAGGAGAAAGAGAGAGAGAGAGAGATGGTAGGAGAGAGAGAGAGATGGTAGGAGAGAGAGAAAGAGAGAGAGATGGTAGGAGAAAGAGAGAGAGAGAGAGAGAGAGAGAGAGAGAGAGAGAGAGAGAGAGAGAGAGAGAGAGAGAGGGAGAGAGAGAGAGAGAGAGAGATGGTAGGAGAGAGAGAGAGAGAGAGAGAGAGAGAGGAAGAGAGAGAGAGAGAGAGAGAGAGAGAGAGAGAGAGAGAGAGAGAGAGAGAGAAGAGAGAGAGAGATGGTAGGAGAGAGAGATGGTAGGAGAGAGAGAGAGAGAGAGAGATGGTAGGAGAGAGAGAGAGAGAGAGAGAGATGGTAGGAGAGAGAGAAAGAGAGAGATGGTAGGAGAGAGAGAAAGAGAGAGAGGCATAGGGTATGTAATGTATTGCAAACATCAACAATAAGGGAAACAATCAGGAAACGGTGCCATCTAGAAATTTGAGCCAAATTCTAAATTATTTTTGTAAGGAAAAAAAATACATTTCTAAGGTTT
Source organism: Ylistrum balloti (assembly GCF_031769215.1). Lineage (NCBI taxonomy): Eukaryota > Metazoa > Mollusca > Bivalvia > Pectinida > Pectinidae > Ylistrum > Ylistrum balloti. The sequence goes on from NW_026781958.1 coordinate 1,226,845, forward strand.
GATTGGCCGATAATATTTATTTTCAAGTCAGACAGCATTAAGCAGAAGAGGCTTTAAATATAAAAAATTGAGAGTGGGTGTGATATTACTTTCTTGACAAAACAGCTATGCTTCAGTTTACTTTACTGTGTAGCTCTGCTGTTTCTTATCTAAATTTGTATTACCTTGTAAATGCTTTTCACTTGTGTGCCTTTTATAAAATCTGTAACAGGTCTTGTCTAGGATCTGTTCTGTCACATGGATCTATTCAAACTTTCAACAATAATTTATAAATTTATTGGCATGTAGAGAAAAAAACACACTCATTCTACAGAATAGATCTACAGTGCCCGAGTCCTAACCTTATCACTTAGTCCTACCTTAACATATCTAGGGGTAAATTGTTGAGATCCTGTTTTATACATGAACTAAAATCCAAGATCAAGACTTTTCATCATCATACATGTTTGAGAAAGATTTTGCAAAAAGGCACTTAAATGAATAGCACTTTTGTATATGAATCCAGTAACCAAAAGATTATTTGTAAAATGATAAACACAACTACAGCTGACTCTTTTGTAGTCCTTCTGATATCATGATTAGATGATGGGGACAAGGTGTAGAAAGTCCGACAGAATTATAGGTTTTAAATCATTTAGATATTGAGGCTTTTGCTTATTATCTTTGGTTTGTAAAATTTTGATTACAACATTATTGAGGTATATTCCAATTTTTATATGTCAGGGTTTTTAAGATTGTTGGTAACTATTATGAAATATTTTCCTGAATTCTCTCAAAGGCAATTAATTCTACAAACAATTAGTGAACAAGTCTTATTGTGGCAAGTATTCAATACATTGGATTATATTTTGGCTCTTGGGATCAATAAATGGTATAAAAGAAAAAGAAGTATAGGGGGATGGATGGGGGGTGGGGGGGATGTCAGATATTTTTTGTTTTTTTTTTAATTGGTGTTGTGTGTTTTTCGATAAAATAATTCCTAATTACTGGTCTTTGATATGAACACTTCAATATACCAACCTTCAAGTAACTTAACAATGATTACTATTACTACGTGACAGACTTGAGGGCAGGATCATCACATGGGGTCACGTAAATCAGCTTTATTTAGCAGACCACTATTTTAATCCGATATGGTAGATGCGATCCCAGAGAGGTGGGGGATAAGAATTCTCTGAAAATTGCTGACTTGCAAGCCCAAGGGAAGAGGAAGGGGAAGGAAGGGGCCAAGGAAATCATTATTTCTTTTTAAGAATTCTCTCAGTATGATCTATCTGTGTATGTCTTTCAAAACCGAAAGGAAAAATAAATATAGAACCAGATGAATGTCAGATCAATATTTTTTTATCCTGGGGCTAGCTACTTAGAGCAGTTTTTGACTGTTTTATATTCAAGGGGCCCAGGGCTATATAACATTGGCTAGTATCACACACAGACACATATGCTCTGATGCACCTCTGGGCAATAAGGGCTAAAGGATTTATAACAACATATGTGTTATCTTCAACACTCCCTTAAATTTAGGTCAGGCAATAGTGAGCAAGTGTTTGTGTGTACATGTTGACTTGAAGAATTAGCCACGTGGATGGTTCTCAGCTGTATCGGTAACAGAATGTGAAACAGCCTTTATCTGTGAGTTTTATATCAGAGAATTGCTTTGAAGGACTGTATTGGAGTCATAGGAGAAATATTTTCTTGATTCCTGTTTTGACAGATGTTGTTTATTATTTATAATGGCAAAACCGATGTAAACAGTATCCTACAGCTTAGCACATGTACCAGTATATGTTTGTATAAAATGTTAATTTCAAATATTAATGCCTGTTTCATTGTTAGGTATATAGGGTCATTTGTTGTGATATAAATATTGCCTGCTCATGCCCATATGTGTGATATACAAGGATACAATGGAAACAGGTGGTGGCACATGTATATGTGTTGACTATAGGTTGGGGGATTCTTACCGACAAAAATTTGATGGTGGTGTACTTTAGTGAACCTTTGACTTCTGTTTTGAGATATTGGAAACAAAAACTCTCTTGACTTAAGATGTATGATGCAATCTGTATATGTTTCTACTACGGTTTGTTAGTGTGTTATAGCATATCCTTAATGGCGTGGTAAATCAAATTCCTGGTTGCTGACTCTCAAAATTCACAGAATTTAATAGCATATTGATACCTAAGTTAATAGAGAACAAATTGACAACAATTACAATTTTCAAATGTCAGTCAGTGTTTAAATTTTCTAAAGCAGTTAGGAAAAAAAATAATAAAATTCACATTTTTTTTTTTACATATTCCAGTGCATGACATATAATCATTTGAATATGATGATGGCTTGTCATTTTTGTAGAAAACATCACAACACACACACTAATTTTTACAATATTCACAGCATTGCACTTTTCTAATGAATTCTTCAATACATCATCATTATTTTAAAATTAAAATACCTATATATGACTACTTGATCTTGGATCATCTTTATGACATTCCTGTACATACTTGGATATATGTATGATCTGTCGCATTGACTGACAGCATTGCAGTCATTATTCCTGTATTATAATTGATAAAAAATTAATTCGTTTATCTTAAACAACAGCAGCAATTAAAAATGTGTTTCTCAAGCAGTTCTTTCAAAAAACTTGTTTTCTTTGATGCACACAGTGAGTGCAAATGCTTGATTATGAGTTGTAACGAATCTGACATGGCTGTCACTGAAATATTATAAAGTTGTTATAACATTTGTAGCTTTTATACATTATAGGTATTTCAGTAAGTAATAAATAAATCTTATAACAAGGTGCTCGGTGATATATCACAGCAGTGTATGAAAAATTCATGTGAAACAGAAATACAATGGCAGTTGATGAGTTCCATAATCACTTAAAGTCATTCAAGTATTTCATTAGCCTTTATTGACATCATGTCATAAAGATGATCCAAGATTTTTACATGGTAACATTGCACATGATTCCTTACAATAATTTCCTAAGAAACATGAATCCCGTATAAAGGTTGAATTCCCCCTTCCCCATAGCCTCTAACTCATTATATTTGTTTTACTCCAATTATGATAAGACCATTAGAATGTATTTAAAATGTTATGCAATAAAAAAGAAGTTCTATCTCTATAAAATATGTACACAGGTTTTAAAATAAAAGCAAGTACACCATTTCTCCACAGTGAGCCTATGTCTGGTAATAAGTCCACCCGTATGTATTTCTGTTCAGTAGAATTACCAACAAATCTATTACATTACTCTGTAATAAGCCCAGTTGGTTACAGGTTTTCCATCTCCATAACTCCTCCTGTTGCTGGGTATCATCCCACCAACAAAAATCACTGTTCTGCCGACATGACTGTGTGTTGGAGGTTATGTGCTGCCTCCATCCCCAGACTTTGGGTTAGAGGTTGTGTTAAAGGTTATATGTTGTCCCCTTTGCCTTCTTGCAAGTATGTAAACGATTTTGTAGAACTTAGCTTGTTTATCTGGAATTTTACATACAAATATGTTTTTATTCATCCTCTGATAACTCTGTTTCAATCAGTTCAACATACTTTCTGCATTAAATCTATAGTCATAATGTTAATACCTAGTGTTTTGTTTGTCTTCATTACAGGACAAGCTTGACCCTGAAGTGAAAAAATTACTGGCCCTTAAGGCAGAGTATAAGACTGCTACTGGCAAGGACTGGAAGCCCCAGCCAGTTGAGGTCACCCCAAAGTCCACCGAGTCATCCAGCTCCAACATGGCTGAATCTGCAGAAGCAAAAGATCTGAAGGCACAGATTGATGCCCAGGGTGAGAAAGTCCGGTCACTCAAATCTTCTGGGGCAGCAAAGGTATATACATATCTGATTGTGACTTAAGTTATCTAAGTGTTGTGTTAGTTATTAGGTTTTTGTAGATGAAAATTTTACCATTGTGAAAGGGAAAATGAGGTATGACCTTTTGACCTTTACAGGGTGATGTTGATAAAGAGGTACAGACACTGCTGGCCTTAAAAGGTAAATACAAGGACCTGACAGGGGAGGAATTGGGAGGAGGAGGACGGCAAAACAAGAAAGATAAAAAGGCCAAAGAAAACAAACCACCAAAGAAACAGGAAAAAACACCGGTCAAGGACGACTCGGCGAGCAAGGATGACTTGGAAAACAAGGACATGAAGAAAGTCACAAGGTGCGTCCAGACACATTTAGATTTCACTAGAGGATGTAGAATATGTTTAAAATTTGCCAGGGTCTGATAAACACACATTTACTTCACAAAATATATTTCCAGGTGATAAAATTGTGTGTTGGGTCAAATGTAACTTCTGGCTGGTTTTATTAGAAAAATGATTTAACACAAAAGATATAGACAGGATAATGGTTCTGCTCCATATGATGACTGGAAAGTTTCTCTGACTTCATCACTGAGTTGGTATTCCATTTCTAGCTTCACCTCTTAGTAAGTAAAATTAGGACAGAATTATATAAGTTTATGGTATGAGTGTTAAACACTGAAAAGTGGTGTAGTCTTTAGTATAGCCTGAGTGATTATATTTGGGAGGAGCAGTATTTTGTACTTTCTCTCCATTGTAGACTCTGTCTAGAGGCAAAGAAAGAAGAAAATTTATCGGACTGGTATCAACAGGTATGTGGGCATGACCAACTGAACTGAACCCTGTATACTCTCTACACATGAAGATGGTAGATCTAAAGTTACAAATTGATTTACTGTTAAATCATTCCTATACGGGTTCTATTTTCATTGATTTTGTGGGCACTCATAGTCCATGAATTTACATGACTACAAACTTTTGAAATAAATAAAAGCAGACTTATTGAGCTATATTTATCAACAAAATCATAAGTCCAGAAAACTTACAAAAAAAAAAACCCAAAAATAAACAATGAAATATATAAAGCAATAAATTGATTGGTTAATATTTCATTAGCTGGTCGGTATCTTAATTTTCAAAATGCTGAAAAAGCACATTAAAACAGAATAAGGTGTTGAGTCTGAACAGGTAAGAATGTTATTCTGACTTTTGAAGTCACTTAGGTATGATTTACGACATGTAACATATGTATTTTCCAGGTCATCACGAAGTCGGAGATGATTGAGTATTATGATGTGAGTGGCTGCTACATCTTGCGCCCATGGTCCTACTCCATCTGGGAATTCATTAAGGAATTCTTTGATAGAGAGATCAAGAAACTTGGCGTAGAGAACACTTACTTCCCCATGTTTGTCTCTAATCAGGCACTGGAAAGGGAGAAAACCCACATAGAGGATTTTGCTCCAGAGGTGAGATTTATTATGATCTTCAGCATTCATCCCATGTCTGGTAATAAGCCCATGCTAATCAATCACAGTTTCTTAGAAATGCTTTACCATTGCTATTTAATAAGCCCACCCCTTAAAACCTGGAGTTATGTGCTATTCCAGTGCACTTTAATAAGCCCACCTCTTAAACCAGAAGTTATGTACTATACCATTGTTATATAATAAGCCCACCCCTTAAAGCCAGAAGTTATGTGCTATACCAGTGTACTTTTTAAGCCCATCCCTTGAATAAAGCCAGCAGTTATGAGCTAGTTCCCTAGGCCTATTATAAATAAGTACTATTTTGGCTTTTTTTGTCCCATTTTTCGCTGACCATTTTGACGCTTCTGCTATCCAACTATTACTCACCCTCCAGAATTCTTGCAGACCAGTCAGTATTCTTATTCAACATATGTTTAACTATAGGTTGCCTGGGTAACCAAATCTGGGAAGTCAGATCTAGCTGAACCTATAGCCATTAGACCAACCAGCGAGACTGTAATGTACCCGTCGTATGCCAAGTGGATTCAGTCACATCGAGACCTGCCACTTAAACTTAATCAGTGGTGCAATGTTGTGGTATGTACAATACAAAGCTTGTATTCCTGGGGTAATCTGGAAAGCATATTTTATACATTTAGGCTATTTTACACAGTCACAGTGTCAAGAAATTCCTCTACAATGAATTCTATTCTTAGTTGTGACTGAGAAGTATAACTTTCTATCTACAGTGGTAATTTGAATTTCATGAAAATTTTTTGCTATTTTTGAAAAGGATATGAAAATAGAAACACTCACTTGATTTCCAGTATTCCTCTCATATAGATGGCTAAGTATATTTGATGTTTTCATCATCAAAAGCTTGTGCCCAAGATAATCCACATACTACACCAAATGTTTTTTATTTACCTTAGAGTAATTTACTAGCGTCAAGTTCTACTCATGGTTGAAATAAGTGATAGTCAAGTTAAGCCTAAAGTGATTGTCGAGTTAGGTCTAAAGTGATTGTCAAGTTAGGTCTAATGTGATTGTCAAGTTAAGTCTAAAGTGATAGTCAAGTTAAGCCTAAAGTGATTGTCAAGTTAGGCCTAAAGTGATAGTCAAGTTAGGTCTAAAGTGATAGTCAAGTTAAGCCTAAAGTGATTGTCAAGTTAGGTTAAAGTGATTGTCAAGTTAGGCTTAAAGTGATTGTCAAGTTAGGTTAAAGTGATTGTCAAGTTAGGCCTAAAGTGATTGTCAAGTTAGGTCTAAAGTGATCGTCAAGTTAGGTCTAAAGTGATAGTCAAGTTAAGCCTAAAGTGATTGTCAAGTTAGGCCTAAAGTGATAGTCAAGTTAGGTCTAAAGTGATTGTCAAGTTAGGTTAAAGTGATTGTCAAGTGAGGCCTAAAGTGATTGTCAAGTTAAGCCTAAAGTGATTGTCAAGTTAGGTCTAAAGTGATTGTCAAGTTAGGTTAAAGTGATTGTCAAGTGAGGCCTAAAGTGATTGTCAAGTTAGGCCTAAATTGATAGTCAAGTTAGGTCTAAAGTGATTGTCAAGTTAGGTCTAAAGTGATTGTTAAGTTAGGTCTAAAGTGATTGTCAAGTTAGGTCTAAAGTGATTGTCAAGTTAGGCCTAAAGTGATTGTTAAGTTAGGCCTAAAGTGATAGTCAAGTTAGGCCTAAAGTGATTGTCAAGTTAGGTCTAAAGTGATTGTCAAGTTAGGTTAAAGTGATTGTCAAGTTAGGTCTAAAGTGATAGTCAAGTGAGGCCTAAAGTGATTGTCAAGTTAGGTCTAAAGTGATTGTCAAGTTAGGCCTAAAGTGATTGTCAAGTTAGGTTAAAGTGATCGTCAAGTTAGGTTAAAGTGATTGTCAAGTTAGGCCTAAAGTGATAGTCAAGTTAGGCCTAAATTGATAGTCAAGTTAGGTCTAAAGTGATTGTCAAGTTAGGCCTAAAGTGATCGTCAAGGTAGGCCTAAAGTGATTGTCAAGCTAGGCCTAAAGTGATAGTCAAGTTAGGCCTAAAGTGATTGTCAAGTTAGGTCTAAAGCGATTGTCAAGTTAGGCCTAAGTTATCATTTGACCATTGGAAGAGTTGAAAATGTGTATATATTGTATATTAAGCCTTCATGCAATGAGTTCTGATATAAGTTAGCACATTTTGATGTACAGTGTAATTACTGATTAAAATTTTCAAAACATATACAATATTGTATTGGAAGTTTTAACTCAAGTGATACTAGAAACATTTCTATTAAATTTAGAAGAACCAGAAATCTAGAGCATCTAGTCGTGGCAGATTCTAAATTCAGATTAAATGGAAAATAAAATGCAGACATAAAGAGATACCAATGGTTATTGTTTTACAGAGATGGGAGTTCAAACATCCACAACCATTTCTGAGAACAAGAGAATTCTTATGGCAGGAAGGCCACACAGCATACAGTAATGCTAAGGATGCACAAGAGGAGGTTTGTAGTTGAATGATAAGGTGATGAGCCTTGACATAATTATTACACTTCACAGGGATTTCATTTTAACTGCCACAGTATTGATTAATTTAAGGAGTGCTAATTTTGCTGTTATAGGATGAAATGAAAATTTTGAAAGAAAGTCTTTTTGATTAAGATTTTTAAAAAAAAAACTGCAAATAATTGAACAATTAAAAGCCTTTCTTTCTTTCTTTCCTTCTTTATATAAGGATTTGTGCCTTCAAATGAAAGTCACCACAAGTTGTAAGTGATGATCCTTTAGTTAAAGTGTCTGATACCTGTTGGACTTTCAGGTATACACAATACTGGAGCTGTATGCCCGAGTGTATGAGGAACTCCTGGCCATCCCAGTGGTGCGAGGAAGGAAAACAGAGAAGGAAAAATTCGCTGGAGGAGATTTTACAACTACAGTCGAGGCCTATATCAGTGCTAGTGGGCGTGCCATTCAGGTGAGTTTCTATCCATTACAGTTGGAACGATCAGCACCATTCATTGATAATTAGAAGTTTCAATGATTAACAAGAAGTTTGTTGTATCACTGTATGTGCTGAAATGTTCTGTGAAACATCACCCCAAAAAAAAGGGGCCTGTATTTCTGTGCAATGATTTGTCAGTTCTGTCTTACATGTAACTGGCTTTTGTGATGGTCAAGATCTTTTCTTCTTAAAATTGTAGGGAGCCACATCTCACCATCTTGGTCAGAACTTCTCAAAGATGTTTGAGATAGTGATTGAGGACCCAGAGACACGGGAGAAGCAGTTTGTCTATCAAAACTCATGGGGTATCACCACTAGGACAATAGGTGTGCTGTGTATGATCCATGGCGACAACAATGGGCTTGTACTTCCACCTAGAGTGGCTGGTGTACAGGTAGGTTGTTTGATTCAACACAATGACAATTTGTCATCTGATATTGATTCTCCACTTGGCTGTTTATTGGGACTCTCGTCATGTGTATGATCCCACTGTATCTCATTTTCCACAATTACATTTCCAAAAAGGTTATTTATCAAAATAAATTTGAAATTCTTGAAGTTGTCATTGATGTACACTGTACTGCCAGTTTCAAAGTACAAGTTTGACCACTGCTTAATGTTATTGTAACATAATTTTATCAGGTTTTACTTACCTAAATGTTTATTTACACAGGTGATAATTGTTCCCTGTGGTATCACAGCTAACTTATCAGACGCAGAAGGGGAAAGTGTGTATGAGAAGTGTAAGGACCTACAGAAATCACTCACAGCTGCTGGCATCAGGACCAAGTGTGATCTGCGTGATAATTACTCTCCAGGCTGGAAATTCTACCACTGGGAGCTTAAAGTAAACAGTTCATTATTCACAAATTTGTCAAGGGTTTGGGACACTGACTTTTTGTTCAGGCTGTCCGAAAATTCTGTGCTAGGTTATATTGTCCTATTAGTAAAGTCAACGGCCTCATTTACAATTGCTAATTGTTAAAGAATAGTGCCTTGTTGTGAGACCTGCTTTCTTGTAGTACAATTTACTCTCTGTAAACTTGATGGTAATTTTGGAATAAAAACTTGTTATTCTGTCTACAGCCACTGAGAATGTGTGGTTTTATAAAATATGAAAATTGGATATATTTACCACTGTGTCTTGTTTGTAAATACGGTGTAAGATAGAAGGACCAATGATGTAAACAAAGTGTTAGATAGATGTAGCAATGATGTAAACAAGGTGTTAGATAGAAGGGGCAATGTTGTACACAAGGTGTTAGATAGATGTAGCAATGATGTAAACAAGGTGTTAGATAGATGTAGCAATGATGTAAACAAGGTGTTAGATAGATGGAGCAATGATGTAAACAAGGTGTTAGATAGATGGAGCAATGATGTAAACAAGGTGGAATGATGTAAACAAGGTGTTAGATAGATGTAGCAATGATGTAAACAAGGTGGAATGATGTAAACAAGGTGGAATGATGTAATCAAGGTGTTAGATAGAAGGAGCAATGATGTAAACAAGGTGGAATCATGTAAACAAGGTGTTAGATAGATGTAGCAATGATGTAAACAAGGTGTTAGATAGATGTAGCAATGATGTAAACAAGGTGTTAGATAGATGTAGCAATGATGTAAACAAGGTGTTAGATAGATGTAGCAATGATGTAAACAAGGTGTTAGATAGATGTAGCAATGATGTAAACAAGGTGTTAGATAGATGTAGCAATGATGTAAACAAGGTGTTAGATAGATGGAGCAATGTTGTTAACAAGGTGTTAGATAGATGTAGCAATGATGTAAACAAGGTGTTAGATAGATGTAGCAATGATGTAAACAAGGTGTTAGATAGATGTAGCAATGATGTAAACAAGGTGTTAGATAGATGGAGCAGTGATATATTAAACAGATGTTTAAATGAACAAGCAGTTATGCCATGAATGTGATTTTTCTTGCTTTTCATGATAGATTGTGCAAAGTTTTGTGAAAGATTTCACCCAATGTTATCATGATGGTGAATCTTATTTTGTCTTGTGATTTGTAAACTTAATTACATCATTTGTTTACAGGGTGTGCCACTTCGAATTGAGCTAGGTCCTCGCGACATTAAAAAGAGCCAGGCTGTCACCGTGAGACGAGACTCGGGTGCAAAGTCAACTGTTTCTATGGACAAATTGGCAGCAACTATCATGGATACTCTCAGTGACATCCAACAAAGTTTGTTTGCAAAGTAAGATCATTGACCAACTATCCCAGTTTCTGCTGGAATCTCTTTTTCACAGCTACTCCATGCCACAGATTTCATAAGTCATATCTCATTTTGACGAACTTCAAATTTGTTCCTTTAAATTAGTCTTATGAATAATTATTGAATTGAACCATCAGTTTACAAGCTTACCTTATGAAGGGAGATAATTGTAATCTGAAACTGTGATTTTAAACCATAATCTGAAATTGTGGCTTTTTTACTACAGAGCCAACAAGGACCTGTCCAACCATATGTCAGTGTCACATGACTGGGAGGACTTCTGCAACAGCCTAGACGATAAGAAGATCATCCAGGCTCCATTTTGTGGAGCAATTCCTTGCGAGGACAAGATCAAAAAAGATAGTGCCAGGTACACATTTTGCATTGTCACCAAATATTTTGAGTACTGTTAGATATTGTTCCAACATCAAGATGGCAAAAAAACCATATTCCTGTGCTTTTATTATTCTGTGTTTACTTTAAATAGAATGTGGTAATAAAAATTTTGCTATCCAAAGATAACAAGCAAAGGCCCCAACATTTAAAACATGTACAGAGAGGTTTTCTGAGGGATATGTTTTTTTTCCAGGGATGCTGTGGTGGAGGAAGGAGCACCAGCTATGGGAGCCAAAGGGCTGTGTATCCCTTTTCAGCAGCCAAAGGAGATGGCTAGCGGTACAAAGTGCATCACCCCAGGTTGTTCAAAGGATGCCAAATATTACACACTATTTGGAAGGAGCTATTGAGAAAGTTACAGAGATGTTTATGTACCTGGAGAGATTGGTAAGATGGTTGATCGACAAGATATATTACTCTGAATCCCTATCATCACCATTAGTTTAGGAACTCTCTGTTTCACCATTGAATTATTTATTGAGAACCAACTCACTGAAACCTGTGTAATAGTGAAGTGTTTCGAACTGATTCGAACTGAAAAGGTTGTGGATACTTAAAAGCTGAAGTTTCCTCCGATTTGAGGAGAAAACTATAATATGATGAACAGGAGTCAACATTTCAAACAGGTTAACTTGCCATTATCAAGTGTGACAAGATGTTTTATAGTGCAATATAATGTGAAATATTTGCATAAACATATCGTCCAAATCTTGAGAACTAGAATTTTATTTAAAATAAAAGATGATGCAATTTCTTATATCCTTGTTTAGTTTTTTTGTCTCAACAATTAATGTTGTAAAATGTAATTTACGTGTTGGTTTGTAAGTGAACATGCTCTCACGCCTCCTTTGTTCTGAAACCTACTCGTTCTGTCTACGAATGGTGTTAACTTATGGCTGTACAAGGCTTCTTGTTTCTACTTCAGATTTATTTTAGATTCACATAAATGTGTGCTATAATACTATGCCATTCACATATAACTTTCTCTATGGTAGTATTTATAAAATCCCCTTGATCAAAACATGTACCACTTGGACAAATCACAGTCAGAAGACAGCTGTTGAGTACCAGTATTAACACTCAATATTTTATCTGTATATCACTGACATCTACTGAACTACTCATCAATGAAGGGAGGTATGTTGCAAGAATACTGATCCTTCTATACAACAATCTTGTCAGGACTGTAAATGTTCAGTCACTTCAGACATTTTGGTAAAATAAGTACATTACAAAGGAGCAGTAGGTGTGCTGTGTACTGATATTAGGTCACTAAAACCATCACCTCAAGGTCAAAGGTTAAGAACTCAAGTACTACTTTTTTTGCTGTCAAAACTTTTGTGAAACAATAGATATCTTGATGACACTTGGCACAGAACTACATCACCAAACAGATCACTGTGACCTTCAGCTGAAGGTCATCTTTACTAAGCAGAATTTCACTAAATAATTAATATTTTGTTATGTCATTATGAAGTAAAGGTGACCAATATCAAATGGCAAGTGAATATCACTAGATATAGAGGTCATGGTCAGCTTCATACTATGAAGCATTGCTGAAAAATGAAATGACTAAGTGTGTGATCAAAGGTCAAATAATGGATGGTTCAGGATGTAATGAAGAGATCCCCAAAGAATATCAGCATCCACCAATTAGTTGGATTTTTTTCCCTTTCTTGTTCTTCTATCTACTTATATACTCTGAACACTGAACGTGGGCAATAAGGCACAATGGAAAATCTACACAAAGATCCCTCCAGTACTTATATAGCAATAACAAGCTGCATTTGGTCGTTTTGATTTTTTGTCATTCATCTCAAAATGGATAGCGTATAACCAGAAAGTATTGGGAACTTGCATCTGAAATCAAGTGCAATCCTTCCAGTACTTTTCCAGAAACACTGGTAACAAACTATTTCCAACATAATAAAAAGATGGCATCCTGGTGGCCATTTTGTTTTTCCTAACAGTCCCAAAATGGACAATGCACAACCAGGGAACATGGGAAACCTGAAACTTGGGTATGATTATCTAGTATATAAACAAAAAAGTGATAACAATTAACTTTATTGTTACAATTAAGATGGCTGTCACTCAGCATTTTCTTTCCTTGTCCCAAAATGAACAGTGCATAACTAAAGGGTTACCTACATAGAAAATTTAAGAATGACCTCATGAATATTTACCACCAAAATCAAAGATGGCTGTCTGTTGGGCTTTTCAAACCACTCTGCAACAATGGCCCATCCATCCTCCTGTAAATAATTTTTGTTACTGCTATTTCTTTAGAAGTACTGAATGGATCTTTCTCAAATTTAATATGTAGGTTCCACTCTGTCCCAAGATATCCATATGTAATTTTGGGACTGATCAAAAAACTAAAAATGGCTGCCATCTTGGATTCGATAGTTTTTTAAGGTTATTTCTGAGAAGAAATGGATGGATCTTAAATGATATGTCCTAGTTGCGCCCATTATATTTGGACTGATCAGAAAAAACAAAATGGCAGAAAGGTGGTGATCTTTGTTTTTGATTTTGAAAGGTTATTATTGCTATTTCTTGAGAAGTATTTTATAGATCATTCTTAAATTTCAGATGTAGGTTTCCCTTGGTCCCTAGTTGTGCCAGTTTGATTTTGGAACAGACATCTTAGATTTTGACTATGAAAAATTGTTATCGCTATTTCTTGAGAACTTCAGCACAGATCTTTCCCAAATTTCATGTGTATGCTTTCCATCATCCCTAGTTGTGCCTGTTTGATTTTAGTACTGATCAGAAAAAAACAAAATGGCCCACAAGCGACCACCCTGGATTTTGACTTTGAAAGTTATCACCATTTCTCGAGAACTCCTTTATAGATATTTCTCAAAATTCAAAATTTATGTATAGGTTCTTTAAGGTCCCTAGTTATGGCTGTTTGAGTTTGGGACTGATCAGAAAAACAAAATGGCTAACAGGCAGTCATCTTGGATTTTGCCTAGTAAAGATTGTTATTGCTATTTATTAAGTACTGAATGGATATCTCTCAAATTTCATACTAATGTTCCCTTTGGTCTCTCCTTGTGCTCGTTAGATTTTGTGACTGATCAGAAGAAACAAAATGGCTTCAAGATGGCCATTTTGGAATTCGCAGGTAAAGATTATCATCGCAATTTCTGCAAGGGAATGTTCAAATGTCTCATTATTATGAGCAAAAGAAGAGAAGAGAAAAGGAGAGAAAAAGATCCAATTTTCAAAGAGCATATAAAGATCAAACAATGGCGGGCACCAAGATCCATCTGGGATCTCGTTTATTTTTCTTATCAGTTCCAAAATGAATAATGCGAAATCTAGGGCCATGGGGAATCCAAGTATGAAATGTGATGATCAGTCTGTCTCTCCTTTAGTCACATGACCCAAATTCAGTTATCAATATCAAATTGTCTTATTCCTCATCAGCTTAATATTTTGTATTTACTGATGAATATGTTCTTATATAATCACAGACCTTGTTTTGTCCACAAAATCAATTTTCAAGTTTTTTAAACAATTTTCTTATGAATCAAATCAATCTTCACAGCAATTTACCAAAAACATAAATTACCTTAATTATTTCAAATCAAGAACTGTCCCTCTGATTGTGACAGGGAGTGATGTGCACGACTTCTGTAAACACCACTTCATTAGAACTAATGAGGAGTGAAATGTTTTATATTGATCATCAAAATATTTTTTGTGTCAGATAGTAGGAATGATATTATGGTGGTTAAGTCATTTATATATTGCTAGTGCATCATAACCAAGACTATTTACTGGAAAGGACCTCTTTCACGAACAATGGAATTTTGCCCACGACCCAATTTAATCCAAACCATGTTGCATTTATAGCACCCCAATACACCATGCGGAAATAGCACATAAAATTTTCAAAAGGTCCATAGGGCCTGAATTATTATAGAATTTGTGACATTAACTGAGGGTATAAGGTAAGGTTCAGAAATGGCTCCATAACAAGGCAAGGGTTCATCGCAAGGCTTCTTATAACCACTTATTTTGTTCATTGGAATCTATTTGTCATTTTAAGCAAACATTATTTGTCAAATTTGGCATCAGAAAAAAGTTACGATCAATTAAATAAAGAAAAATGTGATTTTTTCTTGATTTTTAGCCAACCATCTAATAGATGGTGGGTTATTCAAATCGCCCTGCGTCCATGGTCCGTCGTCCGTCCGTCCGTAAACAATTCTTGTTACCGCTATTTCTGGAAAAGTACTGGATGGATCTTTCTCAAATTTCACATGCACGTTCCCCTAGGTCCCTAGTTGTGCATTGTACCTTTTTTTTAACTGATTTGAATTCAAGATGGCCGACAGGTGGCCATCTTGGATTTTGGAAGTAAAAATTTGTTACCGCTATTTCTGGAAAAGTACTGGATGGATCTTTCTCAAATTTCATATGCAGTTTCCCCTTGGTCACTAGTTGTGCATTGTACCTTATTTTGACTGATTCGAATTCAAGATGGCCGACAGGTGGCCATCTTGGATTTTGGAAGTAAAAGTTTGTTACCGCTATTTCTGAGAAAGTACTGGATGGATCTTCCTTAAATTTCATATGCAGTTTCCCATTGGTCCCTAGTTGTGCATTATACCTTTTTGGACTGATTCGAATTCAAGATGGCCGACAGGCAGCCATCTTGGATTTTGGAAGTAAAAGTTTGTTACTGCTATTTCCTGGAAAGTACTGAATGGATCTTCCTCAAATTTCATATGCAGTTTCCCCTTAGTCCCTAGTTGTGCATTGTACCTTTTTTGGACTGATTCGAATTCAAGATGGCCGACAGGTGGCCATCTTGGATTTTGGAAGTAAAAGTTTGTTACCACTATTTCTGGAAAAGTACTGGATGGATCTTTCTCAAATTTCATATGCAGGTTCCCCTTGGTCCCTAGTTGTGCATTGTACCTATTTTGGACTGATTCGAATTCAAGATGGCCGACAGGCAGCTATCTTGGATTTTGGAAGTAAAAGCCTGTTACTGCTATTTCTTGGAAAGTACTGGATGGATCTTTCTCAAATTTCATATGCAGTTTCCCCTTGGTCACTAGTTGTGCATTGTACCTATTTTGGACTGATTCGAATTCAAGATGGCCGACAGGCAGCCATCTTGGATTTTGGAAGTAAAAGCCTGTTACTGCTATTTCTTGGAAAGTACTGAATGGATCTTTCTCAAATTTCATATGCAGTTTCCCCTTGGTCACTAGTTGTGCATTGTACCTTATTTTGACTGATTCGAATTCAAGATGGCCGACAGGTGGCCATCTTGGATTTTGGAAGTAAAAGTTTGTTACCGCTATTTCTGAGAAAGTACTGGATGGATCTTCCTTAAATTTCATATGCAGTTTCCCCTTGGTCCCTAGTTGTGCATTATACCTTTTTGGACTGATTCGAATTCAAGATGGCCGACAGGCAGCCATCTTGGATTTTGGAAGTAAAAGTTTGTTACTGCTATTTCCTGGAAAGTACTGAATGGATCTTCCTCAAATTTCATATGCAGTTTCCCCTTAGTCCCTAGTTGTGCATTGTACCTTTTTTGGACTGATTCGAATTCAAGATGGCCGACAGGCAGCCATCTTGGATTTTGGAAGTAAAAGTTTTTTACTGCTATTTCTTGGAAAGTACTGAAAGGATCTTTCTCAAATTTCATATGCAGTTTCCCCTTAGTCCACTGGATGGATCTTTCTCAAATTCCATATGCAGTTTCCCCTTGGTCCCTAGTTGTGCATTGTACCTTTTTTGGACTGATTCGAATTCAAGATGGCCGACAGGTGGCCATCTTGGATTTTGGAAGTAAAAGTTTGTTACCACTATTTCTGGAAAAGTACTGGATGGATCTTTCTCAAATTTCATATGCAGGTTCCCCTTGGTCCCTAGTTGTGCATTGTACCTATTTTGGACTGATTCGAATTCAAGATGGCCGACAGGCAGCTATCTTGGATTTTGGAAGTAAAAGCCTGTTACTGCTATTTCTTGGAAAGTACTGGATGGATCTTTCTCAAATTTCATATGCAGTTTCCCCTTGGTCACTAGTTGTGCATTGTACCTATTTTGGACTGATTCGAATTCAAGATGGCCGACAGGCAGCCATCTTGGATTTTGGAAGTAAAAGCCTGTTACTGCTATTTCTTGGAAAGTACTGGATGGATCTTTCTCAAATTTCATATGCAGTTTCCCCTTGGTCACTAGTTGTGCATTGTACCTTATTTGGACTGATTCGAATTCAAGATGGCCGACAGGTGGCCATCTTGGATTTTGGATGTAAAACTTTGTTACTGCTATTTCTTGGAAAGTACTGGATAGATCTTTCTCAAATTTCATATGCAGTTTCCCCTTGGTCCCTAGTTGTGCATTGTACCTTTTTTGGACTGATTCGAATTCAAGATTTTGAGAGTAAAATCTTGTTACTGCTATATCTGAGGAAGTACTGGATGGATCCTTCTGATACTTCATAGATATTGGTTTCCCTTGGTCCCTAGTTGTGCATTGTACCTTTTTTGGACTGATTTGAAATCAAGGTGGCCCACAGGCAGCCATCTTGGATGTCGACAGTAATACAGCACAAGCATATTGTCCATTATCCACCTGTAATTGACTGCTATCTAATAATACTTTGGGATCTTTTTCAAATGATATTTGCTAATAGGTGCTTAATAAAAATATCTTGTGCCATCATTGAGTACATTCAATGAAGACCAGTTCATGAACATTTACAACACCTGTAACAAACAAAAAAAAAAAATAAACAAATCTTCAAGAACTGAAAACAGATCCTCAAATGGTGGGCGCCAAGATCCCTCTGGGATCTCTTGTTAGAACAAAGTTTGATCTTAGGAGGAGTGTTTCAAACTCTTCCAGTTTCGGTGCACCCAAGCGCTTTTAATATATTTTGGCCCCTTATATTTGCTGTTCTTAGCCAAAAAATTGAAATTGAATTCGTGACCGGTAAGTCTGTCAATTAGCAGCTTAACTGCGTGGAGTCAGAATCTCGAAAGTGATGTCATGTGATTGATATGGTGTTGAGATATATTTCTTATCTAGGTTTTTGTTCTTCAAAATATGAAACAGAGATGAAGAAAGTTTAGAGATGACATTGGATATAAAAGCATCTTTGTAAGTAAAGTAAGAAGCCTGGAGGGCCCGTATCAGTGCTTTAGATCAAGTCTCTTAGAAAACATATTCAGTATGCACAGTAAAGTTACACATTTCGTTATGAACATCTACTAAGTAGCATAACACACTTTTTACTTGTGTGCACCTCATTCCATTTGACTTTATTTCATTAGATATATCTGGTAAATTTGTAGTTATAAAAAGGAGAAACTGTAACCAGTAAAACAGAGATAAAGTTTAGAGATGACATTGGATATAAAACATCTTTGCAAGTAAAGTAAGAGGCCTGGAGAGCCCATATCAGTTCTTTAAGATACACCATTTTCATAGGCATTGTCCACATTTAACTACAGGAATAAGGCTATAATAACCTGGCTCAAGTGGATGGCTGATTTACAATACAGATTCATTGAATTTATGGATTTCAACTCAACAGTATAACCCTTTTTTATCCTGCAACTGCATGGGCTTCGGTAAATGGAATACATATCAATCACATGACATCACTTTCGAGACTCTGACTCCACGCAATTAAGCTGCTAATTGACAAACTTACCGGTCACTAATTTTTTCGATTTTTTGGCTAATAACAGTAAATATAAGGGGCCAAAATATATCAAAAGCTCTTGGGTGCACTGAAACCGGAAGAGTTTGAAACACTCCTCCTAAGATCAAACTTTGTTCTAAAAATCAAGAAAAAATCACATTTTTCTTTATTTAATTGATCGTAACTTTTTTCTGATGCCAAATTTGACAAATAATGTTTGCTTAAAATGACAAATAGATTCCAATGAACAAATTAAGTGGTTATAAGAAGCCTTGCGATGAACCCTTGCCTTGTTGTGGAGCCATTTCTGAACCTTACCTTATACCCTCAGTTAACGTCACAAATTCTATAATAATTCAGGCCCTATGGGCCTTTTGAATTTTTTAAGTGCTATTTCCGGGGGGTGTATTGGGGTGCTATAAATGCAACATGGTTTGGATTAAATCGGGTCGTGGGCAAAATTCCATTGTTCGTGAAAGAGGTCCTTTCATCCATGCATTGTGGCATTTCATACACTTCACTTGCCTAACAGGTGGTTTGGGTTTTGAAGGCTTTTCCTTTTAGTTAACATAGTTAGCATTCCACAGATAATTTCCTATCTATGCAGATATATCAGTGTGGCTAGCTAAAATGATACTTTGTTCTTGTATGGTGATGAGTGGAGATGAAAAAGTCCAAACGTTGTTTGGGTGTTGAAGGTTTATTGCGATGTAGGCTATGGAGAGATGGAACACTCACATGCCTTCAGGAACCGATACATACTGGCTAGAAAGGTGGTCATATTTATACTAGCCATGTTAAATAACTGGTGAAGTACTAATACACATTAGATTACTGGTAAACATGGATTGAAGTATACACAAGTTGTCCACAAGGTCTTGCACACATAAATGGCAATAGATTCGGCTGTTTACAACAAGATAAAGTTACACTGACCATCATACAAACTGCTTAGATAGGCTTCAGGTAATGACTTATATAATCAGGCCACCGGGCAATACATAAATGTTCCCAGTAGATGTCAGTACTAAATTAACATAGGCAGATACATTATGATGAAACATCTGACTTATGTCTAGCATAATTTTTAATCTTACATATCAACTTTTTATAGCTCATTCGTCCCTTTGTATAAAATTGATTTCAAATTAGTTACAATTTGACATCATCTATGAAAATATATATAGTTCATAACATCCCTAGCTGGCTCACAATAATCACCATCATACAACACTTCAGTGTACTGTAGGTGGTGCTAGCTGGATCACCATCATACCACACTTCAGTGCACTGTAGGTGGTGCTAGCTGGATCACCATCATACAACACTTCAGTGTACTGTAGGTGGTGCTAGCTGGATTACCATCATAAAACACTTCTATGTACTGTAGGTGGTGCTAGCTGGATCACCATCATACAACACTTCAGTTTACTGTATGTGGTGCTAGCTGGATCACCATCATACAACACTTCAGTGTACTGTAGGTGGTGCTAGCTGGATCACCATCATACAACACTTCAGTTTACTGTAGGTGGTGCTAGCTGGATCACCATCATACAACACTTCAGTGTACTGTAGGTGGTGCTAGCTGGATCACCATCATAGACTTCAGTGTACTGTAGGTGGTGCTAGCTGGATCACCATGATCACCATCATACAACACTTCAGTGTACTGTAGGTGGTGCTAGCTGGATCACCATCATACAACACTTCAGTGTACTGTAGGTGGTGCTAGCTGGATTACCATCATACAACACTTCAGTGTACTGTAGGTGGTGCTAGCTGGATCACCATCATACAACACTTCAGTGTACTGTAGGTGGTGCTAGCTGGATCACCATCATACAACACTTCAGTTTACTGTAGGTGGTGCTAGCTGGATCACCATCATACAACACTTCAGTGTACTGTAGGTGGTGCTAGCTGGATCACCATCATAGACTTCAGTGTACTGTAGGTGGTGCTAGCTGGATCACCATGATCACCATCGTACAACACTTCAGTGTACTGTAGGTGGTGCTAGCTGGATCACCATCATACAACACTCCAGTGTACTGTAGGTGGTGCTAGCTGGATTACCATCATACAACACTTCAGTGTACTGTAGGTGGTGCTAGCTGGATCATCATCATACAACACTCCAGTGTACTGTAGGTGGTGCTAGCTGGATTACCATCATACAACACTTCAGTGTACTGTAGGTGGTGCTAGCTGGATCATCATCATACAACACTTCAGTGTACTGTAGGTGGTGCTAGCTGGATCACTGTGATCACCATGATACAACACTTCAGTGTACTGTAGGTGGTGCTAGCTGGATCACCATCATACAACACTTCAGTGTACTGTAGGTGGTGCTAGCTGGATCACCATCATAGACTTCAGTGTACTGTAGGTGGTGCTAGCTGGATCACTGTGATCACCATGATACAACACTTCAGTGTACTGTAGGTGGTGCTAGCTGGATTACCATCATACACTTCAGTGTACTGTAGGTGGTGCTAGCTGGATCACCGTGATCACCATGATACAACACTTCAGTGTACTGTAGGTGGTGCTAGCTGGATTACCATCATACACTTCAGTGTACTGTAGGTGGTGCTAGCTGGATCACCGTGATCACCATGATACAACACTTCAGTGTACTGTAGGTGGTGCTAGCTGGATCACCATCATACAACACTTCAGTGTACTTTAGGTGGTGCAAGCTGGATCACCATCATCATCATGATACAACACTTCAGTGTACTGTTGGTGGTGCTAGCTGGATCACCATCATACAACACTCCAGTGTACTGTAGGTGGTGCTAGCTGGATTACCATCATACACTTCAGTGTACTGTAGGTGGTGCTAGCTGGATTACCATCATACACTTCAGTGTACTGTAGGTGGTGCTAGCTGGATCACCATCATACAACACTTCAGGTTTTCCAAGAATGCACCGACTAAATACTTCATTGAATTTCATGGGCATCATTTTGCTATGTATTAGCATTATTGCTATATTGATATTGGTTGGGACACAGACACTGTATTCCCACATAGGAAATTTACATCATGATCAGGTTATCAGTCAGTTACCTCTTCTGCAAAGTTCAAGAGGTTGTCATTTAGTCCAGACAGAAGTTTATGCGGCACATTTCAAGCAGTCAGCTCCTTAGATTTAGTATAGAAGATAGTCTCTGGCCCCATGTAAAATTTCTTCACATTGCATGGTTATTCTTAGCAAGGTATGCAATCCCCTCTCAACATTTTAGCAAATACTTAACATGTTGACTGCTTCATAAGAACTTCTCTATGTGCCTATTATTTCTTTAATCACTAATGACTTTGCCTCCAGGCTCTTTAAAATGTCTTTAATTCTCTGAATTGTGATTTGAAGACAGAAAGGCAATTTGTCAAATAAATATTTCGCTTTAGAAACAAACGTGAAAAAAGATGATTTCCTCATCATATATGCAGAACAAATACTACCTAACCAATTTCACATAAAAGTGTCAAAATTAATTTTCTTTACAATATCATAACTTTATCCTTAACAGTTTCATACTCCTAGTGAACAATTGGCGCCCAAATATTGAGAGGGGCGCCATTTCCTTCTGATTTAAATGTGACAGGATGTTCATCAGTACTAGCTGCACTTTGAGAAATCATAGCAAGATTGCCCTTCAAGCACTGGTTATTCTACTTTACCAGTTTCAAGAAAGAAAATTCTACCTTCGTGATAATGTCCTCTTCAGCAATGTAATTAGTTGATACATTTTCTGTTTACTGTTCACATATTTACATTTGTTAGTATACTTGATGAACAACATGTCTGTAATTTATCGTCAAGGTTTTTTGTGTGTGACCAATTAATCCTCATTTACATCAAATATGCAAGACATAATGCTTCCCTAGGGCTCATTTCACAAGAATAATTTTGTGTCATGTTTTCAGCCCATATGCAGCTGTATTTAAGATGACACTAAAATTATCACCACCATCTCCCAAGAAATCAGATGACCTATGTCATCAATTATCAACCATGGAAAATGTCTCTTGGAGTGGCATTTTCCCAATACTTGGCCCAATTTCCAATCTATTACTTGACTGAATTATTCCTTCCATGAAACAAAAAACATTTTCCATTGATGTTTGTAAGGCCAGGAATATGTTAAGCAAATAACACCATGCTTTGGAGAAATGCCAAGAAATTTCCTAAATCTATAAAATAAGATTCACTACAAGTGTTTAGAGGAAACAGGGATTTATTAGATCTTGAGAGCAATGTCTTTCAGATAGTTCTTGGTTTCTGGCAAGCTCATCTCCTGCATTCCTCTGTGGATTTCTCCCCATTTTCTAAGTCTTCAAAATGGTAATTAATCCAACTGCAAGGACAAGACAAAAGTATGTATCATAGTTTCACTTTTAGTTAACTGATTTAACTGTCAAATTTATGCTGCCAGATTTCAAAAGTTCTGACTGAATACCAAATGCTCAGGTAAGTTTATATGGGTACCCCAAGCTCCAGGATATCGCTTATGTCAAGTCCTTTACAGACAAATGTTTTCAAATGTCTTCACTGAGTTAGCAGTGCTTATATTTGCAATGAGCTTTGTAAAGAAAAGAGGCAAATACATAGTCCAAATGGATCTTTACATGCATATAAAGTAAATATATTCATAAATATATACATACTTACATTAAAAAGAAAAATTGATGAAAGAATATATCTATGTTCATACCTTTTTGAAGCCAATGTCATCAGAATATTCTCTGAAGCACCTTCTGCACATGTTCAGACCATATTTACGGATGATTCCGTGAGTGTTTTTGCACACTCGGCTGAAAAAAATACAGAAACAACTTAAACTGAATCTGAAGTTTCAAAACAAAGTATAACAATTTAAAAAATATGACTATTATTACAACAATTTAGTAGCAAAATATTTTATAGCGCTAACAACATACAGAAATATACAATATCAACTAGAATTCATGCCAAACAACTTCTACCATATTTTTGTTCCCAAATTACAGTTATATAAATACATATTCCTGTATTTGTAGAGCTGAGATACATTCATCTCTGCATGTTTCATTCAACAAAAGCTGATCATTATTTTGTACATAATACCTTCTTTTTAGTAAAAATTAGTGACCTAATGGGTACTGTACATTTTCTTACATGTAGTACTTGCTCATGGCCAATATTTCTCAAATCTAAATAGTGCATCAGTCCTTGCAAAAAAAACAGTTCTAAAGTATTATCATTTAAAAATTCAACATCATGGGATTAGATGTTATAGGTTTTTCATTAAAAGACATTAAGAGGGTGAACTCAAAAGACAATTAATTGCTGTAAATAGTTAGAAAAAACTAATTCAATCAGTTATCTTTAGCACAGTTTCATCTTGACCTGTCCCTTGGCCTCAATTTTGGATATGGAAATTAATCTGGGATTCTTCCTGGAGATATTTGAATATTTTTCAAAATAGGTTTTTGAACCAAAATATAGGAAAAAAGAGATATAGGAATCGGTTGACAGTGTGAGACCTATGAACTCTTTTCTGGATAATAAGTCAAGTGGGCCTATCTTCTGTCCTGTCTCGCATGAAAAAATATGATTGGATGGGTTTCCATACTAGTACACAACGCTAATTCATGTTTCTTTTCAGAATTGCAACAATTCTCTCATCTAAGATTTCCATGTTTACCAAAACATGTTGTCACCCCGCTATCGTCATTTTCAAAAAGAGGAATCCCAAGGTATTTTTATAATTATACCGAAGTAGACTTTCATGAACAATGTCGATACGCTAGTGTTTATTTGGAATAGGAATTTACGATGATCTTGGGAAACAAACTTAAGATCAGAATGTAATTTCTATTAATCTACGGGGAATCGTCTAAACGAGTTATTACCTATAGTCTATAATTGTGGGGAAGACTCGAGAAAAGGGGGGGGGATAATTCCACAGGATTGATCATGTATCGTGACAAAGATATCCTATTCCTTTTCAACCCACTATAATCAGAGTGTTAAAATTGTCATTATTGTAAAAGGGAATGTTTTATCTTTTAATAAATAAGATTAGAAAAGTTGTATACCAGTAACGGGAGCCTGGCCCGAACTTTCTGGGATGCGCATTCCAAATGTTTGCGAACCCCATGATGGCGATATTGGAAAAGAGAGCGCATGGGTTGGCCTCGCTCTGACGACGGAAACATTAAGCGACACCTATGATTTCTGATTATTCTAAGATGCAATTTTATCGTAATGAAGCTAATATGAAAAGCATCAAATATCATCCAGACATTTATGTGTTTTTTTTTGTGTTCGAAATATATCTTAAATTGCTTGATTGGGATGATGACATAAAAGTTCGAAAATTTTTAAACAGCTTTACTTATCTGACTGTCAAGATGGCCGCCCCCATGAAACATGTTTTTAGAGTGATTAGGGCTTGCTCAGATAAATTCTACAAACACACCGGATTCGGATTCATGTGTAGGACTAGAGGCACAATAGGATATACACAACTTATACGTCCACAAAAATACTCGTGTTACAGTAAAAGGTAATGCAGTGATTATGATTCCCCATGTCAACCTGTGCACCGCTGAATTTAGTTGTATGAGAGGTTGTGTGGAGGTCACCAATAGCTGGAAAACTGATAATTTTTAGGTAGATCATAACAACTGATAAAAATAACAGTTTTGGATTACACATGTAATATTCCATGAAATTTGATTTTACGACATGATATAGACTAATTCACTTTTATCACTTTACCACAAATATGACCAATTGATCAAAGGTAGGTAACTCCTAATTTATGTAAATATAAACAAATAATTTTTGAAATAAAGAAAAACTGTAATATGTAGAATCCCTTCGCTGTGTTTAAGCTCTCTCGCTCTCTCTCTCTTTAATTAATTTTTTTCTCTCTAAGGTTTTCGTTTATTTATATCTTTGAAATATGATTTACTCCATTTTCAGTTTTCATCCTACATGGAAATATGGAGGCTATACTGGCATTGGAATTTGGAGTTTTTTCACTATGAAAAAAGAAGAGGTTAATGAAACTGAAAAAGAAGCTGAACATGATGTCACTGATGGAGACAAAGATAAAGATTTGCTTCAAGACCAGACTGATATTGAGCACTACATTAGACTAGCAAAAATTGCACAGATGAAAAAGGAATTTGAAGAGGCAGACATGTACTACCATAAAGCATTGAAGGTAGCAAACAAGAAGTTTAAGGCAGATAAACTCTCAAAAAAGCTCAGTATACAAGCTAGGACATATATCTTTGATGCAATGGCTGATATGGCTCTCAGTCAGGGGAAGTTTGACAAGGCAGAGGTTTTATACAAGGACACACTTAAGGGTTATCTGGAGACTGGTGGAGATAGGAAAGACAATGCTGTGATGGAGCTTACTCTGAAACTATCTAGTCTTTATGCCATGATAAAGAAGGACCACGAGGCCAGGCTAGGATTAACAACAGTTATAGAATGTCAAGAAGAAAAGATTAAAGCTAATCCAAAATCTGACATAGATACATATGGACTGTTAGGTATTGCCCTTCAGACATACGGCCGATTTCTCCTCCACCATAATGAACTGGAAAAAGCTGAGACTGTTTTCTGTCGTTGTGAAGAAATATGTTCACATGCAGTAGGAGAAAATTCTTCTCAGATGCTTAGAGTGTTAAATGATCTAGCAGCAGTGCAGATAGTACAATCAAACTATACCAAGGCTGAAGTGACCCTACAGAAGGCTTTAGTGATAAGTCAGAATATGGAATCATGTGATGCTGTGCATGCTATCTATAGCAATCTGGGTGCGATCTCGCTCAAACTGTCACAGCTGGATTTAGCAGAGACAAGGTGTTCAACAGCTTTAAAACTGGCCAGAGAAGCTGGAGATGAATTTGCTCAGAAACAAGCTTATCATTGTTTACGAAAAGTTAAGGAGGCAAGACAATCTCAACCTGTTAAGTGATTATGTAGATATAAATTTTTGCTTACATATATGTTGTCTCCAAAATTGCAATACATGTTTGCACTTTGACTGATAATTTGATTTATTTGTAGTATATTCTAGTCTGACTAGAGTTATCGAATTTGGATATTTAAACAAAATAATATCAGTACTATCTACAGTACATACTTATGTACATAATACTGTATATTTAATTTACTGTGGAAGGTATACCTCAAAAACACCTGTAAGGTATATACAATTATACATATCAACTATAGAAATGAGCAAATAATTGTTTATATAGCTATTTACATGGAATGTTTTCATGAATACCCACTTACAAATAAGGCTTAACAGATTGGTTACTTGCAGTTTATTGAAGATCTAAGACTGGTGTGATAGGCACTGTGTATACGTCAGAAAGATACAAAGTTACAAGTATTACAAACATGTATAACCTCTAGCCTGGTATAGCCTGATTGTTTAATTGAGTTAAAGAAACTGGTAACCTTGGTATTGACTGATATCTCTGATGCTGACTGCTAACTCTTCATATTGACTAGTAAACTTGTAAACTTGGAAGGTTTTAATTGGAATTTATTAGTCTGCTATATATTGACTTGAAACTCTGATATTGACAGTGAACTCTTTCTAGTATTGATTGATAACTTTGTTATGGTCTGGTTACCTTGGTATTGACTGGTAATTCAGGTATTGACTGTTAACTCTCTCTAGTATTGACTGGTGACCATGGTATTGATATCTGTTATTTATGATGGTCATAACCAGAAAACATTATATTTTGTTCCTTTATTGGTTGTGCACTGTGCTTTTTATGCATGAATCTTCTGAAAAATGTTAGATAACTATATTACTCAAGATAAACATATTAGGAATTTATATGAATATGTTAGGAATTGATAATGCAAAAGATCTCATGATATGTTTTTCTATGAAATATTTCAATGAAATATATTGTACTTGTCATGTGTGTTTTGTTTTATAAAGTAAAGAGCTGTGAAACTACACAAGACCTAACATTTTATTTTGAACTCTTTAGTGTATCTATAATATCTTTTTTAAATCATGATTATTCTGGCTGTAAAACTGTTTTAATGTTATCCACAATTATTATAAATTCATAATACCAGGTAACAAGTTTAAAATGACCCGATAATTGACCAGTCAAGAAATGGATGATGCTGAAACATTTTTAAAAGCAGGATGATAATCATTTAAAGAGAAAATCAGATGTCATATGATGATGGTATCCCGTATCTAAGTGAAAAAATCATCAGGAAAACCACTGTGCACAGCTGTTATATCCATCAATCAATATTTCTGTACAAAAAAAAATAAGAAAACATTTTGAATCCTTTTCAATTTTTTTTAATAATTTTCTTCTAAGCAGGTAGGCCCTGAATAGTAATGGAGTCAGCCAGTTATTTTAAACAATGCAATGGATCAAAAATGAACATGTGACATAAATATGTATTTCAAATTGTTATTTAATTTGATTTTGTAAGTTATTAGATTGACAGTCAATGTTAGCAATCTGAAACCATCAAACTATTGTGATGATGTTAATTAATGTCTAAAAAAATAAAGAATACATGTTCATTTATCACACTTAAGTTTGTGTAATTATCTTAAAAAAAAATATAAAAAAAAAATAAGTCTAATAACAACTTATATTCATTTCTTTACAAATAATTAAAGAGAAATTTTCAGACAGAACCCATTATAACATGTCTATCTAATACTTGTTAATGGTACACCATTATACAGCCCCATCCAAACTCTCAACTTTCAGGCTCTGACCTTGACCGTAAGAATGAAAAGGAACCACAATATTAGATATATCGTACAGGACAAAAAATCAATAGTGTATACCTAAAATAATGATACAGAAACACAAACAAAACTGGTTGCCAAGACAACAAAATATGAAGAAACCTTTGATTGGACGGCGGAATTTGAAGATAATATATCAAAACTCTGTGACATCGGTAAAAATAAATACGATATATTGAAATTCAAAACAGTTTGTCTGAATACTGAATAGAACTATACTAAATTTAGAGATTCTACATGGACTCTGTCTAAACCCATTCTACTCCATATATATCTATATATCCTATCAACAAACACATATAAATATTTGCTGTATGACATGTATAATGTAATAAGATTTACATTTTGTATCATAATTAATACATTTGTATTCATATATTCCACTTTATAAATCATTATTTTCAATCTATCTTTTTGCATAAATAATGGGACTTTTGCTTTGAAATTGCAAGAATGACAAGTTTTTTTTTTAAATCACAGACTTGAATTTTGTATTGCAAGAAAAAAAAAACAATTATAATAGAGTGAAAACTGCTTATCTCCCTTTCATTATAAGCAACACATCATTGTTATGTAAATGTAAAAAGGTTACAACAGAATGGATGGAGCATTATACACGAGACAGATTTCAAGACCACCTGGGACAAAATATCATTTACACTCATTCACCCTGTATCTACCAAAACATTTCAAAATGATAATGACATGAAAACAGTGGGACAGTGCTCTGTAAACAAAGCTAAATACACAACATTTATCACATGAGATAACAACAAAATTAACAGTAAGATGAGATTTCTCTTTGTCATGTCTAGAGAGACTTCTGTCTCATTTATTCACCATACAAACTTTGTTACTTATGAAACTTGTAATGAAAGTTTCTAACATTAAATTTATTCAACGATACTACCAGAAATGACTGCAGGTATTCGTCCTGTCTGTCTGACAATCAGTTCTTCAAATTTTCGTTGTCATTTTATTTCCAAAAATTTACATGTGAGTATCTCTTGAGGTGGCAGTGTCACACAGCTAGTTCTAGTATATAAATCTGGTTTCATGTCCCACTTACACAGAGTAATGGCCCTTTGTTCATGTTATGTCACTTTGTCCATGACAAACCGGTACGAAAAACACTAACCAAATTCTGGATGACCTTTTTGGGTGAGGGTCTGTTGGCAATGTTGATATAGATTCGAAATGCTCACACTCATGATAAAGGTATGTCCTTGTTTTTTCATTAAAAAGTCAGTCTTTGGGCCACTATTATTAAACTTGTTTCATTTCAAAGAAGGGTTTATCAATTCAAACATCTCGTCAATAAAAATCTAACTTTCTCTTTCTATATAAAACAAACCCTGTTTTTATGTTGTTAATAATGAAAATTAAAAACATCTCATTCAACATCCTACAGATTATCACTATCTAGTTACACTATCATGGTTGAAAATAACAAAATATATGGAAACATTGAAAATGACACTACAAGTAAGTACTTACCTAGGCTACTAATTAATCACAATTTTTGTAATTACTTACACTACTCGAAGAGAAATATACATTGTAATTCTGTAAATGGTACACTGATATACTGGTATCAGTGCAAATGTAAAATATATATATTGCCAATCAATCATACTGTATCACAAGAGAATGTGATTCAGTGTAGCCATGTACATTGAAACAAACTGGTTGGTAAGCATCTAGTGACTAGTACTACAGTGCAAACATATTTAGTAGGACAACACATATAAAAAAATTACTATATGTAAAACTATTTTTTTTTTTCAAGAATTGCAAATATATAATGATATAGGGTAACAAATCAAAACACAAAATGTGTGGGTCTTCATCAACAGGTGAACTTATTTTCACCCTTTTCCTCTAAATATTTTTTTGGAAAAAATTAATAAAATTAAAAAAAAAAAAAAAATGTATAGATGTAGGATATATTGCAACAGCCAAATAAGGACGGATAAGGGGAAAATGAAAAACTAAAAACAAAACAACAGACAAATATACCAGGTAACTAATTCACATACATCAATATTGTTGGCAGGATTCACACAAAAATAATATTTGGTTAATATTGATGAAAATGCATGAAATAACAAAATATTTTGTAAAAATAAAATGCCTCCATTTTCTTTTCTCCATCATGGTTAGTTCCTTTCAGCAGTAGTGTATGAGCCAGGAAATAGCTTCAATCACAGATAATTTGTTCCAAGCCTTATATGTAATGTTTGTCTTTGTTACCAGACAAAAACATGTCACATTACTCACAGACACTTATCTCACAATTTGCCATGCTTCACGAAATGCAGACAAAATTTATCCTTTCTCCTAAGTGTATTTCTCAGTGTCCTTACAAATTATGAAAATTAGCATCTTAGATAAATGACATAAGACAACCCTTTTTGACCTTCAACAACATTCAGGTAAGGGAAAATTCAAATCCAGCATTACTCAAAGTGTAATACAGTCCAGAAAAAGGTTGAATTCATCACCAGAGAAATGCATTAGAAAACATGTCAATGGGCATCTCCTGCGTTCATAAACAAGAGTACCAATAGCCAGCTACAGGTATTTTATATGACAATAGAGAATATTGAGAATATACAACATTTAAGACACTTTCGATGTTTGATTGACGAACGATGAGCAAATGGGAGGTTTTTTTAAGCAGTTACAATGCATCAAAGTTTAATTCATGAACAAGTGAGCGATTGCGAGTTTAAAAAGCAAGATAAACGATGCATCAATATGGCAACATCCACGAATATCAAAGACAATATATAGAGTGTTTACGTAGAACAAAGAACAAATACTGTAAATGGATATATCTTAGCAGTATTTTCATTTTAGTGCCTTTTGCCCTGTAGTTATCACACTAAAATCGAACCATGCCAAATTAAACATATCTACAGTAGAGGTAAGATTAACATGGCTGACCAGGTTTGGGGATTACATTTCAGAAATAACGTGTTTTGATCTCCTTGATATGCTAAGCTAAAAAGCAAAAATTAATGGAAATTACTGTAACTTCTTTTTCAGATTATCGCATAACCTGATTACAATCAGATACTAATTTACAAATCCACATCTCATATAAACATACATTGGAGCGAAAGGGCTTGGTTTTAATCATGCCTCTAAAAGGATTGGAATACATATATCCCACAACAACTGAGAATTTTTTTTTCCTTTTCCATGTAAAAGCTGCAGAGCAATTTCAAATATAGTGCATTCCTTACTGTTGCCATTAATAAGCAAGTTTTTGTTAGAAGTCATCGTCAGATGTTCTGTGTGTGGCAGTACCCAGCTGGTCATCTGGTTCACTTTCCTCAAACTCATCCTCACCATACGCCCCCTCAGTCTCGCCTTCACTCAGTAGTTGTGAATGGTCATGTGTTAATGTGTCATCTGTCTCTTCTCCACGCGAGACCAGTGATCGACTTTTGGGTGATTGCACAATATCCTGATATTGGTCCACATTCTGTCTTGGTTGTGGAGATGTCGCTTTCAACCTTGAGGCATGTGAATGTACAGAAATGTTGTCCCTTACCTGCTCCCCCGCTGATACCACGCTACTGGGTCTACTTCGTGACGCTGCTGAGAGCCAAGATCGTGACGCCTGAGAATGGACAGAGGCCTTATCAAATACTTCCTGATGTGACTCAACAGGTGGGACATCTTTTTTACTTCTACTAACTCTAGATTTTGACGACGAAGAATGAACTGACTCTTGATCAGTATCCCTAGAACCGACTTGTATCAACCTTCCTCTGGGCTGCTGGAGTGTACCTTCTGCATCTTGTTCTATCCCTTCATCAAGCTTTTCATTGCCCTCATCAGCCTCTGGGACCCCTTCCTCGATTGCCTCGTCTATTGCTTCTTTGCGAGTCATTTCAAGCTGGTAGCTTTGCAGCGCCTGGGTGTTTGACATATCTTCTCTATCAAACTCAGAATTGATAGTGCTAAATAAATCCCCAGACATACTCTGCAGGCCATAAGTATTCTGAGAATCCATGGTCGAATTGAAGGTCCTATCAAAGGGTTTAGAGATTCCGATGCTGTTGTTGCTTCTTCCAGTATATCCTGTAGATTTAAGCCTTGAGGAAATATCTGGAGACCCAGTGTATGAACTTATATCCGAGTCAGACTCATGTGGAATACCCAAGTCCCTCCTGATCTCATCTAAAACACCTCTCATTTTATGCTGTGAAGAAAAGTTCATCAAACATTTCATCAAAAACTTGATTATATTATTATAGTGTTATTCAGGAATGGATGATGCAAACAATTTCTAAACAGACATATAACAAGATTCCATTTTATAATGTCATTCATAAGACTGCAATCCATGTTTTAAAAAAGTTACTGTCTATGAATATATCTATATGGAGTCTTTCATTAAACACATCATATCAGCAAACATCATTGACGAGTATCTTATAACATGAAGCACAATACTATAATTCAACTCCATCAGTGAGACTTAATAATTAATATTTCTGCTAAATGAATTTGTAAACAATTCCCAAGAGAGATTAAATTATGAATATCAATAAAAGATATATACCTCATCTAAGTGTCCTTTCCGCTTCTCAATGTGGTTTTGGAAAACTTGCTTCAGTACCCTGAGGACAAAGGTGTACACTTCAAGCAATTTAAGATTCAAATTTCATCATAATTGTTGTGTTTACAGCAAGGTCAAAGAACTTTGTGTACTTTTTCAAGTGAAAGATGTCAAAGTGCTTGTTCTAATAGCAACAGAGGTCAAAGTTCTTGTTCTAGTGATGACAGAGTTCAAGGTCATTGTTCTAGTAATGACAGAGGTCAAGGTTCTTGTTCTACTGATGACAGAAGTCAATGTACTTGTTCTAAAGATGACAGAGGTCAAGATCTTTCCTCATAGTATGTCAGAGGTCAAGTTTCTTGTTCAGGTGATGACAGAGGTCAGGTCCTTGTGAAAGTGATGACAGAGGTCAAGGTTCTTGTTCTAGTGATGGTAGTAGTCAAGGTTCTTGTGCTATTCATTACAAAGGTCATGGTCTTTGTTATAGTGATGGCAGAGGTCAAAGTACTTGTTCTAGTGGTCACAGAGGTCAAGGTTCTTGTTTGAATGATGACAGAGATCAAGGTTCTTGTTTGAATGATGACAAGAGGTCAAGGTTCTTGTTTGAGTGATGACAAGAGGTCAAGGTTCTTGTTTAAGTGATGACAAGAGGTCAAGGTTCTTGTTTGAATGATGACAAGAGGTCAAGGTTCTTGTTTGAATGATGACAAGAGGTCAAGGTTCTTGTTTGAATGATGACAGAGATCAAGGTTCTTGTTTGAATGATGACAAGAGGTCAAGGTTCTTGTTTGAGTGATGACAAGAGGTCAAGGTTCTTGTTTAAGTGATGACAAGATGTCAAGGTTCTTGTTTGAATGATGACAAGAGGTCAAGGTTCTTGTTTGAATGATGACAAGAGGTCAAGGTTCTTGTTTGAATGATGACAAGAGGTCAAGGTTCTTGTTTGAATGATGACAAGAGGTCAAGGTTCTTGTTTGAGTGATGACAAAAGGTCAAAGTACTCATGAAATTAACACCTCATGGAAATCAATACTTTAACAATACAATGTATCAATATAGTTATATACAACAAGTGTTTTTTTTCTCAAATTCTATGTAACACTCACCTGTTTGTAAACACACCTCTGTTGAGGACGTCATCAGTCACTTCCTTCATGAATTCCACATACTGCAGTTCCTCCTCTCTGTAAAGTTGGAATTCCACACCATTATAGTTAAGACCTTGACCATCCTCTCTTACTTTAACAAATTACATGTATGTCAGCAACACGTTGGAAATTCTACTATGTCCAAATCAATGTGTGGTTTGTTTTAGGATCCAATATTTGTACAGATTTTATTGTTGCGTCTACACAGGGACCTGATCATTGTTGCAGATAAGGTGAATACCTAGGTCTGTTAACATGGTTTTTAAAAGTTGCTTTTTTTTTGTTTTGTTTTTTAGGAGGGGTCAGGGTAGGGGGTTGGTGAGTTTAGATCAATTTTCTGTAAAGATGATATTCTTATAACACAATAGAATGTTTTTATTTTTAACCAATATTGATTTAACCCCAAAACCTCTAAATATCGGGATTGGTCATTATTTACTTAGAGTGTAACAAAGTTCTTTTAGTTTTATGTCTTTACAAGCGCTAAGGTTTCACTATAACAGAAAATGTACTGGACTGTAAATGTCGGCAGATAGCCGTTACAGAAAATGTACTGGACTGTAAATGTCGGCAGATAGCCGTTACAGAAAATGTACTGGACTGTAAATGTCGGCAGATAGCCGTTACAGAAAATGTACTGGACTGTAGATGTCGTCAGACAGCTGTTACAATAATATCTGCACTGAAAAACTGTTACATCAATATAGTTGTATCATCACTGAGTATATACTTATTTTATGTATAGATTTAGTTATTTCGTGTTAAAATTTTGATTTTTATTTTATTAATATGCAGCTAGTGATACAATTTTTAATTTTATCATGATTGTTGTAACAGTATGAATGTAAAGGAAAATATAAGTTTTAAGTTTTTATTAAAAAAAAGTTCTACAGAAATTGAGACAGAATCAGTCCTGGGGGTCAGCCAGATTCTATGTGTATACCATCAAGCTGTCATCCATTCAATCTCAATTCCAACAAAGTTTGAAATATTTCTAATGGAAATTAAACTAATTATGTTCAAAAAGGCACTTTTCCCATATACAGGACATGTCAAGTAAACTTTTCACCTCCCCATGGAGAAATATGACACCCTAATAAAAATTCATAATTTCGGTAAAGCACCCTAAGACACTTCCATCCATGAAGAGCATTCAATTCTACCATATCCAAATGTTGAGAAGATGATCAGGCCCCTGGGGTTGGGACTGTATAATTCACAGTTTTGCTTCATCACAGACCATGGAAGGTTTTTGAAAAATTCATTTAAATTGGTTTAAGGGCTTTTGAGAAGAAGTAAAAACTGTTTAAAAGTTTGCGGACGCATGTTGCACAATGTCTGAGAAAAGGCGATCACAATAGGTGACAATGAGTCTTTGTCTCAGGTGACCAAAAAATACAACATACATTTCATTTGATTATTTCATTCAAGTCTTATGAAAGCTACACATGGATGGTATGTTCTTTCATGTCTCAGTTACCATCCATTTTGTGTAGCAAATGTTTCCTAAATAATGTTTCTAAAACTCAGTAATCTCTATTCTGTTAATAGCCACATCTTCTAAACATTCAGGCTTCAAAGTAATTGTTTTTTTTTTTTTTTGACAACTGTCAACAGCAGATATTATATTAGCCTTATGACATATATTACAGATTGGTTGCTGCAAACATCTGCTGAATGATCGTCTAAATTAACTTTCTGCTATATCATGCTAAAACAAGCATTGTCATTAGTCAACCGAGGATGCTATAAGTGATGTTAGTAATCAATATCAACAGTTAGTATATCATGTGCTAAAACAATTACTATCATCTGATGAGGCCATTTTCTATTCACAGCCTTGATTTTCGTGGTTATCAACCTCAATAAAATGTCAACGTCCTACATGTACAGAGTCACTAAATATTATACGTAAAGTGACTAGACATTTATCATACGTATCATAAGCACAAGCATCTACATCTATATCCATGTTTCAATTTCTTGAAAAATATTTGGTAAATACTTCATGTATCAGATATATCAAGTATATTCACTATTGTTTGGATCAATTACGAGAATCAATTTCTTTCAAGCATTTAAATTTTTTTTTTCATATTTTAACTAAAATGTCATCGTAATCATGGACTACAGGATGTGTTCAGCATTCAAATCATTTATCTAAAAATGCTTGTAAGGTACATACATTAAGTTTTTCCCCCTTATTTTCATTCAGTGTATTCAAGTACCACAATAATATTAGATATCCAGCTGTCTCACAAATAATCTGTGCTGTTGTCAATTTTATGCAAAAATGTTATCATTCTAACTTAAAAGTCTACAAAGTGACAAATGTTTTAGTTGCAATTTTTTGAAGCAGAAATCACACACAAAAGTTGAAATGAAATGTTATGGAGAAGAATTGTGAAGGTGCACATATAGAAAGCAGAGAGTGTCAAACAACAATTAAAGTCTCTTCCAAACTTCCATGAGTAAGCAGCCCTGGTAAATAATCACTTTTAAGCCAGTGATCTCTCATCAACTACTCCAAACATTGCTGGAAGCTACAATTATTTCTAAACCAGTTTTATTCTGAAGCTTTTCAAGCAAATAATAAATCAACAATGCAAGCAAACACTAAAATTCAAACATCAGCAAATTGAAAAATAAAACTAATTAAAAAAAAAAAAACAAACAGAAGAATTTCTATCATTAATTTTTAATGAGTCAATAAATTACAAACAGTTTGACCAAACATCACACTACAGTCAAAAACCTTGACATCCTTGTTTCAATGGACATGGTGATAGGCTGTTTGGCAAGGATGTCAAAAACAATGAGAGCATAATTGAGCGTACCAATCATATATAACATGCAATAAGCCCGGGATGGCAAGGAAACAGATCTTACAGAACATACTTTGCCATAAAACAGCATTTGTTTGCATTTAACCAACTTTAATTCTAATAATGGTGATCTTATTGAAAGTCAAGGGCTCATTTCTGGCTAAATATTCAATAATTTCATTAAATATGAAATATTCCTTATATGGAGTTGAAGCTGTCATACAATTTTTTTAGGTCTTTCGATACTGGCACTTTTATCCATCTACGAAATTGTTATTAACAACATGATATTTCTAGTGAAAAAGCCCTGATATCAGTAATACTAAATATTAATGTTAAAACTATTCATACATTTTATCCACAAATAAAAAAAATATACAAAATTTGAGCACATTACTGATCTGACTTTGATACTATGACACCTCTATAAAGTGACATTATAATTAAACAACACACTGTTATATACATGATGGCCTTCAATAACAGGCTTCTTCTAAATACTGTTTAGTACATGATACAGACTTGAAGACATTGTCACTGTATAAAACTTATGTGTTACAACTTTTTCTTGATGTGATCGATATAACAAGCCTGTGGGTTTTTTTAAATGCAAAAGGGTAAAAAAAATAGCTTCAAGTATTCTTGACAAGTAAAATTAAAATATTTCAGTCATACACATATTTACAATCATTTATAGATTCATTTGATATAAAAAAATATCTGTTTTATCTTAAAGCTCACTATGTCTTACAATCACAATAATTGAAAAAGATATGTATTTAATTACACAAGTATATCTGTTGAATCATAACCATATATGTTTTCATAATATCAGATATTCCACAATAAAGTATGCCTGTGCTGACTGGGCATAGTCAGTGATGTGTAATCCTTTATTTTGGAAAATGTATTATTCTCTGTCAAAGAGAAATACTTCTGTGTCAAATACAACAAGGATATGGTAATTTACTCTAAAAACTTGTATAACACAATATCATAGAGTACAACCTGTATCTGTTATCTTTCTTTTTTAATATAAAATATTGTACAATCGTTCCAACCACACACAGGCCATGTCTATAACAATAACACAATATTACAAACAACATGGAATCATTAACTAGGTATAATCTGACCACAATGACCCCTCATGTTGAACTTTAACCATTTGTTCTTGTGTATAACCGCCCTTTATTTCTTGAATAACTATGAGTATAAAAATTAGTACAATTTTAGAAATTTTTTGAAAGCCAAGAAATGAACAGAGTACATATACCCTATGTCAGCCAATACAGTTTATTTCACTTACTATATATAGATGCTCACCCACCTATTAATAAAGATATTAAAGGTGAACATGACAGATTATTCTGGTCAGACTATTATCTCTATTCACATTACTATGTAATATTATGATAGAATATAATTCAAATTAAAATATTTCTCATTCTCATTGAAACTACATTTTACTTCAAAAGAACCTCAAAATTTTGTATCAACCTAATGTTTTTAATGATTTTGTTTTTTGTCTGAAATCTATAAATTGATTTGAATTACCTATTTAAACATCATAACATTTTGTAACATTGAGAAAGTAGTCTTTTATAAACAATAGATAAAAATCTCAGTTTGTGTCCACTTACATTAGAACTCTCGGTTACAATTTTCTTAAAACCATGAGATGATCAATATTTGCATAACATATTTATAAGACCAAAGGGATAGAGCCAATGGTATAATTTAAAGTATGCTTCCTGGTTTCTTTCACTCTTCGGCTGGATTCCTGAAGGTATGCAGGGCTGTTGTGTCATAGGTTGGCTCAATACAACATTAACAAAAACAGAACAGCTTCCAAGTATGTTTCTTCAATTTATTAATGTCATCGTCAGAACCATATGAAGCCCAATAAGGGTTAAACATGTTGACGAAGATCATAATTAATTGTTGTGGTTGTTTGTTTTAATGTTTATATCATTATAAATGTCTAGATAGACCTGTATACTCATGCTATTAACGAGGACGATGCAAAAACAATACAACTATCATGTTCAGTATACCATGTACCAGTGATAAGTGCAGAATTCTTAGAATAGATGAAACCTGTCAGTAATAACTACTTGGATGGCTCATTAAAGTCACCACAATCTTAAAGTACTGAAGTTTGATCATCATGTGTTGTTCTTGTTATGTAAGAATGGTCTCCAAAGAAAATGTCAAGAATTTTCCTCTTTTTTTTTTTAAATTTGTTGCACTTGATATTTTTTCAGAATATAAATTTTGTGCTCATCACCGGCGATGTTTTCGTTTCTGGTAAAACTAACAGTTAGATATGATATATACTTTCTGAACACAGAACAAGACAGGCAAAATAAATGCAAATTATTCTGACTACATGCAGCTGTAGATTAACTCTAACCAACCCATACTTACATAGAAACAAGTCTATAATTACATCTGGGATTACATGGGATCAAAGTCCTATAATGAATAGATATTGATTTAATATCAAACAATTACTTTAGTGTAGGTTGAAAAGAATAAGATAGAATTTCATGCAAAGACTGAGAAATATGTCTAGAAAATGCATTACTGAGGATGAAATAGGCAGGAAGTGTGTTTAAAGTATATAAATGTATATCATACTATAGTGTATTCAAAACGACCTTTAAATATCTTACATAAGATTATTCAAGATGTTTTACAGATTCATTAAAAGTACCGCAAAGCAGAACAAAATACGCCCATGTATATCCAAAGGGGCAAATCGTCTAATCAAAACCCTGTTCAGGAAAACACAATTTCATATCATGGTGATTAAGCCTACCAAGTTTCATAAAGGTCAACTGAAAAATGTTGGAGGAGATCTCCGGACAAAATTTCTACAGTGAAATAAACAAAGGACCATAACTCTTGTTCAAATCACCAAATCAACACCCCATTCAGGAAAACACAACTTCATATCATGGTGATTAAGCCTACCAAGTTTCATAAAGATCAGCTGAGAAATGTAGGAGGAGATCTCCGGACAAATAAAAGTTTACAACGGATGCTGGACGGACGGACAGCGCCATACCATAATACGTACGTCTTTCGATGGGCGTATAAAAATGTGTAATAAATAGTATTCAAGTATTTCATTAATTCATCAACTACCAGTTTAATTTTTTAATAAATTAAGTTTGTCACCATTACAGACAGAAGTTAAAAACAACCAAGATAGCTTACATTGTAAATTCATAATTATGGTCAATACTAGCTCTAATATATCTTCTTGAATGAACTGTATTGATCTGCAAAATTTTCACTTGTTTTAAATACATGTTTTTAAGTACATGGCCACATTAAAGACAAGAAGGCCATGGTCCTTAACAGATGGACAGCCAGGCTGCTGATGGGGCCTAACAAATTCGATTATTTCAAATTTTGAATATTTCTAGAAAGTATCAGAAACTCATAAATGGTAGGTTTTGTTCATGAAAAACAGTTGCGCAATCATGTTACAAAATGGTTACTGTAAAACCATGATGAAGTTTTGATCAGACTGAAAAATAACAACATAACATCTGTTTCTCCGTATTCTAACAAATAACATTCCAAATATTTGTCCTTTTAGAGGCCCAAATTTCTGGTCAGATGACCTAAAATTGCCTAGGTACATTCTTTAAATCTGTGTGTATAGTTTTCTTTTCTTTTCTTTTTTTTTTTTTTTTTTTATTTTTGCAAATAAATCATTTAGAAAAGTTAGCACTGTATATATTCACTCACACTTTCAAACAATCATTAACAGCACTAAAAACAACTGGATCACCATACTAAATATACCAAGTACATCTTAACAACATAACAGTATACACCACAAAGAGGTGTCACCAAGCTTTCTTGGCCCTGTCATCTCCCTCCCCTTTCCCTATGGATTCCCTGTACCTTTCCCCCCTACAACTTTCCTATCCCTTTAAGCTTCTTTCCTTAATCTCAAGACAGCCTCTGGGTCCCCTTGAGCTCCTACCTTTCCCTAGCTCACCTGTCCC
Organism: Ylistrum balloti; assembly: GCF_031769215.1. Taxonomy (NCBI): domain Eukaryota; kingdom Metazoa; phylum Mollusca; class Bivalvia; order Pectinida; family Pectinidae; genus Ylistrum; species Ylistrum balloti. Next base: position 1,267,842 of record NW_026781958.1, read on the forward strand.
TTCCAGCTTATCCTCTTCTGTATAATTCTCATCCCCTGTCACTCATTCCAGTATCCATTAAGCTTGCTCCCCCCAGCTATTATCTTCCACCTGGTTGCCTCCCCTTTCCTTTTTCTTGGACTTTTCCCTAGCTATTTTTTTCTTCTCCTATGGTGCTTTTTTTTTGTCTTCATGTCTCTCACCTTCTAAAGCTAATCCCTCTATGCCTTTCCCTAGCTGTCATTCTCTTTTCCCTACTTTTTGTTTAACTCACCTGCTCCTTCTCCCAAAAAAGAAAACCTTTTTTATTTTGAAATTTCGAAATGAAATTATGTAAATAAATGGTTTTTTTGGTTAGATATCATTAAGACGATTAGAAGGGATTCAAATTGCATACTTTCTCACTCCGATATGTTTTCCTGTTTTTTTTTTTCTAATATACAATTAGATACACCTTTGGTTTCTCTCACTAACATATTAAGTACAAAACATATTTCATATCATAATTTTCATTGCTCTTCTACATTTCATAACAACATGTGTATGTATATACCTATATAACACTAGTGGACAGTCGTAAAGCTTCAGTACTGGCTGAACTCAAAATGATACAAATATCCAGTCGCTGGTTACTCATGGAATGTGCAATAGACAAGACAAGCTTTAGGTCATTGTTTAGATGGAAACAATTATACATAGAATGTGCAAAAGAAATTAAAATATTACAGAATTATGTAATTAACATTACTCTCATGATAGATGTGAAATTATATGAGAAAGGTGAAAGATCGCTTGAAAGGTTGAAGACAGATCACAAAACATTGACGGTCACAGGCTGATTTTTGTAAGTCACAGGTATAAGCTGAAATCAGGTACAGGTAAGAGACATCACAGAAATAATTAATAATTAAGTAACTTTGTCAGGTAAGTCTTTAGGTTAACTGTGGTTTAATCAAATGTCAATGTCAAACCACAGGTAAAACTGGAGAGAGTGTTGACTACAAGTAAACAGAGTGAACAGAAACACAATCATGGCTCATTGTACATGTGAGTACTCACTGCTCATTGAGGCGTCCAGATCGGCCCATAGTTCTGGTTCCAAACGACCTGTTGAGTCAGAAAACATTACAATGTTCTTATAGCTCATAACTTATAACTTAACAAGTACATCACAACATTTCCTAGCACATTTCATTTTTGAAAATTTACCTGGTTATAGTGTAATTCATTTCATTCCGAAGTATTTCACAGTTCAATCTTAAAAATTTATCTGGTTATAGTGTAATTCATTTCATTCCGAAGTATTTCACAGTTCAATCTTAAAAATTTATCTGGTTATAGCATGTCATTTTATTTCAAAGTGTTTTAACTTGTTGTTCTAAAGGAAAACAAAAATATTATTTGATTCCAGTTACCTACCAGCCTACCAACTCATATGGAAATTAGAACATTCTGATGTAGCAATGTTAAAATTATGACCATCCTCGAGCTCTTACATGTAGTTTTAAAATATTATACATTCCTGACCCCAATCTTATAGACCTGAAAAATAACAGCTTAGATGGTCTCTTCAACAAATTTCTTTTCTATGATACACAGATTGTCTACAGTTCATACAGAAAACCTACCAGGTAACTAACCAATCTAAAATGATGGAGAAATCAAGGGACATGTTATTTACCATTTTATACATATAGCCTACCATCAAAAAAGATCAAACAATATCATGTTTACTATTTTTATAAATTAGTACATTTGTAGGAACAAAAACAAATAGGGTGAAATCAGACACTATTTGAAAATGGTGGAATTAAGTGTATCCATATGTATTAATGACACATAAACATGAAATTTGTTTAAACATACAGATGTAAGATTTAAATTTCATTTATGACTTGTACATGTACATGAATATGTGCAATCCTTTTGCAATTTTCTGGGACATCTCTACAGAGAACTTTCTCTGTTTCTAGTTATGAAAACAGGGCAATTTCAGAAGATCATTACATCTTATCAGGTATACAAGTCTTTTATTCAATAGCTAAAATATTCACCAAAATGACAAACTAATCTGAAGTTTAGAATCTTCTACTGGTTGTGTTATTTTATTGGTAATACCAACCTGAAGAAAATGTTCCACAAAATAAAAAATAATGATTCCATTTACTTTTTCATTTTGAAAACTGTGTATTTGCAGTCAATACTTTTCATGATTATTTAATATAAAGTTTCGGACACAGGGTGAAGAAAAAGCAAGTAAAATAACTGTTGCAAAGCTTGAAGAATCTCTATAATCAAACTCCATCCATTTCATTTGTTTGAATAATTTTGCTTTATTCATTTCATGCTTAGATTTATTTGATAAACTTTCCCTACTAAGGGAATGTATTCCTTACATTGAATAAATGTCAAGATTAATTTGATAATAACTGCCCAAATCTTATGCCAATCACATAGTTTTATTAAGGAACTGTTTCTTCTGGAACCAGAAATTATTCTAGGTGAAAATATCTTTTAAATTTTGACTGAAGCAAAAATGGCATCTATGCCAAATACTTTTGATGTTAATGAAACTTGAAGCATCATTTCCTAGGCTTAGATTTACCTTGTCGTTCGGCCCAGAGTACCTGTAGTGAGTTCGCCTGTCTCACCCATATCAGTTGTGTCCTGCAGATCTTTCTCCTTTATTCGTTCCATGCTGGTCTTGAGCTTTGAGCTTTTAGCACGGATCTCTGCTTTGGAGGCCTGTTCTTTAATCCAATTGAGATGGTCTTTGTCCATAGAGATGTCCAGTGTTGGAACCATCTTATCTTTGTCAAACTTTGAGAAATCCCTACTTTGTAAAGTTTCATACATCAGGCTGGTTTCTGTTAAAGGTGTTTCTGTCCTATTCATTGGTGATTTTGCCCTCCGTGGTTTAGGCTTTGGTTTCTCCACACTTTCCTCTAAATGTTTGTCACTGTGTTTCTCTTCTGTTGGATCTTTTCTCTTCTGTGGGGGAGCTGTGTAAAATTTTGTTTGGCTGAGTTTTGATGTCCTTGTTGACTTCAAAGTTCTTGGTGTGAACGGTTTCTCTGGTTCAGTAAAAACGTGTTTCCTTGTGGCAAGAATATCTCCATCCTCAACCTTTCTGTTATGTGTTGCACCATGAGGCAGAGCAGATCTTGACACACCACTAGTGGCTGATCTTACAGATCTAGCAGATGAGGGTCTTTTGGGGTAACCTGATCTGTTGACTTGCTGATGTGAATAAGTCTGATATTGATAGCCTTGAGGATCAGGACGTTGATAGCTGTGGCCTTGGCTGCGGTAGTTGTGACCTTGAACCTGACCTTCACTTTGTCCATTATAAGCATCATATGATTGTGAACCACCATATGTAGCCTCAGTACTTTCTACCTTGTCTTGTCTGTTGGATTTAAGAGTTGTTTTCATAATGTCCAACACCAAGCGATCATCGTCGTCTTCAGGATCAAAGTCATTCTAAAAAATTTTTGTAAAAGATCAGGAGATCATTAGGATGCACTTAAAGACATTTCAAGTTATTGTCAGTTAAAAATCACATAATCATACATGTAGCATAAAGCGAGAAAGGAACTCTGGAATAAAAATCAAACAAAAATACCTGCGTATATGTATACCTGGATTTTGATCATTGTGTGATGTATACAGTGGACAGTCCTTTTAACAGTACAAACCCTAACAAATTTGAGTCCCTGATTAAATATCTTGTATCGATATACTTTATTAATTTTACAACAATTTTGAAACAAGTTATCAGTTTTGTTGACCCAGATGGAAGTTCAAAAGGGTTTTACCCTGAGAAGAAACCTGTGTTTCTGTGGAAAACACATGTGGTCAGGTAGGTGACCCCATACCTTTCCTATCCATTTCATGAATTGAACCCAAGATGTCTATGTAAGCCACTACTCGACCACTCATTAAATTGGTTGCTACCACAGTATTTCCTTATCTGAAGATTTTTTTCTATACAAGAAAACGTCTAACCGTGCGAAACCTACCACATAAAGGCTATAAACCACAGAGGAGATACTCCATACAATGATTTAAATGACCGTATCTTACCAGAGCAGCATGATCATCCATTCCATCCATGTCATCATAGTAAATATTTCTGGAAGTAGGACGGATATTCATACTGGAACTGGGACGTACACCAGTCTTCTTCACATACTCACGGGTCTTCCTGTCACGAGCTGTAGTATAAATCTTGTATTACATGTCTATATATGTTCTCATATATCCATATAAAAATCGACAGTTTTGAGTATTTTCATAACATTGTGATATTCAAGTCAATTTTTCTTTCACTTAAACCATTCTAACTATAAAATGATAGTGGAGATATTCTTAAGTATCACATCTAGATTACGCTGTCTCATCATCACTGAACCTAGACATAATGAATATGAGTAAAGTTGTTTTAGTGAGCCCCACAATGTGTAGAGAATATGGATGTGTACATGTAATATCCTATGGTATGTGTTCTCTCTTATTTAAATATAATCATTATTTATTCCACATCTATTTTCATTATGTATTCCATGTCTATTTTCATTATGTATTCCACGTCTATTTTCATTATGTATTCCACATCTATTTTCATTATGTATTCCACGTCTATTTTCATATTCCATATCTATTTTCATTATGTATTCCATATCTATTTTCATTATGTATTCCACATCTATTTTCATTATGTATTCCACGTCTCTTTTCATTATGTATTCTACGTCTATTTTCATTATGTATTCCACGTCTATTTTCATTATGTATTCCACGTCTATTTTCATTATGTATTCCACGTCTATTTTCATATTCCATATCTATTTTCATTATGTATTCCATACCTATTTTCATTATGTATTCCACGTCTATTTTCATTATGTATTCCATATCTATTTTCATATTCCATATCTATTTTCATTATGTATTCCATATCTATTTTCATTATGTATTCCATACCTATTTTCATTCTGTATTCCACGTCTATTTTCATTATGTATTCCACGACTATTTTCATTACCGTATGTATTCCACTATTTTAAACCATTGTTTTTCTAACCTACCGTGACATACTGCTACAATATATAAGGCAGTTTGTACAAAAGGACTTGTTTTGCTCTACTCATCCTTTTCTTGCTTACCTTTCTGGCTAGTTGACAAGACCTTTGGTGGGCGGTTATCAATGGCAGCTAGACAACAGAAAACAACACCATCACTAATCAATAAGTTAAGACAAGGCCAGTGATTGGCAATCAGTAATATTGGCTTTTCATTGTACTTAATTGATTACATAATCAGCTGACTGTGTGATTAATATTCAATGAAAGTGAATGTATTCTCCATGCCATGGTTACATACACCAGTGAATATGTATACACTATGTTAATAAAAGATTCCAATCCATTCCAACACTTATTTCCTATTTTAAATTTTACTTCTTCTAAATGAAATTCATTCTTATCACTTAACTCTGAGAAGTAGTGGACTGAAACATTTGGATGCTTGGTATAAACTGAATTGTACATGTTATTGTAAGGGACTGATTTCTTTCCTACAATACATGTACAGTGAAAGATTCTGCAATTACACCCATAAGATAGAAATTAAGACCCAATGAAATATTGATGTAGATTTCTGACTTACATTTGGCATTGACAATTTTGCTGTAATGATTGTTCATATGGTCCAGAACAAGGTATTGAGTCGTCAACTTGGCAGAGGTTGGGGCCAAGGCTAGAAAACAAAACAATTGCATTAAATCACATTCAATTCAAACTAATGCATTGATATTTCCCCTTGACAAGAATTAAAATCAAAACCTATAAGGAAGGTACCAGTACACTTATCAATATTGAAAATGTACAACCTCACTATTATCATATATATTTTTTCTTAGCAACCATTCTGTAAAAGAAGTCTGACAGGGATGAAAATAAAGTTTTGGTAGCTATAGATAAAATCAATGTTTTCCAATCAAGAATAGAGTAAATTATGTTATTTAGAAAAGACAGATTCCCAGGTTATGTTTATATACAGAAAAATGATTTTATTAAAATGAAATACATCTATATGTTGTTTATTAATAAGTAAAGATACAGAATCAGTTAGAAAACACATCATATTAGAATTTACTAGCTTTGATCTTAATTCAAAACAATATCTCACTAGACATTGTACTTTCAATATTATTGTTGTTGACAGTGAAATTTTGAAATAAAAACACCAGCCCTTCTTTTAAATTCAAAACATAAGATTTACAAATTTCAAATTTGTATATTACCACTGCTCCGCAATCCAAGTTGGCCTTTCATAGATGACATGTTGGATTTCGCCTGCATCCCTTCAGATAAACAACATCAATCTGTTACCTTGCATTAAGTCCAAACAAATGATGTGTTTTGGATTACCATTTTTGTCAAATTTCCAAAATTGATTTAACGGAATATTTAAAAACATTATTTATTCAGCCTTATAGCAAGAGTTTGTGAGACATGGTTAACATCACATGTTATTTATGTTTCTCAAAATCAGATAAATACATTAAATGTTTAAATATAAGGCTGAGGACGAAAAAAAGTTGGAAAAGAGTGATAGGAAAAGTAGAAACTGATGCTGGGAGAAATTTTCATGAAACTCACAGTTTTAATATATGTATATATGGTGTCATCTGGAATTTTTATCACTATAATGTAATGACATTTACCAACAATTCAACAAACTGATAGGAATAAAAAATATTAATGAAGGTTCTTATCAACAAATTCAAACACAAAACTTGTAAATTCTGCTGCTACTTCTGTAAATGATATTCTACCAATTCAATATAACAGATATAATGATGTATATAGATGATCTATATCAATAATGTTCTCATGATCACTCTTCTTCATTTTTATACAATGGGTAGGATGTTATAATCTCTCTAACTGAAATAAAATGAGCTCAGATCAACCACTGTCATTGACTTTATATTGGTCTATTATTCTTATATAATTACCTGATATATTTTATCATGATCATGAATACTCTTGAAGTTTGCAAAACTTCACAACAATGACATTGTGTGATTTAATTATTAACAACAACCATTCGGAATTGAGCACAATATACAACTTTAGCATCAAATAGCCAAAGAATGTTTTGTTTTGAGGTTCTTCAAAATGGGACTTATCATTAACACTACAATTTCTAATAGGCTAGGCTTATTCTATTATTAATTATCGTACAATAACCCATACTTCAAATATACTGTCCGTGTTAAATGCAAATGTATATGCAAAATTGTGTGCTTTTCATTGCGCGACTGCGTAATAAACACGATTACAAAAAATTCTACATACTGGCAATGTGATGTAGATTGTAGACTTGTACGAATCAGAAGGAGGAATTATAGAACCAAGTCTGGATTTCAAGATGTTTTCGACAAATATATGTTAAATCATATTTCCTATTTATAGCAGCTGGGTGCAATGAAAGTTAATTGAATCATACTAAAACACGGCTTTACAGAGACGAGATCAATACAGAAGACGAATACATGGCTAGCAACAGACTAAGACATGAATAATGAATGTGTTGTGTTTAGAAATCGACCGATTTCGGCTATGATAAACTGAACTGCTGAGGTAACCGAACATGTTTCTACATGTAACGAATGTTGAAGAACTCGCACAGACTGAACTTGCGATATAAAATGGCGCGTTTAATAAGTAAATAAGTAGATGTTGCTTATATTGATATAATCTAGGGTATAAAACAAATTTATAGCAACCTGCGTTCCCGGTTCGTCCACCCATTCTTCGTGATTATCAGATCTTCAGAAAACGTCGTCCATTTTGGTAACTAGTCACTCGATGTAAAGCGCCACAAGGGAGATAACAAAGAAGAGTAAAGATAGTGTAGTAGTGTTTAGTGTGCGTCCGGCGTAACAATCTGAAGAGCTAGAACCATATTTTAATTAAATGATAATCAGTATGTATAACTTTCTGAGGTTTCTATTTTTTAAATTGATATTAAATAAGTAAGTATATCTCAACAACTTTAATTTGATTTTATTTGTACTTTAATGTGTGCTCCTAAATTAATGTTATTAACTTCCTGAATCTTATGTGATTTTGTATTGAATGATTTTACTCAAATTCTATGTAAAAATTTGAAAGTAAACATTCCGTTTTCTAGAGTAAGAAAGTAAAAAGTCGGTTCTCCTCTTTCCTCAACCATTTTGCCCCAATGAGACTACCTCTATTTTTCCCTTCAAACGAATGAACTTTAAATCTATTCTGAACCCCTCTAATTGCCCCTGGTTTGGCCTTTTCTGCCTCTATAGATTTCTTAAGATTATCTTCTTGTAGATTACCTTGTTTTTCATTTAAAAAAAACATACAAGATAAAGATTTACCCCTTATTTTCATTAGTGGTGCATCCAAAATTAGTCGACCATTTGTTAAACGATGAACTTTTAACCAGCAGAAATTTCAGTTTACCTTGGAATGAATCGCGGATCAGGATCAAAATCATCACTGAAACAGTTCGAGAGTCAATAATAAAACGACTTTACATTGCATTTCGGTTCCGTTTAAAAATAAGGAAAAAAACTAGTTGATCGAAAGCGCTCCAGTCGAACAGTAGTGGCCAAGTTAACAAACACTGTATCATCAGTCCCGAGAACGCGAGGGAAGCCAAGGGACTGAGTTAGTACTCGTGATCTTCATGGCAGAAGGGTAGCTGCGAACTATCCTGACTATTTACCGGACAACAATGGTGGGAAATGATACAAAATGGGTTAAAGGTGGAAGTTAAAAAGAGTATATTCTTGTGCAATCCTTAGCACCATGGCTATAGATGTCAAATTGACAGACAAATGTCTACTTAGCAATTAATACAAGGTCAACATTGCCGATGAAATATTCTTTATGAAAAAAAGGATTCTTTTATGATATTGTATGGAAAATTGTCCTTCACGATCGGGAGTTCCTATAAACACGTTTTTTCTCTCCTTTCAAGGATAGACTGTCGTGGGATTGGGATTCTGTGACTAGTAATTGTGATCATTGCAGCAATACTCATCATTGCAGCTGTCATTTCCTTTTCCTCATCTCCACAAAAGCGAGACAAAAAGTTATTGCTTTCCATAAACTAAGTAAATTACGGTTCATATTCTATCTACCTTCTCTATGACGTCACAATAGGCAGTCATCACGCGAGATTTCCTGGTCGTCATTGTCACTTTGTTGCTAGCGACAGAAGACGTCGTCTTTAGGAGAGTGAGAAGGAAATTAGCTAATTCATTTTTCCCTATTGAAAAAAATTTTTATAAGGTGAGTAAAACTATTCATTATCCTTCAATATGTGTATCAAACATTAATGTTTATTAATGTCATTTGGACAAGAAAGATATCCTACAACATTTGGACGCAAACTATTTTTTTCCCAATTTCATGTTATTTTAAAGATTTATAATAAATCTAAATACATTTTTTCTTATTTCTTTTTTTCTTTCAATTACTGTTCTCACGTGCAGGTTTTCGATGTGATTATGACGACAGGTCACCGATTAAATGTTTGCTTTTAGTTTTTTAAGCCTTTTTACTTGGAGAGAAACAGACTGCGTTAGGAAGCTGCAAGTTCGATTCCCATCGAAGCAAGCTGCTCTTTTTTTAACAAAAAATTGCATAAACCAAAGTATTTACACATTTCAAAGAAGGGTTGGGTTGATAACCATTGTTCGTCCCACTGAACTTTAAGGTAGACAAAGCGTATATCAGCCGTCTGTCAATTCTTCTTGAAACTGCTGCCGTTGTTTATTAAGTAATATTTGTCATCCCTCGACATCCCAAGGTTAATTACTTAATTTACTCAGAAAAACTTAGCAACAGGAACTGTTATTTCAGAATACAGAATGGACGATGAACAACTGCGCAGTATAGTGCGGAATTTGACGAATACTGCAATAGACAATGCAATGGACAAAATCTTTACAGAGGTAATGGCCGAAGATCTTGACCAAGGGGTGGATGATATTGTGAAACTGACCATTGGAAAGTCAATTACCGCTATACGCGATGGTAGAACTTCCTCAACAGATGATAAGATGAAGGAATGGTCAGGACATTTTGATAAAGAAGTAAGCGATATTGTAGAGTTGACCATTGGACAATCGGTGACCGCCATCCGCAAAGGTCAAACATCGCCGACTGGTAATAAGATGGAAGGACTGTTCAAAACAACATCGGAAGTAACAACTGTCACATCAGGAAGTAATCCACTGAAGGTTTGTGACGCGGGAATCAAGCAAGACGTGACAGGAAGTGGAAGTGACAGCCAGCTACAAACTGCAACTCGAAACATCGTCCAAGGTACTCTAGAAAACCCTATTATTTCGTATACGGCATTATTTACTGACATAAATACAATACATCAGACTATCTTATATTGAATAAATGTATCCGAATAACTTTACCAGATATCTAATTAGTGTTCTTTTTGTAAAACAGCTAACGAACCCGTGACTACACATCAGTTGAGCGAGACTTCCGGCAAAAAGAATATATTGGGACGACTGTTAGACAGACTACTGAAGGTAAGCTTACCGGCACCATTGTAAACCACGTGCTAGTAATAGCTGCATATGATAATTTAAGTGAAAACGGGGTTCTTCAACAGGTAACAAGCGTAAGAACGGAAAACGGATGTATTATGATAACAAATTAAAACTAATTTCAACAAAGTGAAAATTTTCTTCATTATATCTGTAAAACAACGGAGCACTATAAAAAGACTTTATTTCTGTGATGTCTTTGCCTGAATAATGAATTAGAGTGTTTACACATAATTTGTTTCTAAATTTGTTTCAGAGAGATAAAAAAAAGAAGTAAAGAAAACCGCCACTACTACAGAGGGTGAGAATATATCTATTTTCAATGTCTTTCAGTTTTGAACTCTGTGTCGATGATATGTTTAAAAATAACCAGAAACCGGACGAAATCTTTACGAAAAGTTTTTCCGTCAATTCAAGTCAAGTATTAGTAATTACTGTGCGGTAAAATCAGAAATACCGCAAAAAGATAGAAGAATTCAGACTCGACGTATTTTATCAATAATCTATTTGAAATATCATGTTTTGATATTAAGTTTTTCGTTTTGATAATCCTCTTGAATTCTGATATCGTTCATTCTGTGGCCAATAGGTGGCAGCAGTGGCGCCTCAGTCGGCAAGCAGACGTCACGTCCATCCAAGGTCGCAAAGAAGAAAGGCTGGATCCGTAAAAACCTGTTGTGCTGCTTCGTCAGACAGACTTCCACAGTGGAACCAAGTTGTAAATAAAGACCCAAAAAATTAAAACTCGATTGAACGGTCCTAACAGGCAGAGTAGTATTCGCGGATATCAAGACATATATTGTGAAGCCAACAGCTTGTGATTTCTTTGTGTTCTTTTGTTTTTGTTTTATTAAAAATAGGCGAGATATATTTCATGAGTGACATTGTTTTACTTTTCGCATCAAATGATTCTTAGGAAGAAACAGGATATCATTTGTGACATTCTAATTTAACAGAATGTACAGGTAATAAATGTGAAAAATAGAGCTAAGTACATACATTTAGATATAAACGACATCTCAACATGAAAACGTCATATGTTAACAGCGCAATACCAGTTAATCCTGTTTGACGGGCAAGCATCTTTCTGGCACATGTCATAGTTGTTCGAATCCTGAAGACAGTATGCGAAGTTCTCCCGCATGTAAAGAAAAGTAGCCACCAGAATCACTGGACCCTGCTATCAACGGGTCAATAAACGCATAAAGTTAAACAGTTCCGATTCTATAAATCTACGATGTTGTTAGTACCGATTCCATAAGTCTACAAGGTTTAAAACTGACGATACTTTACACGTGTTGCTGTAGTCATTGATGCTGTATAACTGAACAAAACTCATGATCTTGACGAGGAGAATAGTTTAAATTCTTGAAGGTTGAATACTCATACAAAAAGAGTCCCTGTCGACATGTGGTGGAGTTCGTTTCTCTATCTATCAGTCGAAAAAGTCATCCCCACTAAACAGATCCAGATACGTGTAATTGGAGGGGTTCTGAGGTGACAAAAGCACCCTCGGTGTTCTCCTGCCATTATCCCCCTGTGTGGTATGCACCGTTGGTATCGAAGCTGGGGTTTTTGGCGTTGCTGCTTCGTTAAGTTTTGGTGTAGATGGAACAATTTGCTCTCCGCCTGGAGGAATATCAAAGACAATACCGCTATTATTGTTAATTAAATTAAGCATGTTTTATTGTAAATTATTTACAAAAGGATCGGGCACAAGTTATTTCAACTTATAGTTGCCCTTTCCTTAATACATTACAAAACAAAAACATCACATTGTAAAGTAATCAATAATTTACATAAATATTGACTAATATATTTTTAAAGAGAAGGGAGAGAGAGAGGTGGGATGGGGGTGGGGGAATGGTAGAATGGATGACGTCATTGGAAGTAAAATTATAACAGAGTTTCATAGTTAAAACCTGTTGCTACTTTTTATAAAATGTTGGACTCGTAAAAAAAATCAGAGTTTGTTTAAGGGGACAGTTGATCATTTCCATTAAGGAGCAGATCTAAGTCACAGTGAACTTGTAAATTCATATCATTTAAACGTTGGAAAAGGACATTTCTGTGAACATTATAACGCTGGCATTCAAAGAAAAGGGATAGACATTTTCACACATATTTCCACATACACAGCTATGGGTATCCACAAGATTCATCCGAAATAAGTCGTAACTTAGGGAACTGCAATTATGTCTTAGCTTTGTATGAATAATGTTTAGTTTACGGTCACCAATACCAAAGTAAGGAGGCAAAAGAAGATCGTTAGGTAGTGAAGACTTTCTGAATAAGTTCAGCGAGGCTGATGACCTGGTAGAGTTATCGAAGAGTTGATGGCAAGAAAGAAGACATGGTAGTTGAAAGATTATTGTTAGCCATGCAGTGACATTGTTTCAGATAATTATATATTTCACAGCCTCCAGTTGAACTCATTATCTTACAGGAAAAATTAAATCAGTATGCATGTTAACTCGGTGTTATGATAAACCCGCATTAACCGTGTGACGACGTTTTGATGTTGCAAGTCATTTAAATGGCCTATCTCCGTATCTGTGAATTTTTGAAATCTTGAATTTTATTATATAACTAATACCATCGAGTTTAGACAATTTTTGTTTGGTAATACCATAAAAGCCCCTGACTTAAGAATAAACGTTCCTTTCACAAAGCAATTGTCTATGAAGGGCTACTTTCTGTATTAGTAAAGTGAATACCCAAATGCGACGTCCGTCGGATGCCTTTGCAGTAATTGTCTTGGGAGGGTGTCGAGGGAGGAACTGGTGTGAGCCCGGATGTGGGCGTGGTCACTGTAGACATGGTCCTCGTAAATGGCGTGGCGAATAAAGGCGTGGTCCTTGATAGTTGTGTGAGGTTGGGTGTGGCCGGAGATATAGGTGTTCTGAATGTAGTCGTTGTTCCTCTACCCTCCCGTAATGGTGTACTCCAAGGTAATACATGTTGTGGAGTTCGTGGTACTACCACTGCAAGGGTGTCTATTAAAAATACACGTGTAAATCTCTGTTTGTGACAAATTCGACATTCATGTACGTTCGTATTGCTTTTTCCTGGAAGATCTAGATAGATCTCAGGTTTCGCATGATGATAAGCTAGATCTATAGTTCAATTGAAAACATTTATCACCACTGGCGTAGGCAAGGGGGGGGCACTTGCCCCCCCCGTCCCCCCCTCCCCTCCCCCATAATTGTCCCAGAGGTGACTTTTGTGAAACGTTATTTATTTCAATACATTATATCGACTTATCTCAGTATTATTATGTCGTTATTTTCCTTCAAAATGCAGGAAATGGAGCCATAATTTTCAAAATTTTCTGGGTGAGGACACCCAGACCCCTCGCCAAAGCTTCGCGCCTTCGGCTTCGCCGGCGTTGCCAGATTTTTGCCTCCCCCCAACTTTAGATCCTGGCTACGCCACTGTTTATCACCTATATTATCGTTATCGCTGTTTGTTACTGGTACAACAGCAGAAGGCGACTCCCACCAGTCCTGTCCTTGGTGTCTCAAGGAAGGTGTGGTCGGCACATGCTGTGCTGGTGAACAGCTGTTCATTTTCAACAAAGGTTGTCTCGAAGCAGCCCCTTTAAATATAACATCCAAAGAGATTGTCTGAATTTCAGTATACTAATCAATCAATCTTACTTTCTGTTTGCGTACAATTATCATGAACGTCGGCTAATACGACTGTTTGACAAAGTAACTAAATTGTATGTAAAATTACCATGTAATGTTAACTTTATTAATATATTTATATAAATTTTACTAAAATGTGTGATTACCGAAGTCGTTTGTCGAAAATGAAACAAGAAATCGATACACTACTTTATACAAACCACAGAGATTATAAGCAGTAATGACGCTAACAACACAGCAGCAAGTACTCCCAGTGGCATCGTGATTAGGGCAAGTTCTTCAATTGACAGTTTGGAACTTATTATTCTAAGCAGGAGTGAACAGCAAAGGATTCCGAGAAGAAATGATTGCATTTTCACCAGAATATAGTTTTGCGTACAATTTAGTTACAAAAATTTTGTCAATATTACTTTTAACGAATTGGTATCCAAGCGCCCTTTCTACTTCGATTTTGTCGTCTGGTTAAAAATCCTTTTCAGACTAACCAATGAAAATGAGCGATAGATAAATTTTTCGACTAAAGACCAATCGACGTGCTCGTCTCATTACAACAGGAAGTTGTAAGAACCTACGGTACTTAGGCTAGTGTATTTTCGATAACTTTTACTACAAAAATGACCAGAAGACCCGTTTTAGCAATTGGTTTGAAATATATTTGATGGTAGCATCCTCGGACACACTAGCCTATCATAGGCTTTGCCAATAACACCAGGGACGGTAGACTAGTGAGTATAAGCTTGAATCACATGCACGACCACAGGCCCAGTCGAACTGGCTGTATGCAGCTATAGGCCTATTTCACTTTTGTCGGCGCATCCCTGAATTTTTCACAAGCATAACCCTTATCATGACTACCTAATTCTAGACATTTTAGAGACCATTACATATTCTACAAGATTCGGAAATTATATCGTCATACCCCTTTTTCTCGCGCACAGATATGCCATATACTCTAATACATGACACAAGACAAGTGCTCGCCTCGTTTGTCAATACACCCATGCACTAGTTTTTGCGTATGAATGTATAAACAGGCGAGGCTAGTGTCTGTGGTTGTATCCACCCATATTTCTTCTGTCCACTTTCTTCACGTCTGCTGCTTTTCACTTTGAACACTACACTGACTTTTTACCGCACACCACAGACCTGAATCAACCACTAACTAATTACTCTCATGCGGTTTTGATGGCGTTACATAATCCTTTTGAAAGTTGTGGAGAATTCTATTCTTTAGTTAGTGATAAACCAAACAAGTACCCTGCTTTGGAGAGCTATCAAGTCTGGAAAGGCTGAAATTGCTAACACCTAACTACAAATGTGTACATGGAGATATGTTTTTCATGATAAGAAGCCACAATAACGTTTGAAGGGTAACAAATTTTCTGATGAGTGCCATCAATAAATATTTTGAAAACAGACAGGAGAAGCACTGGATCAATAGTAAATTTAATAATGATAATGAAATAGAAATTATTTAGCTGTTGTATTAGCATACTATTTTCATTTATAGTGAAGAGGAACCAGTTTTCTAAAAATTACCAAAACTAAGCTAAAGGAATCTAAATTCAAATAAAAATGTTTTGAGCTGTCTTCTTGTCTACCTTCTCAAGTTATTTTTGCATGCTTTTTAGGAGCTATGAACCCAAGAACAATATTTTCCCCAAAATGTCCGGTACTGAGGACCTATGGCAGTAGGACAAGGATTAGTAACCGGCCGAGAGGGATTCTCCTACAAAAAACACAAAGCCAGATTGGAAATTCCAAAGCACATGAAAATACCAACACTTTCAGCTTGTCTGGTAAAAAAATGATTTAAATATACAAATTTGGTGGCAATGAGGAAATCGCGCATTTGCAATTACATATATTTCTATATTGCAAGTGTAATGAGCACAATCATATATTAATGCAGTATCTTGAGTGTTGAAATAACATTGTCGCCAAAATAAGTATGTTTACAGTATTGGTGATTTTTTGCAATTATTTGAAGTTTGGATGATCCAATGTTTTGGTTTAAATTGTTAATGTCATTAAAGTTCTGTATTAGATGCTGATTGGTCTACATCCAATTAAGTGTCATTTCATTTAACATCAAATTTCTCTCTGGAAAAGTGATAAAATCATGTTGCATTCAAGTACATGCATTCTATGACATTACATAATTTCAGCCAATCAGATGTGTTGGACACATGTTCAGCAATTTGCACACAAGTGCAATACAAAGTTTTATCAAAGATGTGGCATATTAAAACAGTTGTAGCACTTCGGTCAATAATGGTTATCGTCAATATTGATTATTGCTCTCCATAAATCCTCATATTGACCAAAGCAAAGTGCCATAATTGTATATATTTGTTTGGCTTCCTTGAGGACTTTTTATTTTAATGTGATGTTGAATTTGATCAAAACATATATACAAATAGTACAAGTGTTCTTCGGAGTTAGTTTGCATTGACCTTTACAAAGTTGGTTTGTTTAAAGCAAAATTGATATAATTCATTTGATCGTTTTTTCATTTCTGACTCTGAATTTTAAAGAAAGTGTTTCTATGTTTAATGAATAACTAAATGATAACCCAACATGTATTATTAATATTCTTTTTTCTCCTTTTTTCTTTTTTTAAAACAGACGACTCGGATGACATTCAAACAGTTAAAGACAATAAAAGGTATGTACAACATATTTTATAATAACTAAAATGGAAAATGCTGATGGGCTTTATAAAGGTGATCTGCCAAATGCTACCCTACATCATCTTCCTTTTTTAGTTGTATGATCTGTTCTGGTAGGGTAGTTAGGCTGTATTGTCTCAGTCCTATTGAGCAAATATTAATATTCATCTCACAACTGTATCACACCATTTTAGCTAATGTGAAATTTAGGATGTATATCTTGGTCTTTCATCTTCTGTGAATTTTCACTTCATAAAAATACTGTAGTCATAGCCTTTATCAAATATTGTTTTAATTTAAGTCTTCATGTCCCTGTTGATTTCTGATAACAAGAAAAACAATTTATTTGTGTAACAATACACTGGTGCACCATGTTATATGGAGCTAGATACATGTATGGAGTTGCTGATATAGGTATCCATTGTAAATGATAAACTATTCATTTATCTGCTTTTGAAAGCTTGTGCTCATATTGCAGCAAGTTGATTTTAGAATAATGCGTTCATGCCTTCCATTTCTCTGAGTGTTAATACGCTGTCAACATTCATAGGAAATTTGGAACTCTTTTGTGCAAGAGGTAAGAGTAATCATTCCGGTACAGTGTTTTGACAAAGTTCGGATTCAAATATTTAAACATGATTTAGAAAGAAATTATTGATGATATACTCTAATGTGGGTAGTGTATTGAAATACGTATCAAATCATGGCTCAGTGTATCGTTACATCAGAATATTTGACATGGTATTTTTTGAAGAGCAGAAGACATAGTGTGGCCTGATCTCTTAAGGGCTCCAACCCCTCCCCAAAAGAACAGAGAAATGGGTCACAGATGGTAATCTTTCAGAGAATGGAATCACTCAGTGTGAATGGAAGCAATTCAATCTAGTCCAACTTTTATCCCTAGAGTGTCTTTTGACTATGTAAGGAGACAAGGAATGAAATTATTATCATTTCACTATGGCTATTGCAAGGATACAATACTGCAATCAGACAAACAGAATTAGTTAATGTTGTTTATGATGGGACAGAGAAGTGAGACCAAATACTGAAAAAAACAGTTCAACTCTGAAAGAATATTTAATTTAAAGTTGATGGAGGGATGGAATTGGATGAAAGTTATTAAAGTTCAGTGGATGCATGAAAATAAAGTCATGTACATGTATATAACATATATTTTTAATACTTTAATGTTTCTAGGAAGACATCAAGAACCACACAAAGCAGGAAAGGCACTGGTACTCCAATACAAAAACAGTCTCGAAAAACAAGGGGAAAAAGAGTTGCAAGATGGCCACTAAAAACATCTTCAGAGGTAGGAAAAACAGTGAAGCTGATAGTTAAGTTTTCACCTGCAACTTGAATTATTTATTTGATAGAATTGTCTCATGGCCTTAAAATAATGAAATGAGTGAGGTTTTGACAGCTTAATTGATGTCTGAGGTAAAAGTGTTTCATTGTCTTATTATCACCTGGTAATGATGTCAAGGTGTTATAAACTACAATAGGTGCCATTCATATGATCAGCACGTTTCAGTAAAAAATATGCTTTAGATGGATATCTGAATTTTTGTACTTGTTCCGTTTCATAAGAATTTGAACCCAATGGGTTTGCAAAGCAAAATATTATGGTTACAAGCAAACGTATTTTGCCTTAATATTACATCTTAGACGGTTATTGTCAATATGCCCAAGTAATATTTTTGAAATTTGTATAAATAGATTGTGACAATGCCTAATGTGTAATTATACACATAGCTGTATGATACATAAACAGTCTGCTTGTGTACAGATGTTGACCTCTAAAACTTCCATTGTTTCAGCGGAGCATTTTCAATCTATAACTTTTATATTTAGTATTGCTTACCTCAGATGGCCATCAAAGCTGCTCTTGTTTTTTCCTTGTTTCATTAAAAACACATGGTATGTCAGTGTGTTAAATTATACATCATCGTTCAGCAAAATGAAAAGCAGAGAGAAGAAAGTCAACCAACTCCACAAATGGAATCCACTCCTAGACATGGACTTGATCAAGCTAATCAATGCTGGGTCAAGACAAAGGTTAAAGGTAGTGACAGTGAAGACGACAGCATTGAGCTGCCAAGGCGAGACCAAGAATTGACATGTAAGTAAGGCTAAGACATTAGACTTAGTAGTCTATATAATGATGAGGAAATGATAATCTAATGTATAACCATTATTAGTAATGTATACTGGATTTTGTTGTATATTCTATTTGCAGATGATCATTACCTGCTAACTCATTACCAGATTTTTTTTATTTTTATCGAGATTTTCTACATCCACAGGGCAGGAAAAAATATCTCTGCTGATGCCAAAAATGATCCACAAGACTCCGCACCAGACAGATCAAAAAGTATCAGGTATATAAACTCTCCTAGCATACTTTTTACGAAAGAAAAAAAATGTCTACATGAGATGTTCAAAATTATTTAAACGGATTTTATGCCAATCTTTCTCACCAGGTTTGTTATATTGTTGATAGTTATGGAATAAAAAATAATAAGGTGTTCAGTTTAAACGTCTTACGTTTTGCTTCTGCACTAAAGAAACTTTGTAATTACTCCTAAACCATCATCAACTGAGAGTAGACTCATTATGATTTACATAGGGCAACATCGTTCATATTGTAGTCACTCTACATTGCTTTGTATTTAGATATCTGTAGCTTTCACAATGATTTTTAAGCTCTTTAAAATGCTCAAACAATTTGTTCTGATAATGGACTGACTTTCCTGGTGTCTAACTGAACATACTTTATAGTGACAGTACATTGTTTATACCTCAGGAGTTAACATACTTCCCTTTATAGTGACAGTACATTGTTTATACCTCAGGAGTTAACATACTTCCCTTTATAGTGACAGTACATTGTTTATACATCAGGAGTAACGTCTGGATGTGAAATGGCTGGTCACTCAGTGTTGAACCTGAGTGCTGAAGAGGTGATGGAGGATGATGACGAATCCAGTGATGATCATTGTTTATCATCACCTGGAACTTCCAAGGAGCAGAAAAATTCCAATATTCTAGCCTCCAGAATGCCACCTCATCATTCACCTTTTCTAGATAAATTACCAGAGATGGAACCGATAGAAGAGAAACAAGGTTTGTAATGTAAAGGAATGGTATACTGACAAAACATCTGGCCTTCCCATGAAGCCTACACTTGCATGCTTGTCTGCGCCCTTTGTTTTCTTGCTTCCTTTTATTCTTTTCTAAACTACCTTAATCAGAGTTAAAATCCATAATCTGAGCCTCCTTTTTTCAATCGGAAAAATGTGAATTTGTATTTTGAAAAGCTAGTAAGGTATAAAGATTCTGATAAAACAGAGAAATGTTTAATTACAAGTTATTTCACATTTTTTTGTTACAGAAAACAAGAATAAAAATTCAAAGTTACCAACATATGATGTCACTTGTGACGAATTCACTTACACTTATGAATGGGTAACAGACACTGCAGATTCACGACCAGTTAGTCATCAGACGAGCAGTACGAGGGGAAAAGGCCCTACGGCACAGACTACACTTCAATCTACAGACAGAATGTCCTCTATAAGTAAATACAATTCAGATTTAGTTCATTACCTGACTTGCCAAGGGGCATCAATGTCTTCCTTTTAACATCTTCTTCTCAATAATCAACACACCTAGAGTTGTAATACTCAGCAATTAGGTCCTTTGGATAAAGTCCCAACAAAGTTTGTGCAAAGAAATGACCATGACACATATTCAAGGTCACAGGGGTCAAATTTGTCAAAACTTTTTAACAACTTCTTCTGATTGACAGAAAGGTCTTCAGTGTAAGTTATTTGGCTGTGGCCCTGGGATGAAACCCAACAACATTTGCAATTAGAAATTACCCTGATTCATATCCAAGTTCACCAGGATCAAATGTGTCAAAACTTTTTAACAACTTCTTTTGATTGACAGAAAGGCCTTCAGTGCATGATATTTGGCTGGTAGGTCCCTGGAATAAAACTCAATAATGTTTGCAAAAAGAAACAATGTTGATCCATATTCAAAATTCACAGGGGTCAAGTAAGTCAAAACCTTCCAACAACTTCTTATGATTAACCAATAGGCCCAGAAGCATGATATTTTGCTGGTAGGTTTTAAGGGTGAATCCAGACAAAGGTTGTGAAAAGAAATGACTTTGAACCTAATATTCAAGGTCACAGGGAATGACATTTGTCGAAACTATCAAAAAATATTTTCAGATAATGTTTTGCAGTCGCTAAGTTCTGCCCGCAGTAAGCATTTTTTTCTGCGGGAATTCTGACTGAAAACCTACATGACACAAACATCCTTAAAATGATCTTGGCTGTTAATAAGAAGACGTAAGCAAGAGTAAACCTATCATTTCTTGTTTTGAGACCACAAGTCATTTTCCACTTTCTTTCATATTAATCTCTGCCAGTAATTATGTTTTTAAACTTAAAAAGCACTGTTTATTTGCATAAAAGTTATGTGTCAAGTCCAGGTAGTGCTTAAATTAAAATTTCTTTTGAGTCATAAGGTAGCTTATGAACTGTTTTCTGAGAAGTAACAGAAAGAACAGGAAAATTATTAAAATCCACGAATCTTGTCTACGAATTTCATCTAACTGATAAACAAAAATTGTAAATATTTTTTTTAGAAACTGTGAACAGGAAGTCTCAAACCAATAGTGATATGTACACCTATGATTGGGTGACAGATTCAGACATGGTTCAGAACCGTCCAGTCAGTGGTCACTCCTGCAGAGATGGTCAAGCAATTTCTAATGACTGTCCTTCTAGCACAGCACAGGGAACAAAACCAGGTAGGGAAACGCTGGAGTCATGACACATAGTCCACTAGTTATGAATAGTCTGACAGTTTCTAAGGACAGATCTACTTATTAATGGAAGGAGAACTGGTTTTCAGAAAGCCATGAAGTTTAGGTATGCAGCCTGATGGTGAAATAGAGTTTAAATGAAGGGTAAAGGTATATGTAGATTGCTAATCCTGAGAAAACTTATCAAGTTTTATGTCTTGAAAGTTGGTATTGACGAAATGGTGTATAGCAGAATAAATAATCTAGAGAAAATTATAAGGTGTGAAATTGTATGTAACATAGTTCAGGAAAAACAGAGGTAGCAATAAAAAGTAAGCATGGAAATTAAGTCTAGGAAAAACATTAGCACGTGACAGCTTCTGTCAGATCTGTAGAAATATGTAATTTTAAGCAATGTCATAACTCTGGTTCTGATCACCCTATTGTTCTAAAAAAATGTATTTCTTATGATCAATAAATCCACGAAAGTATGGCCCAGTTGTTCAGGCTCAATGAATTGCGTAAAAATCATTACTGACTGTGCTGAAAATATATTGCAATTTCCTAGATACTTCTGCCAAGGGTTTGGATAGGAGATCTGGTTTGAGCAAACCTAAACACACTGACAGGAACAAATGGTCTCATGGCTTCTTCAACTCTACTAAGAAGCTTGGTGCTCTAAGTGTATTTCAAGCTAAATTTCCAGAGGATCTGTCTGTTATCACGAGTAGTCCATCACAAGGTAAAGATAATTACAAAATAAATAGCTTGAATTTGATTATCTTAGTTATCTTCGAGACAGAGAGTTCTGCCACTTTTCCACTGTATACAGAACTTTGAAAGCAATTGGATCTTATTTCTTTATATTAATTGGTTGCTTTCCTCAAATGGACATCAGAAAACTGCTGATGTATTATCTCTAAAATTCACAGAAATAATCTTCTGCTAATGAGTATCAGGCCTCTGTAGACAAGGAAATTATCTAACCCAAAGTGGATGATTAGGGCAGGTCCATTGTGGGTTTTCATAGTGAGATATGTCTGTATCTTGTTTTCTTTTGCCATTCTAGAAAAAGTTGTTTCTCAGGATAAGGATTCATTCGTCCCAGCAGAAAGTCACAAACGAGTGCTGCAAATGAATTCCACACGGAAAAAGGATGGTTTGGATATTGATCTGATAAAATTACCAGACATGTCAGTCATTGAAAGAATTGGTCCAGTGGAAGGTTAGTAAATGAAATAACTGACGCACTTCAGTTTTATTTCTTTTATTGAAGGTTGGCATGGGAATACACAACAGGTTCTTTCCAAACGTTGTCCATGTGCATATCCATGTGTCAAGGGGCATTTCTGGACTCCAGAACCGTTAATGATATATCTACAGAAAACTTTCTACACAAATCAATCAACTTCATAAAACTTTCAACACACATTGATCATGTGGTTTAATAGTGCCTTTACTGTGGAGTAGATTCAATTTCAAAATTGTCTTAATTACCTTGGAAACAAGTAGTCAAGTTAATTCAACCCTAGAGAAGCTAGAGGGTGTTGAAAGAAAAAGATCAAATTTGAAATTATTTCTCAGCAAAAGTACTAAAAATTTAGGCCTTAAGAAGACAAAAATAGATTGAAATAAAAAAAAAAAAAAAGGGAATGCAGCTCAGAAATGTTCATATATAAATTAAATGACATGAATTAATTGACAAATTCACATCTGCAATTATTTTAATTTAAACAATGTTTTTTTTATCTTTCAGGGCAGTGTAGTCTTGTTGATCAGCCCAAGGCCATAATGAAGGATGATAAAGTGCCCTACTGCTTAAGTTCAACCAGGAGAAGGGGAGGACTTGACTTTGATGAGGACAAATTTATGCCTGATATCTCTGAAATCAAAGAAGTGCATTCTGTGGATGGTGACTAATCCGTCTCAGTGTTAACAATATTTGTTTTCTATAGGGTCCTTTTCTTATGATCATATTTGCCTTTTGTTTAACACATCAATACATTGACACCTAAGCTGTGTATTGAAGTTTCGTTGACTAATACTGTATAGCTGATTAATTTCAAGTTACATCAACGTGATTGCAAAAATATAATCTGTAAAATAATCAGGCACATATGTATTAGATGACCTTTTACATACAGATCATCAAATTTTAATTCATGGAAATGTTACTCTATCGTTTTTGAAGAAAATCTAAAAAATTTTGACCTTTGAAAATTACCAGCTCTATGTTATAGCATTTTCTAATGATTACCTTTAAGGAACCAAACATTTTACCTATATAGTAAATGTCATATTATCTTCCCGACACTGCTTCAGCTCAACCACAGCTTAAAGTACTTTATGTAAACACGTGTTATATATCTATATGAATACTGATCAATGAGATTTTAGTACTACATAGTTATATGTTGCTTTACCTCGACAGCTATTCTTCGATATAAACATTGATCAGTGAGGTTTGCGTACTATTTAGTAATATTTTGGTTCACCTTGGCAAAAAATATCGGATTGGGGTATCCTGGTGTCAGACATTCTTGTGATGATTGCAGTTTTACTTTGACATTAAACTATGATTATATTGTTTTCCTTTACCCAGATAGACAAGGTCATTTACAACAGGTACAGGAAATTACGCCGAAGGCAAGAACAAGAAAATCAGAAGTTGCGTAAGTCTGTAATTCAGCACGGAAACCATGAGTTAAAATAGAACTCTTGATATTCTGCCTAAACCAGAACGATTATTATTAAGAATCGCTTTTATTTATTCATGCCATTCCAGGGGATTCTTAAGTCAAGGGATGGGTTTATTACAGGACAATGAAATGAATAGCATTTGTTGGTAGTTCTATTCAACAAGAGCAGTGGGCTTATTACCAGACATAGGCTTAATGCCAAAGTAAATATACATTAATACGGTGTGTCACATGTCTAGATTATTTGGAATTTCAATGTGTGCATGTGTCTTTGGGCATTTGTATAAGAATAACCCCTCCAAAAACAAGTATACTGCATCAGAGATAATATTTTAGAAACCACGGCAGTTAGAGGAAAGGTAAAAGCAAAATTAGTTTGATCTGATCATAAAAAACAAAAAAGTTTTATAACTTTGTTTTCATCATAAGAACTCCAGTGAAATCAGCCATTGTGGCCACCAAGAAGAAGAGAAGATTATTGCCCAAGAGTTCCACAGTTCTGTTTATGTCTGGCTGTAATGGAAGTCTGGTCTCTCATACACCTTCCCTGTCATCAATCAGAAGTTCACAAAACACAGGTGCCTGAATTATCTCAGTTTACAGTCGGTGGTGGTATCTAAATCATTTCATCAACTTTAATATTGGTTAATTTGAGTAAAAATGTAAACTGCTATTTTCATAGACAAACAGTGATTTAAAATTTCAGTTGATACATGAAGATGTTCTAAATACAATTGTATTTTTGTCTATATGTCTAGTAGAAAGAACATTACATGATACAAGTTTGAGCTCTTGGTTTTGTATGATGCTGCATCTGCAAGTAAGACATTATTTAAAGGTGGAAGTAGAAAACTGACGCAGAATGATGATGAGGTCTTGCCAGCAAAATTACCACTGATGTTGTCTTTGTAAGCAGTCATGATCATTAGGGTTAAATGTTATTTGGACCATATCTTTTTCTGAACAGTTGTGTTGTTCTGTTTTTTTCGAGGACTTTGACCAGGTTTGCATGTCAAGATTAGGTCATAAGGAATGAAAAAGAAACTCTAGCAGTGTTCCATAAAAACCATGATTCCATGGTATATAGCTGGTGGCTTGGACAGAATAATATGGACTAAGTGGAGTTGCCTCATATGAATGACCTTGACTTACTGTTTTAGGAGATGAAAGGATGAGTATATAAGATTCATTCATTAGTTTCATTACATGCTAAAGTTGAATATACCTTTAGTAATGCAGTGAATTGGATTTAAAACCAATATTAAATATGTTTAACTATTCCTCCTAGAGTATAACCTGAGTTACCAGGAAGTTACAAAAGACAACCCGTGCAAGGAAACAAAGAAATCAAAGGAAGAAAAACATTTCTTTAGAAGTGGACCTAATTCATTGTGGAAAGAGGTTTGTGAGAAAAATCTTCTGGCAGAAAATTGTAATATCGTTGGAACTCTTTAGGTGATGTGTTGATGTATCATGTTCCTCTGTTCATTGTCATCAATGTACGTTTTTCATTGGAGTTTGGACAAGACAGTATCTTTAAATGACTAATCTAAGACCTACCTATAATACCTTGTATGCATATTATATCCACTAGCTCATACATTTCTGAATTTTGAGATGTGACACGATTTTTGAAAAGTTTTGCAATAGCTGCCTTTTCATTCAACAGAACCTAAAGAAATTAATATGTAGAAAATATTCACATATTGATTGAAAGACTTGTTTGTTTAACAAATATATTGTATTGGTTCAGATTATCTTATTTCAAAAAATATGTATCAACTAAAATTGGCATTGTGGAATTTGATTTCAGGATTCTGAAAAATCTAAGAAGATTTTGACAAGCACTCCTGTCTCCTCAACCCATACACAGTTTAAAAGACCAGAAGTATGTAACATCTCCCATAAATGGATGTAGTTCCTGAAACACAAAATACTCTTACTTAAAGATTTCAAAATTTCAAAATTAGGTTGTCTAATTAGCAGTCATTTTTGCCTATGTCATATTTATTCAGCAATGTCATGTCTTGTAATAAGCTCATCCATGATATGCTGTTAATTGCCTTGTCACCCATTTATAATAAGAGGACATTTGAGTGAAAGATTATGTATTAGCCTCCTTGGGCTTAAAGCAATCTTAATATGTTGCTACTTTAGCATTTAAACAATGACATTTGAGATCTCTAGATTGAGATATAGTAAGGGGATGGGTATGCTCGAGGATATGACAAATGTTGACTAGATAAACATTTTGTAAATTATAATTTTATTTTTGAAGGGAAGTTA
The DNA here is from genome assembly GCF_031769215.1 of Ylistrum balloti. Lineage (NCBI taxonomy): Eukaryota > Metazoa > Mollusca > Bivalvia > Pectinida > Pectinidae > Ylistrum > Ylistrum balloti. The sequence goes on from NW_026781958.1 coordinate 1,294,571, forward strand.
AAAAATGATATGTTTAAAGAGGATGTACAGGAGATGGATTTTGTTCTGTTGAAATCACTGATACTACTGCATGAATTGTATTATTACTTCTGGTGACGGAACTGCAGACCTCTCTAGACTGACATATCTGTATTGTGACAGGTTAACCTGACCTGCGTGCCATGTCTAAGTTTTGAGGATGAGTTAGTGATCAATGAATCCATCGAGGTGAATTCTGATGAGATCGTTCCAGAAGACCTGGTTGAGGAAGATATAGATGTTGAGGTAAAATAAGATGCAAAGAAAATTGTGAATAATGTTAAGTCTAAGCTGAAACGCAATTACTGGAATAAACAGTAGAATATCCCACACTGTGGGACAAAGTATAAAATTTATTACAGTCCGTGGTTTTGTTACCAGTAGGTGTTGCAGATTATTATTTACTGATACATGCCCTGGTAAATGTATAGCATCAGGATTCTGTCTCTTCAAAGGAGCAGAAACAAGACTATAGAGTTACTCTGTATCCAATATCCAGGTGTATAGTTTTTTACTTCTTTATACACACCTCTTACGTAATGGGGGTATGGAGTGATCACTCTCCATTCCTTTGTCTGTAATTCTTGTGTACTAAGATATCTTATGCCGTCATGGACAGATCTTGTTCATACTGTATTCACACTGTAACATCACACTAACAAGTTCTAACCATTTAGAATATTAGTGATCATTGGTGAAGATTAAAGGTCAAAGGTCATTGTTGACCACTTTTGAAATAAAAATTTCTTTGATAGATTAATACTTCAGTTGATATAGATCAGAAAAAGATTGGGGAGAGGGGTTATCAATGCAAACCCCTGCTGTTCTGGTACTTCAGCAATAAGGTTTGGAGTGAACATAGAACACAGGCGAGTGTATATGTTACTGAATCAGGATAAAAAGATTAAATAAACAATTGTTAATTTGTGTGGCTATGTACCAGGTGCCACCAACTTTTTATGTTAATAACTTTCTAACTTGTGATAAGGATATTTCTGGGCTATTTACAAAGGTCAGTGTAGCAATCATTATTACAAGGGTTTTTGAATATAATACACATACTAATTAAAGGAAGATAACAAGTGATTTTACCCTGATACCTTTCCATTTGACATTAAGGAGGAGTTACCAGGGAAACACAGAGGTTTGGAGCAGAATCTTCAGAAAACGCCTACTGGGAACAGGAAACGGAAGTCAACTTCATCATCAACTGATACATCTGTTCATATTCAATCTTCATCTGAATCTACTTTGAAGGCTTTTGACTCTGATTTTCTCAGAAAGATATCTGTTAAATCTGTTAAGAAGTCATTTGAGTTATCACAGGCTACTGAATGTTGTCTAACAGATCCTACGATCGTCTTTCCTCACAGGAAGTATATATCATATAGAAAAACTTCACAGGACACCTTCAAAGACAGAACGAGACCATCAGAAGGTTAGCCATCCTGACATCTTTATAATCTCTGAATTGTTTTGCTTTGTCTTGTGTTATATTATTGAGGTGGGAGGTTTTTTTTTCCTTTTTTTCTGACTAAGAACACAAATTGAATATTTTCTCATTGATTTTGGTGTAATTGCTTTGTTTTTAATGTTGTTTTTTTCTTTTTTCAGATATCTTGCTGACTCACAAATTTAAAAGAAGATAATTGTTTCTAGTCTTTGTAAATGTGTTCCATCACTATCAGCAGGAATTTATAATTAAAGGTGTTTAATTTACCAATGGTTGTATACATATTTCTAGTTAAAATATCATCATGTCAGGTTTAAAAAAAAAAGTCAGAAAATCATCCTTGTAAGGATAGTTTGAATTGTTTAAGGTATTGAATACAGTGTAAAAGAGACTCCCTTTTAAAATTTATTTCTGCGATATAACAACAGAATTTGTTTTTTTTTATTTATACACCTGTATTATCTGTATTGATGCACTTTGTCTTTCATATTTATTTAATAGTACATTTGTACTAAGTATAAGTGTATAATATGCAGGGGAAGGGAACGTCACATTGATGTCAAAACAGACACATATAGCCCATATTTTGCCAGATTGTAAATATATCGAGTTAACATTAAGGGCTTATGCATTAATGTAATAATGTCGCTGTGTGATTCGTCGACTCATAAAGTAGATGTAGTCCTCAATTTTTGTCATGATTTACAGTTGTGTTACAAAACAAAGCAAGTCTTTTTATGCTGCTTTATCAGTAGACTATAAAGAATATCTCGGTTTTTTCCTTCATTCTTAAAGGACAGTATAAATGTTGTTGAATTGTCAACAGTTATTGTAAGCCATGGAAGGACTCTATTCTTGATCTTAATTTGGTTATGAGGGTTTTTTTGTTTTGTTTTTAACCATTCCCTTAATTTCTTCAGGTATTTACGATCCCAAGGTGAAGAAAAGACACATATTTGATCCAAAAGTCCTTTATTATCCCACAGCTAAATAAATGAGAGAGTTTCAATATCCATCCCTCAATAAAATTATGTTTCTTTTTACGTTGTTGTGTATAAGAATAAAATAGGTCTGCATCTGGAATAATACTGGTATTATCAATGTAAATCTTATATGAGTTGTTTCCCTTTGTAGTACTTGTATCACTTTTATCCATATAATGATTAACAAAGTTCATGAAAATCAGATTTTAGAAAATGGATGAAGGAAGTTATTCATTACAAAGCATATGTGTTAAAGGTAAATGAAAGTTATGACATGTATTATTACAATGATAATTCTATATATTCTTCATTCATTGATTAATAATGTTACATTTCTTCAAGTGAGATGGAAACTTTGATGTTCTTCAGGAGTGCACAGCACAAAAGAAAAATATCATACTTTCCCTCCAGAAGATTCTTTCCGTTACATTTATTCTCAACTTTCATTGATGCCAGTTTGGATGTATTGCTCTATTTGTGTATTTCGCTTTGTCAGATAATTAGTTCCACATTTAAGACAAAGGTCTTTCATAAGTTTAAAGTGGAATACTTTAATAATTAAAATCCGGATATTCAATCACAACTGGCTGGAGGCAGATTCTAGCCTTCAGCCTGAGGTGATTGATTCTCAGGATTTTTAGGCTCACCCTTTCGCATCATTCCCCTGCATACCCTCGGGTATGCAGATGGGAGGCCTAGGACCCATCTACCCACCATTAAACAGTACACAGCTTTGATTCTACAACCCGTCCACTTTAATAATAAGATTTACATTGACCAGGACCAGTACCCTATATTAGAAGGAGTTCCCACATTTTTTGTCACAGAGTTGTTATTTCTTGATACTGCAATGCAACTCGTAGAGAAATTGATTTTTTTCTTGGTAATACTGTGATTTGATAAGTCAATAATTATTCAAGATATCTAAATCTTGTTTTTTACTTGATCATATAAATGATATGTTTGCCGTATAATTTTACTAGCTTATCGCCTATGTTTTATAGGGGCCATCTCCATCCATCCATCCATGTGTCTGGCATCACTTCTCATTTTCAAAAACCAAAATGCTAAGGGCACTGATATTGAGCCTGTAGAAATCTTGAATAAAGGGCTACCAAGTTTGTTAACATAAATGACCTTATCTGGCTTTAAGGTCACAGTGGTCATAGGTAATAAGAACTGAAAATTTCTTTTCATTAAGCCATGGGTCCTTAGTCATAGTATTTGTGTAGTAGCATGCTTGGTGAACAGGCTTTCACATTTCTAGAAATTGACTTCAGGAACTGATAAAGACTTCTGAGTTACTGCAGAACTTGTGAGGGGTTTAAGCTCATTGGGCACTTTGTAAATTGCTATGAAAATGTGATAAAATGTGTTAAAAAGTAACAATATTAAGTTTCAAATGTGTTCATCTTTTTGTTTGAGCAATTTAGACGACCTGGTATAGATATTGAAAAGGCAAATATTATTGAATAGTATCTGTTCCATATAGATTGACTGATTATTCAGAGTTTATATCTGGTCTCTTTTGTATTATCTATCTATTCATGTTTTTCTGATATTGATTAGAATATACCTCTAGTATTTGTGGTGACAGTATTTTACTAATAATTTGATTGGCAATGACTGCCTCCTATCAAAGCAACACCCACTGACTGTTATTTATTCCTGTGATACTTATCAATTTACATGTGATATTTGTTATTTTCTGGTGAGATAATTATTTGAGTAAGTCAGCAGTAACAAAGTTGTGCATCAAGTGCTACTTTTGCAATGTAACCTCACATATTGATGGTATTTGATCAATGCATTGTTGTTTTCCATTAAAAATAAAAATTCACCATTATTCTGATTTTATGCTGTTTTCTGTCTGTCTGTCTGTCTGTCTGTCTGTCTGTCTGCTGTCAGTCTCTCTTTCCCCTTTCCCCTCCTCTCTCTCTCTCTGATGCCACACATAAGGTATGCGACCATTGTGGTGTTTGACCACGAAAGTTTGTTATCACTATATCTTGAGAAGTACTGAACAGATCTGTCTCGTATAGGGACCCCTTGGTCCCAAATTAGACGTCTCATTTTCGGACTGATACGAAAAAAAACATACACATGACATTCACAGTTTGATATCATGATTGCTGGAGAAATATTGGGTTTTTTTTTCAAATTTCATAAGTAAGGATACATTGTTCCCTAATTGTGCCGTTTCGATTTTGGTCATCTGGCGCTTTGACAATGAAAGACTATTATAACTCTTTCTTTAGAAGTCTTAAATTTCTTTTGTGGGTTTCCATAGGTCCCTTGTTGTGCCCTTTGATTTTGATTTCGAATCTGCTTGAAAAAGCAAAATGGCCGATAGGTGGCCATCTTGGATTTTGACAATGAACATTTGTTATCACTATTTGTTGAGAAGCACTGGGCAGGTCTGTCTCAAATTCATAAATATGTTCGTCGTTGTCCATAGTTGTGCCCATTCAATTCAATCTGTTCGGAGAGACAAAAGGAGGCAGTCTTGGTTTCCGACATTAAAAGTTTGTTTTCGCTGTTTCTTAAGAGGTACTGGATGGGCCTTTCACAAATCTTATATGTAGTTTTCCCTCGGTCCCTTGTGTTTTTAGATCATCTGACCCGAAGGGTCCGATGACCTATAGTCATCATGCTTCGTCCGTCGTCGTCCGCCGTGCGCTGTGCGCCGTCCGCCGTGCGCCGTCCGTAAACTTTTCATTCAAACGACTTCTCAAATACTAGAAGGTCAAGGGGGCTAATACTTGGCACAGAGGATACTGGCATGAAGCTCTACCAAGTTTGTTCAAATGAATGACCTTGACCCACTTTAAAGGTCACAGGGGTCAAATATGTTAAAATCTTTAAACAACTTCTTCTCATTAACCAAAAGGCTCAGAGTGTAGATATTGGGCCTGTGACATGCTGGGATGAAGGACTACCAAGTTTGTTCAAATGAATGACCTTGACATACTTTAAAGGTCACAGGGGTCAAATATGTTAAAATCTTTAAACAACTTCTTCTCAATAACCAAAAGGCTCAGATTGCTGATATTGTGCCTGTGGCATGCTGGGATGAAGGGCTATCAAGTTTGTTTAAATGAATGACCTTGAACAACTTTCAAGGTCACAGGGGTCAAATATGTCAAAATCTTTAAATAACTTCTTCTCAAATACTAGAAGGCCTAGGGGGCTAATACTTGGCCCATAGCATGCTGGCATGGAGCCCTACAAAGTTTGTTCAAATGAATGACCTTGGCCCACTTTCAAGGTCACAGGGGTCAAATATGTTAAAATATACAAAGGACTTCATCTCAATAAGCAAAAGTCTATGAGTGCCGATATTGGGTCTGTAGCATGCTGGGAGGAAAGGCTACCAAGTTTATTTAAATGAATGACCTTGAACAACTTTCAAGGTCGCAGGGGTCAAATATGTCAAAATCTTTAAATAACTTCTTCTCAAATACTAGAAGGCCTAGGGGGCTAATACTTGGCCCATAGCATGCTGGCATGGAGCCCTACAAAGTTTGTTCAAATGAATGACCTTGGCCCACTTTCAAGGTCACAGGGGTCAAATATGTTAAAATATACAAAGGACTTCATCTCAATAAGCAAAAGTCTGTGAGTGCCGATATTGGGTCTGTAGCATGCTGGGAGGAAAGGCTACCAAGTTTATTCAAATGAATGACCTCAACCCACTTTCAAGGTCACAGGGGTCAAATATGTTAAAATATACAAACGACTTCTTCTCAACAAGCAAAAGTCCATGAGTGCTGATATTGGGCCTGTAAGATGCTTGGAGGAGAGGCTACCAAGTTTGTTCAAATGAATGACCTCAACCCACTTTCTAGGTTTGGCTTGCTTTTTGTCAGATGACCGTTAAGGCCCATGGGCCTCTTGTTTTATTTTAGGACTGTCAGGGAAAACAAAAATACTTACAACCGACAAACTTTAATTTGACAATTGAAAATTATTATTGTTATTCGAGAGCGGAATTTTCCAATTTTGTATAATTAAAAGCAAATAAGTGGGGAAAAATTTGTAAACAAGGTGAAACATCCAATTTTTAAGAAATATATGAAGATCAGACTGACGATTCCCAAGATTCTTCTATGACCTCTTTTTTTTAACCTTCAGCTGTGCTCTAAAAAACCAGTTTCATAATCACGAAGAGAGACATCAGTAGGTTTAATTTAATTTGAAGATTAAAGTTACGGCTTGTCATGCTTTGATAGACAAATGCAACGAACTAGCCTTGTTCCGACTCCGTTCTTATACATTAGAGCGTGGGATTACCCATAGTTCCATCTCGGCTTTAAATCTCTGGTTGAGAAGCGTTACTGGTCCAGAAAGAAGTTTCGGCTAAGATGGACATCAAAAGTCGCTGGCAACGAATGAAGATCTTTAAGAATTAAGTTTTCAGAGAAGAACGAAAGGTAGGGTTATGGGCCAAAAGAAATGTAGAGGTGATGGGGACAGAGCTGACGGACAGGGCAAAGTAATTTGTGCTATCGTTAAAATTACACGTAAAATGCAAGGAAACGAAATTATATCAAGTCAACAGGTAACCACCAGCTTCAAGATCTGTCGGCGAAGTTTTAAGTATATATACCATGCAGACTGGTCACAGAGACTGATGCGCAATTTCCATGAAGAGAACCACCACTGCAAAAAGATAAGACTAATAAATGAAGTTTGAAAAAGAACGTTTTTTTCTGTAATAATTCAAGAGTAGGTTTCTATAGATAACGTGGCGCTACCCAAATTATTGAATTATGTATTTATTTCTTTATGTTTCATATATTCCTTCAACTTTAATTTCGGACTTTGATTATATATCAGCAGTGCACGTGTCTATAAATAGAACGCAGCAAGGCATGTCAGGTTTCAACACATAGGGATACCCAAAATGGAACGCCTCTTATATTCTGTTCGTTTTATTGAAGTAACTGACATACTTTTTAATACTTTCTTCATTTTATAAAAGTTCACCTGTTTTATCATTAATCTCACTTAATTTCCTATACAAAATATTGATTTCAGCAATGCTTTTCATAGTTTAAAAAGAATTTGACAGAATAATTGTGTTGTCGCATGACATCATTTACCGAGATTTTATTTATAATTTTATTTTTGAAAAATTAAATAGATATATGAACCAATATAGAAGACATGGTGTAATAAAAGGTGTCAGAATAATTTATAGATAACTTATATTTTGTTTGGAATAGTTAAAAATAGTTTGTATCGCAAAATACAAATTATGCGTCAAATATCTGAGAATTGTTCCATTTTGGTAATATCACATTACACTAAATATTACTTATATATTTATTAAAATGTTTTCAGTTTAAGCCAAGTTGTACAGAACTCGTATTGCAGATTCAGGTATTGAGTAAGGGAATTGAATTTCCGTGACTTCCTTTCGTTCTGGAAAATTGTTAGTACAAGTATAGTTCTTCTATAGATAGTCACGGTTGAAATGGTCAGTGTCGCGAAAATGGGCTTGGGTAAACAATTCTAGGACATACCTATGACATGTTCTATTGTCATACCAAATTCAATCGACATTACATTCAAAAGTTTTCGCTAGTGGAATAATTCATGTTGATGAGTTTATTTCCCAATTTCAGTGTTGTTCAAGGTCGGATGTCGGTATAAACACGATGTCCAGCGTGTTCATTATGTTGTTTGGTTAGGTAGCATCAAGGTCCTTCATGGGAACTCGCATCGAAATGACACTATTCACGGGACGAGAGACTTAGCTAACAAACAATATAAGAACTCTTACTATAAGGCCGTTGACGGAGACTGAACAGCCACATTCACCCATGGAACAGATGTTTCGCTAATACACTTTGTCATGTTTCGTTTTTTCGCAGCTTCTTATACACGCGTTTCGGAAATCCTGGAACGTTTTAGTTGATGATTTAATGGAGGCTTGCCGAGATTACGAGGTAATATTGCGGGTCAGCACCTATATTTATAAAGGAAGTTAAATGTTGACAATTTTGAAAGTTAATTTGGTTCAGTTTACATAGGTCTTTTGGATTGTAGAATTGCATTTATAAAGAAACATTTCATATTCGTAGAAGTATTTTGCTGAACAAATAAAATTTACCTGTCGTACAATGAAGAGCCCGAGACTGTTCTGTCATTTACACTTACCTTTATGTGACATAACTTGTCTTAAGGTGTCACAAGTACATATTGTGGACGCTGTCCGTAAGTGACCATTAAAGGCGGTCAAAAGGTCATGTTTAATTTATTCTGTGTGGTACTAAAACCACATATCCGTCACGGATAGGTCGCACACATGACCAGGTATTGTATACAGCTCGTGTCGCCTGGAAAAAACACTCGTCACCAGACTACCTAAAACACAATATGTCGGACCAGGTAAGTGTAATTCAAAAGTTGTCAGTAGGCCTATACATATGTTTGTTTTAAACAGTGTTTGGAGATTCAAACGCTTTTTTGACATTTGGTTTATATACATATAGAGTCAACGGCGTGATTCTGTGTTCATTTATAGTGTGTCATTTACATATACCTGGGTTAGATAAATCTAAGATGGGGGATATATCTGTCTCAGGTGCGAGAACATATACACATGTGCATTGTACGAACATCACACTGAGTCTACATCTAGATCAAACACGGACTTAGATATTCTATATCTTAAGTCCATAGATTAAACAGATATTTTTTATCTTTGGATTAACTCGTGGCCATTGACGTGCACGTGATTTTAAGCGCACACCTATATTCCAGGCAGGACTTTTTCAATCTTAAAAGACGTCATTTTTTTGTACATGCACTCATATAATTTTAGGACTTCAATTCATTTATTGCCAAAAATCAGAAGTTGTCAACAGTGAGCATCTCATCTTTGGTATTTACAAACATTAAATTTTTTCCTGAAAATGCAAATTTATTTATTAGTCATTTCGTTTAAATCTCCTTTATGAACTTCTGCAAGACTTAAATGTGGTGGAAGGTTTTATTTTTACTGAGTGGAGATAGCGCTGCAGATAGATCGTCCTCCTTTGTAAACATGCCTTAATGTAAGTTGACCGCCTCGTGAACAGTCAGGGTCATTTTCTGTCAGAGCTAGCTTGTATATATCGGGTGGCTACCTCACTGAAAACATACGGAATGCCCGCCGCATGTCGCGAAGATCAATTAGGGTAACTGGCTCGGTCAAGGACACAGTAATAGCACACTTCGGTCCGTTTTTCTGCTTCTTTGAGAAATACAAACCGCCACGAGATGCCACGAAATGGAACCGTCTACACGAATGTTTGGACATGAGTCGGTTCTCTGACCTGATGATGGGAAAAATGAATGGAACGAGGCTTTATCAATTTAGATTGTCGGTAAAACGTATGAAGACCATACAATACCTTTGTAAGATTTCTTCCCTCCTTTTTACTGAAAACTAGTATGTTTGGGATCTTATATAAGAGATGAGAATTGAATTCGGTTAATTCTTTGAAGCTGTGTGGTAGTTAACGGTATATAGACACCCCAAGGCTGAATGGCCATTTGATGGGCGATGGTCATAGGCTGCCGGACTACACAACAAAAGCAGTCTCTTAATTCTAAGGATAAATGCTTTCAATTTGAACACATACACCGACAACCAAATATATGGGATAAATAAATGATTACTTACAGCATTCCGCCGCCCTAGGAGATAACATATAGCTAATGTAGAGACATGTGTAAACAATTATTTATTCAATGTTGGTCACTTTTTTAGACTGGGGAACCTACTGAAGGGCAATTTTTTTTTATAACAGACAAATACATTGAGTCTCCCTTCTTAATCCTGGTTTCCTTACCACCTGCCTGTATGACAAGCCAAGCTTACATTTATCCATGAGCGATGTTACAACTGATTCTGAACTGTGTAAGATATGTATATATGAAATATCTAACAGAATCTGTAAGGTATCCTTATGATATCATAAACAAAATATCGAAAATAATGTCGTTAATTATCACGCCCTGAATGATATTTATCATACAATGAATCACAAATATTTATGGTTAGTTTTAAATATCAATGCAATATACTTATATTCCCTACTAAGGAAAGGGTCGTTTGATCATGAGTGGTCTCCCCTTCCATACGCGCAATGTTGTTGTTTATTATTGTATAGTAATCATCAGATATAAAAACACAATATTTTGGGATTAGTTTTCAATATCGAGACATTGTAGTTGAGAGTATAAATAAACTTTGACAAGTGCCATTGTATTTTATGAATTCATGGAAATCCAACTCATTGTTTCCCTTTGATATTTAAAGGTTATCTAATGTAATGCCGCTTACGTTGTCGACAAAAAAGACGTTGCTATTAGTGAACATTCATCGCCAGAAAAAGCAAGTTGAATATTTCAAGTTAGAAACCTACACCTAAGGACGAAACGGGTTTATTGTGCAGTTTTATGCATATTTTGGCTGTTCTGTATCGCATTATTTGTATTGAGAGGTGCTATTCACTTCTGTGTGTCTTTGGTACAATAATTCACGTAGCAATTTAATTACATGTAATTTAGTCTAAAAATGAGTTTAAATCCATTTTATATTAATCACGTAATGCGATAATATGGGCATCTCTTAGGCTGAGATATCTTCTATTTATTTTAACTTTTCATTTTAAAATTCTTTTATTTAAACACACCACCCGTTAAAAATGAACAAATTTATCTTGGACATGGGTAACCTATATAGTTCGATCGGCAGTGATGAAACCATCTTTGTAAAAAATAGTTGTAAAAGAAAGAAGAATGAAAAAAATAATTATGATAAATAAAAAACAATATGTGATATCATAATTTTCCATTAAAACTCTATGGAATTAATAAGGTTGGTTGCATTTATTTACAAAACGTCGAGAAAATAATTCTTAAGAGTCACTGGTCTCATAACCTTATGTCCATGTCAACAGCTAGTCACTTAGCACGGTGGTCTGTGCTGTAGTTAACACAACACACAAACATAGGCACGGTGGTCTGTGCTGTAGTTAACACAACACATAAACATAGGCACGATGGTCTGTGTTGTAGTTAACACAACACATAAACATAGGCACGATGGTCTGTGCTGTAGTTAAAACAACACATAAACATAGGCACGGTGGTCTGTGCTGTAGTTAACACAACACACAAACATAGGCACGGTGGTCTGTGCTGTAGTTAACCAAAAACACAAACATAGACACGATGGTCTGTGCTGTAGTTAACACAACACACAAACATAGACACGATGGTCTGTGCTGTAGTTAACCCAACACACAAACATAGGCACGGCGGTCTGTGCTGTAGTTAACACAACACTCAAACATAGGCACGATGGTCTGTGCTGTAGATAACCCAACACATAAACATAGGCACGATGGTCTGTGCTGTAGTTAACCCAACACACAAACATAGACACGATGGTCTATGCTGTAGTTAACACAACACACAAACATAGACACGATGGTCTGTGCTGTAGTTAACACAACACACAAACATAGGCACGGTGGTCTGTGCTGTAGTTAACCCAACACTCAAACATAGGCACGGTGGTCTGTGCTGTAGTTAACACAACACACAAACATAGGCACGGTGGTCTGTGTTGTAGTTAACCCAACACACAAACATAGACACGATGGTCTGTGCTGTAGTTAACAGAACACACAAACATAGACACAATGGTCTGTGCTGTAGTTAACAGAACACACAAACATAGGCACGGTGGTCTTTGCTGTAGGTAACCCAACACACAAACATAGACACGATGGTCTGTGCTGTAGTTAACACAACACTCAAACATAGGCACGATGGTCTGTGCTGTAGTTAACCCAACACACAAACATAGGCACGGCGGTCTGTGCTGTAGTTAACACAACACACAAACATAGACACGATGGTCTGTGCTGTAGATAACCCAACACATAAACATAGGCACGATGGTCTGTGCTGTAGTTAACACAACACACAAACATAGACACGATGGTCTGTGCTGTAGTTAACACAACACACAAACATAGGCACGGTGGTCTGTGCGGTAGTTAACCCAACACTCAAACATAGGCACGGTGGTCTGTGCTGTAGTTAACACAGCACACAAACAGAGGCACGGTGGTCTGTGCTGTAGTTAACCCAACACACAAACATAGACACGATGGTCTGTGCTGTAGTTAACCAAAAACACAAACATAGGCACGGTGGTCTGTGCTGTAGTTAACCCAACACACACAGACACGATGGTCTGTGCTGTAGTTAACACAACACACAAACATAGGCACGGTGGTCTGTGCTGTAGTTAACCCAACACACATAGACACGATGGTCTGTACTGTAGTTAACACAACACACAAACATAGACACGATGGTCTGTGTTGTAGTTAACACAACACACAAGCATAGGCACGGTGATCTGTGCTGTAGTTAACACAACACACAAACATAGGCACGGTGGTCTGTGTTGTAGTTAACACAACACACACCGACACGATGGTCTGTGCTGTAGTTAACCCAACGCACAAACATAGACACGATGGTCTGTGCTGTAGTTAACACAACACACAAACATAGGCACGGTTGTCTGTGTTGTAGTTAACACAACACACAAACATAGGCACGGTGGTCTGTGTTGTAGTTAACACAACACACAAGCATAGGCACGGTGATCTGTGTTGTAGTTAACACAACACACAAGCATAGGCACGGTGATCTGTGCTGTAGTTAACACAACATACAAACATATTTGTTGTAGACATCTAAGAAGATTGATGACGGAATAGATCGGAGATGTGGTTTCGGAAAGCTGAAAGCAGGGCAAGTATTTGTATTACATCAACCTTCAAATTGACGATGAAAAATCAAATTAAGATAATATCTAAATTGAGTTATTTTCTGAACAATATGTCATTTTTTTTATTGATCAGATAATTTGATCCCCTTCGTTATATAAGCATTTATATGTTCATCTAATAATAATGTAGTTTTACTTTTTATTTGCCATAAACTTTATCCATCACCGAACTATATTATAGTTGTTTTCATCCGTGCGTTATTTGTACAATCTTTTTAATTGGAAACAATTGAAAGTGAAATATTCTACGATTCCGAGCGATTTCCACATCACTCTGTAGTACCATATCTGCAACTGAGATACAATTTCTATAATAGACTGTTCTCCATATTTCCCGAAGCATGAATTACTGAGATCACCTTGAAGTACAACGCCTTGTTTGTCCATAATGTATGGAATCACACCTACTTTTATATACATACAGATGGATGCAGATATTCAACAGAATGTCTGTTTTTGTCCTGTGGGTGTTCATCTTGTGCTTCCTGGAAGGGTTCGCCGTTAACGGTATTGGCAGCGCTGCACTTCCGTCAATAGAACGCCAATTCCAACTGACCTCCACGAAGTCCGCCCTCATCCCAAGTTCACAGGACATTGGAGCACTCATCGTTGTTCTCTTCGTCAGTTTTATCGGCGGACGCTATCACAAACCCTTCATCGTGGCTACAGGATCCGTGATAATGGCGCTAGGCTCATTCATCTTTATTGTTCCACATATCGCCGAGACGTATACTCCCGGTGGTGAGATTTTAGTTTTTTACAATAACAATGTAATTTGTAAAATTTTATTTGAAAACCTTAAACTCTGAACGAAAATGTCAGCACCATTTTGCGTCCGATTGATTTAGAACTTAGTAACTTTTCAGCTGTACATCAATGTTTCAAGATTTTTTTCTAGATTTGCTAAATTTCATCACATCATTCCAGTTACTTCGCCCCCTTGGGTACATTTTGACGCCTTGTAAAACACACACAGACATCCAAAATAACTGTTGAAGCACTGGTACGTTTTTAGCAGGGAACATTTTGACTGGACGGGAGATAGGATTAATGAATCAATGAAAACATTGGTTGTCCCAGTTATCACTCTGTAGACTTTTTGGGGTGGTTCATTTCCCCAAATTGATGAGAATTTCTAAATGATTCTTTTTAAATTTTATTGCCCTTAAAAATTTGAATTCGTTTTCTTGTCAATTTTCAGAAATATCCAAGACATCCAATGACATCTGTCCTACAGGAGGTGGAGGAGGCGGCCCTGCGCCTTCTTGTGAATCTAGTGGAGAGAAGTATCTTGGAGTATTCATGGCCGCCCAGATTGTTCACGGTTTGGGATTTACTCCTATGTTCACACTTGGGACCGTCTACATTTACGAGAACACAGATTCCTCGACGGCAGCAGTCTACATTGGTGAGTGATGTCACTATTGTCATGTGATAGTCATGTGATTGTCCTATGATACACATGATGATTTTATAAGTAATATTTCAATGTTTTAGTAATGAGACTACACGATTTGATAAAATCACACTCTTTCTGTAGGCATAAAACAAAGAGTAAAACGTATATTACTAATTACGTCACTGCTGACGTTTCGAAAAATCGCTTTATAATAATTAAAACGGAGAATGAGGATTTTGAATAAATTGCGATTTGTCAAATGATTAAAATTTTCCACGGGGAGTAGTAATCCATGACAATTAAAGACTTGTGTTTGTCTGTAATGATTCATTGTTAGGAGATAATATTTGTATTCTACTCGGGGATCCAACGCCTGTATTAAAAGGATTTAATTTCCATGTTTTTTCATGAAAAATAAGTAAAGATAATGCTCTTACATATAATATTCACAGTATTAGTTCAGTGTTAGGTTTGACCATGTCACTATTTTCAGTATTATACAATATAAGATAAATATGACAATAGGATCCTCCGTTCAGGTCGGAGTTCGTTAGGTCCTCTATGTTTCGCTGGTCCGATTATATCAATTCGTATTTACATAAATCCAAACCAATATCTGACCTTCTCATTTTCCACAAACTTCAAAATGTAAAAAAATCGTTTTCATTTCTGAACATAGCTTTTGTACATACTAAGAATTACCGTGTATGATTATGAATATGTTGCAAATTGTAAACCTGGTCATTCATTCATTCATTCATTCATTCATTCATTCATTCATTCATTCATTTATTTATTTATTTATTTATTTATTTATTTATTTATTTATTTATCCTTCACGGTCCACTTTGTCCATATCTTCGGCTTTGGTATGGCACCTATCGAATAGATACATTTGTTGTCACTTCAGCTTCTGATACATCAGTGACAATTGGTCTTGTATTTTCTTCTGTTATTGTAATCTAATGTAGATCTATGTTAAAATGTCTTTTTCTTTCATCTCGCAGTAAGTGACAATATTGTGGCTTTAAATATCAACACGGACCATTTGGCAATTTTCGATCTTGTAATTTATTAGCTTTTGGACGTTCAAACTTCCACCTATATCATACCTTATGATCCATCGTTATTTTGTGAAACGTGGACGTTTTAACAGACAGTCTTTTTAATTTAATTGAGAAAAGTAATATTATTGTTGAATATTCTTATCTTCGATCCTGATTCAAGAATTTGAAACATATGAACATATTTTCATTTTTTTATATCAATTATATCGAGTTTGACCAAGCTCCCCTGAAGTTTAACAAGCAAAATTTACCGTTTATTATTGTGGTCATATCGTCGTTGTTAATACTTGCCGGTTGTTGACAAGCTTGTTCCCCCCCCCCCCCCCCCCCCCCCCCCCCCTTTTTTTTTTCTTTGTATTTACTTGTAACCATTTAACTTGCACCAGGTCTGACGTACGCAGCTGCGGCTATGGGTGTGGCAGCCGGCTTTTTCGCCGGTGGTCAGCTGACAGAGAAGCTTTTTGTGGACTTCGACAGAATAGACCAGGAAAGGTATACGATTTTAAAGATTTTTTTAAAGTCACAAATTTAACGAATCTCAGTCAAAATCCTACCGAATGTCAGTCACAATCCTAACGGATCTTAAATAGTCACAATCTTACTTCATTTCAAAACAGTCACAATTTTACTAAATCTCAAACCGTCATTATCTTTCGTAATCTCAAACAGTCACAGTAATTACTAAATGTCAAAAATTCGCAATCTTACTAAATTTCAAAATAGTCACAATCCTACCACATCTCAAACAGTCACAATCCTACCACACCTCAAACAGTCACAATCCTACCACATCTCAAACAGTCACAATCCTACCACATTTCAAACAGTCACAATCCTACCACATCTCACACAGTCACAAACCTACCACATCTCATACAGTCACAATCCTACCACATCTCAAACAGTTACAATACCACATCTCATACAGTCACAATCCTACCACATCTCAAACAGTCACAATCCTACCACATCTCAAACAGTCACAATCCTACCACATCTCAAATAGTCACAATCCTACCACATCTCATTCAGTCACAATCAAACCACATCTCATTCAGTCACAAACCTACCACATCTCAAACGGTCACAAACCTACCACATCTCATACAGTCACAATCCTATCACATCTCAAACGGTCACAATCCTACCACATCTCAAACGGTCACAGACCTACCACATCTCAAACGGTCACAATCCTACCACATCTCAAACAGTCACAATCCTACCACATCTCAAACGGTCACAATCCTACCACATCTCAAACAGTCACATTCCTACCACATCTCAAAAAGATGACCATGTAATCCACTTTTGAATTACAAACAGCAATGCATGACTTACCGTTTAGGGGTTAAATGTTTTGTTTTATAGTTAAAATTGTCTATTGATTTTCTTTGTATGTCAAAAGACACTAAACAAGAAACACCAAACTAAGTCTTATCAATATGTAATAATAAAATAAATAAATAAACCGATGCAGGATGGATCGCACCGACATATTATTAAGAACACTTTATAGACAAAATGATGCAGAAAAATTGTCCCTTTTGGTGGTATCATAAACGTGACATTTGTACTGTGAGATCGCTACTTCTCTCTTCGTTATACACTGTTGAAATTCTTTCAAGCCTTGGATTCAACGCCCGTGACCAAAGATGGATTGGAGCGTGGTGGGTAGGATTCGTCATTTCTGCAGTAGGATTTTTCTTGATCGCTGTACCTATCTACGGCTACCCCAAATACATGCCAGGTGAAAAGAGGATTTCTATATCTTATGAATGTTTTTGTTACAATTATCAAAGTTCATGACAACTTTAACGTGAACAAAATTGTATTGAAATGCTCATGTATCATTAGTATTCATTATTCTACTGTTTCTGAAAGAAGATATACGTGAGTCAGACCTGATTTTCCTTTTTGTAAGCAGCTACAAATGGTTTGTCAATGAATGCCGAAAAGTTTTCTTTACGTTTTTGATTGGACGCTTAAAATTATATGAATTTTCATCGGAACAGGTTATGGACCAAGTGAAAAACCAAAACAGGAGAAAGACAAAAAGGGTGTGAAGCCAATGGTTATCTCTTTTTTCAAAGATTTATTAAAATTGGTAAGCTTTTATTTAGTTTTTTTTCTGGGGAGCGATTTCAAAACTCATAGCTTGTTAGAATTGATTCATTTTATGCATTGTCAATCAAGTAACTAGAAATTCCTACTAGTGTCGTGTCCCTTGTAATTTCTGAGTATTTTAGTATCCTTGTTAATGGGCGACCATGAAGACGTGCCTATTTTACACGATCAGCGATTTGAATTGATAAAATTGATAATAAATATAAAGTGTCATTGAATCTAAGCAATGTTTTGATTAACATGCTATTTACCAATTCACGCGCGGTCCGATTACTCTAAAGTAAGTAATTTTCGAGGGGTTTTATTTCCGGCATTTTTAAAGATAACTCCCACTTATATTTTCTATTGTAAAAAAAAATTCCGTGTGTAATAATATTTTTGGAAACAGATCTATGCCATGGTTCCATTCAACAGTAATACATATGTTAGTACTCAGCATCTATTTTTTATTTTCACCAGTTAAAAAACCCAGTGTACATGTTTATTAACCTGGGTGGATGTACAACATCCCTCATCATATCAGGAGTGTCAGCTTTCTCATTCAAGTTACTGGCGGAGCAGTATCGACTGAGCTTTGATGTTGCCGGTTACCTCATCGGTAAGTCGTTTCACAAGCGACCTAGGAACCTTGTAGTTGTAAATATGTTTTATCAGTTACAATATCCGGATGTACTACCAGTGGTTTAAAAAAAGTGTCACAAGAAAACACGAGTTGATTAAGTCGTAAGCCAAACTCAGAATGATGACACGGAGACAAGATAGGAACGAAAATACGATTAACGAAAACGATGTGTCCGGGTAAGTGCCTAGTGTCAGAGTTGAGCTTAACTAAAGTATACGCATATTGTACGATATGTAAGTAATGAAGTAATAAGGACAGTATGGACTATTGGAACCGCATTGAAATAATGTTCAAAATTGAAATATTATTTCTACAGTGAAAAATATTATTACAATAGTCGTCGCAGATTCATTTGAAATACCGCTACATAAAACAGATACAAAGTAATAAGTAAAATCGAGAGCGGTGGTGAAAATTTAGGTGTCGCGATAATCCCTTCGGCCGATGGACGCCCAAGTCCCTTTATAAGGGAAAAAGAAAATCCGAAGTTGTGATATGAAATATGGTGATTCAAATATCAAAAATGTTTATATAAACTTAGTACGTTACGTACTGTAGCCACTGAGCGTGAGTAATCACAGAGAAAACAATTCGTGAGACATTCCGAGGAAAGGAGTTTACCGTCACATGTCGGCCCCTCTCCATAAAAGGAATTGTTTGATTAAAAATAGGAAAATTCATTGTAAGAGATGAATGGACATGTAGTTACAAGTAAAAAGTATTTTTGTTAAAAATCATCAGTTAAATATACAAAATAGATAAATAAAAAATCACATAGGTAAATTATATTACTGAAATATTGAATTGTTAAAGAAACATACTTCTGTCCGCTGAATCATATCCTCTATGCCCACACAGGAGGCCTCATACTCGTTGGAGCTGTTGGCATGAGTGGAGGCGGAGTACTTGTCAGGATATTTAGACTGGAGACAATTGGGATGACACGTCTTAGCGTGTTGGTAGCTATGATGTCTTCAGCACTTGGGGCCAGTTTCCTTGCTGGGTGCCCAAACGTTAATTTGGTAGGATTGTCGGTGCCCTACTCTGACACCAGGTAGGTGTATTTTTGTTATGTTGTATAATATTATACAAGACTTTGGAGACATTTGTGTTTATCACATGTACACCAATAAGTAAACAAGTAAAACTTGATACTTAAAGACTTCAGTGAAAAAGAAAGTTGTGAAAGACAGAAAAAAATCTTCACAACTGAAAATCAATGTCCAATGTTCTTTTATCATTCAAGTACACTGAATGGCTACATCGATGCATGTCAAGGTTCATGTGACTGCACGTCCACCTCATATTCCCCTGTATGTGGTCATGACAATAACGTGTATTACTCCGCCTGTCATGCTGGATGCACGACTCAAGCATCAGGAGGTCAGGTAAATTAATTATATAGGCTGAATATGTCATGTGTATCGACACTAAATAGCAGCTCCTTCCATCTGGAACTGGAACTCTGGGCAGTTATTTTTTGTTTGCATGCCAAGCGCAAGCACAATAAAGAAAAATTAACAGTATTTAATTCATTAAGCTCATTTCGAGAAATAAAATGCACATTCATTTCCTGTCAGCATGCTTTAAGTAATGTCATAAACGCATTCGAATTGAAGAAAATAAGACCGCGAAATCTCATCAATCATGTGGTACATTCAACTGTAGTTATAAAAGGGGGACCAGTTACAGCTGCCGGAAGCTGCGTGGTTAACACACATGCGCATTTTACTATAAATAACCTTCTTATTGCAGATGACAACGTTCGGAAACTGTAGCTGTGTAGCCAGTCGTCTGAATGTGTCGGTGACGGATGCAAATGCTGCGGTTGTGTTGGGGAGATGTGATGATAATTGTACGAATCTTCAAATCGTTGTTCCTTGTATGTATCTCGCCCTACTCGTCATCCTCCTAAGTGTCACTCCTACATCCATGGTAACACTCAGGTATGTTCCCCATTTTATCTTATATACCGAATAACGGGTAATTTTCGCGGCAAACATTTTCGAGATTTTCTTTTAAAACGGTAGAATTAACGAATTAAAATATCGCGATCTGTATGTAATAGGACATCTAATAGATTAAAAGATAACCGGCTCTATGCTTCATTTTGTTTACTTTTAAGTTCCTAAAATTCTGATTTTGAAAATCCTTTATCTCAAATTCTTTACATTATTGACCTTGGAGTGAACAAACTTTCGTTTCAAACTGTCATTATTGTGTCTATTTACTCGTAAAGCATTGCTTTTAATACAAAAGTGCTCGTGATTCGTGTATTACAGTGAAGTCACAGAACCACAATAAAACTGTCCATTGATGACCAGTGCTGTTCATATTGCTGGTTATCTAAATAAAAACAAAACAACGCAGACTTAATTCTAAGCACTGTAAGCGGTTTTAGATAAGTTTGGGTAAAAACATACCATACACTGTAAACTATTTACAATTTGATTTGTGTTGACTAGAAACTGTTGACAATGAAGATGTCAAGGCTTTATCACTTATCCTTGTGAGACGCTGAAGAAAATCTTTGAACTGTCAACGAATAAAAGATATTTTTACCGAAGAATTTGGTGCTTTGAGCTATTCAGATATCTGCTTGACAATAGAATTGTACATTGTTATCTAGTTCTGTCCTTATATGGTCATAACAACCACTTCGGGTGAATATTGAAAGTACAGCTAGTTTCTGGTACATAAGATGCTGATATTATTACAGATATACCCATTTAACATATATTATTATTACACATGGGTAATATAACCTGTAGTGACGTAAGATAACGGTATGGCGTCGTACATTTTTGCATTGTTGGAGATCATAGATATAGAACCGAAATGACTTTCAGTTTGTCGTGAAAAAAAAAACGATATTCTACAATATATACCTGAATGATCAATGTTGAGATAAGAGATCATAAATTCGTTTGCTTTTCGTAGGAAATCAAACTCACCAAAGGCTGCTAAAATCAAATATTCTTGGATTTTCATTTATCACATACCATATGGGTTAAAACTCCTATTAAGTACTATATCTATGTAATTCGTTATGGTACGGGCACTACAAGTTAGTAATTATAGTTTTATTTCAGATGCGTTGACGAGGATCAGAAATCCTTTGCGGTAGGACTACAATGGATGTTTCTTAGACTATTAGGTATGAATCACTACTTATTTAGTATTAGCTTACGTCAGCGGGTCTTGATACATTTTTTATGCACCCGGATCGGAAGATCGGGGACATATTGGTTTTGTGCTGTCTATTTATCTGTTGTGAACTTTAACCTTGCTCTTAACTAGTGTACTGTAAGGCGTAAGGCTTTCATATTCGGCATGTGCGTTCCTTGTGACAAGACCATGTGACCTTGATCGTGGCTTTTGAAAGTAAACAATTAAATTGAATTAATGAAGGCATAAGAGCTTTTAAAATGTGCATGCAATGAGAACATGCCTTAAGATGTACAGTTTTAATATCTTACTTCATAATTTCGTAGCAACAGAGGACATAGTACTTGATAAACACTTCTTATTTTTCATACGCATTTAGAGTTGATATCAAAATTTCAACATCATTCAACAGAGTACAACTCTGAAATATTAGTAAGCGATTATTTGAAGAAGTTCCATGCCTTTTACTGTGGTGCGAGATTAAGGACAATTACATGCTTATGAATTTAATATGATGATAGCTCTAAGTTGCCATTTTCGCAACACGTAGAAAGCAAAGATTTAACCCTCCCATCAACTTTATGTATGTTTTGCATTAACACGTTTTACAGGTACAATTCCTGGACCTCTGTTGGTCGGGGCTGTCCTTGATGGAACGTGTGAGATATGGACGGAAATTCCTTGCACCAGTAGCAAATTCTGCATGATGTATGACCTTTCGCGCATGTCTACAGGGATCATGATGTGGTGGGTTATCGTATCCGCCTCGTCCGCCATGTTCTACCTTATGGCTTCAATACTTGCATCCAGAAACGAAAAGCATTTCTCGCTTGATACTGCGAAATAAAGTTATACATTGATATTTGTCTGCAATATACAGACTGTGCTGATTTCAGCAAATGCAAGTTTATGTTTTTTTCATCAGAGACCCAGGAAAGAGTTCTCAAGGTAAAAGTAACTATATGCATCGTGATATCTATACACTTATAGAAACGTTTCGTGTTTTACATACAATCCGGACGTTGGCAGCATAAAACGTGTTTTACATACAATCCAGACGTCGACAGCATGAAACGTGTTTTATATACAATCCAGACGTCGGCAGCATGAAACGTGTTTTACATACAATCCAGACGTCGACAGCATGAAACGTGTTTTATATACAATCCAGACGTCGGCACCGTGAACCGAGTTTTACATACAATCCAGGCGTCGGCAACATGACACGTGTTTTACATACAATCCAGACGTCGACAGCATGAAACGTGTTTTACATACAATCCAGACGTCGGCAGCATGAAACGTGTTTTACATACAATCCAGACGTCGGCAGCATGAAACGTGTTTTATATACAATCCAGACGTCGGCAGCATGAAACGTGTTTTACATACAATCCAGACGTCGACAGCATGAAACGTGTTTTATATACAATCCAGACGTCGGCAGCATGAAACGTGTTTTACATACAATCCAGACGTCGTCAGCAGGAAACGTGTTTTACATACAATCCAGACGTCGACAGCATGAAACGTGTTTTACATACAATCTAAACTTTGACAGCATGAAACGTGTTTTACATACAATCCAGGCGTCGGCAACATGACACGTGTTTTACATACAATCCAGACGTCGGCAGCATGAAACATGTTTTACATACAATCCAGACGTCGGCACCGTGAACCGAGTTTTACATACAATCCAGATGTCGGCACCATGAAACGAGTTTTACATACAATCCAGGCGTCGGCAGCATGGCACGTGTTTTACATACAATCCATACGTCGACAGCATGAAACGAGTTTTACATACAATCCAGACGTCGACAGCATGAAACGAGTTTTACATACAGTCCAGACGTCTTTGAAGTGGTGTCTTTTCACTGTTGGCAATATTTCATATAATGAAAAACTTTCAAAACATACAAATGATTAATAAAACGTTTGTAAAAGTATGACTCTTTGTATTCTAAATATTAAACGAATCAGTTAATTACAAGAAATTATACTGTAGTTATAATCAAGACGTTAAGAGCTGAAATTATGATAATTTTAATTCACTAGCTGTTGCTGCAGTAGTGTCATATAAAACGTTTTCATTTTGTGTTGAGAAAGATACGAAGCAATGTTTCTGTAGATACAAGAAAAGAATTGATATCTAAAATTTTCAAAAGGTTGATAACCCAAATGGGTCTATTGGTATTAAGATAAGTTAATGAATGCCGAAATATCATAATAATTACGTAAAAATATTACATTTCCTCGAAACAGTCACACCTTTCACAGAAATTGGGAAAAACAACCTCAAAGTAATGTAGTTGATGATAGATGGTTGATTAATTGATCCCCGTTTTTGTGTATGACAAGTACAATCACATCGGTTGAGGGATCGAATCTATTTTGCCCGCGCCCTTCACCTCTTCATTTTTACTTGTACTTAATCCTTATCCAAGGTTTAAAATGTGTTTTTTTTAGGTCTTCGTGTCAAATAGCAAGTAATTTATTTATGTTTTCTATACATGGCATAAACATCGCTTTTAAACTTATCAAATTGAATACTGGTTTAGAGCATATACTGTAACCGTAATTATTTTAGCGCAGTCAAATTTTAGCGCAAACACTGAAAACTGTAATGTATAATCTATTAGCGTGGACATGATTTAGCGCAGGTCGACCTCAAATCCAGAAATCCCAATATCTATAATTAGACACAAGAGCTCAACATTGTCCCGCGTATAGAGGTAGACACATGTTCGTTTTATTTTCAAAATTCATAGTCAGTTTTGCTTCCAAAAGTCGGCGGTTAAAAGTGCCAGAAGAAAGATCTACAGCCAGGTTTTAACGTGGATTTTCCCGTGGTCCTTTTGTAAGTCTTCAATGGAGTGCTTTCTTAACGCATGTTTACTGCTGAACAAAGTCACGAGACGTAAATATTTGATTTTCAGTTATTACAATGTTGTTTTCTATACAATTAAATTAACTAAGAGCTAACGCCTGTCAACCGACGTATTGCAAATATCTGAAAAATAACATTGATTTTCGAAAATGTTCATTGGATCATTAATTTGATTACAAAAAATGAAATATATTTGGAACAGAAAGTAGCGATGAATGCACTTTATTCAGTAGCAACACTTATTTGATGTCTAATTTAATCGTCAATCGTTGTGCATAACGTCTTTTGCGGATGTGATTTAAGCTCATCTGGATAATTTGACTTCATGTGTTAACGAAGAGTGCGTGACGTCATTCTGTGGTTTGCAGCATTTCTAGAGGGTTGTTTAAAATACTACATGTCCTATCGTTTCCATTAAGACAGGATTCTGGTAAGGAAGAATGTCATTTCCATTGCAGCAAGGATGTGATTAAAGCCTGAAATGATTTTCAACAGTGCAGGCGATTACTGAAGTTCTCACTTGAGTGCCAGGCTTCTTCGCGCTCACACGTCGTAAAATATTTCAACTGTAGATGATAGGATTCAATGGAATGATAAACGTCCTGATTCTCCTACTTTCTAGTTAGGATTTCGAGCACACAGAGTCGTCTTGATTTCCAAATAAGAAACAATTCCAGACGCGGAAAATGTGCCATCAACCTTTTGCTAACGTGATTCCATTAACTAGGTGACTGGTTTCCAGTTTTAAGTCGTGAATGCTGTTAAATCCGCGACTGCCTTAGAAAGTAAATAAGTTGTATGATTTACTTACAAACAACGTATCGTTATTCGGCTTCCAAAACCAAATTTCTTTACATTTAAACTTCGAAAGAGCTTCATACCAGAGTCCATGGTTCCGTGATGATGTTCTTAAGTGGTTTTATACAATATATAAGTTACAGGTGGGTAACAAAATCTGTTCTCTCTACGATCCCATTTTTTGTTGAATTATGAGTATCATGTCCTACGTCAGCGCTTATCTGGTAGCCATTGTTTACTTCCGGTTTCATCTCCTTTTCTGAATCAAGTGTTTTACTTTTGTACATGATGCTGGCAAGGAAGAAAGTAACGGCACTGAACAACTTGACAGCAATCCACCACAGAAATAGACGCCAGCCCATCTCGTATCTATCATACACATAGCAGGAACCCTCAATACCACAGAGATCTTGCCAAAGTGCGCATGACGAGTCTATCACATATCCGGTTAATACGGGCCCTGGTATTGTACCTGAAAAAAAACCTATGGAAATTCATTTCAGTACTTTTCATGTTTATTACGTGCTGTTTCAACATTTAAACATCTAGAAGATTATCATAGTAAGTATATATGCTTTTTAGTGTTGGTCGTCGGTATGGTTCATGCTACTGTTCAATATGGTGTCAGTGCACACATTTTATGTATTTCTTAAATATGTAGTGATTTTGTGATTCCTTAGAATGTGTCACCAACTGAATTGTCATCGGTTTTCGAGAGGTATATCATTCACTTTATCAACACACTAACTTCGAACTTGAATATGGCGCTAATCGTTATAAAGCGAGTGAAAGTTTTGGAAGTTTAAAAACTTGTATTTGTGTATTTAGTCTTCACACACTGTTAACATGCTACTTAATATAAAGAAGATAATATTCCAAGTTTACTATTATAGTTATTTCACAATTTTAACTTGGAAAATGTATAGGCTCTGGCCGTCCTTACACAGGAACGACCAAATTCTATTAAAACTTGTAACAGTCCTACCCAACAAACGTAGAGCCACCCACTGTAGTCCTAAACCCAAGGCTCTGTGCTCATCGGGAACACATCTACAAAGTTATAAAACAGTAAATAAATTATTTAGCTGAAACACACAATGTTATTCACAGGTTTCAAGTTTGTTTTCGTTTGATGAAATTGCCTCGTTTGATTTTACGTAACTTTCTGTTGTCAAGGAGTATGATTACTAAATTTGTAAGTATGATAATTTAAATTACAATGTGTTTATGAGACAAGATATTCTTCTTCTACTGTAAAAGATGTATTTATACGTATAAGTGAAAACACCGTTAAATATGAACTTAACGAAATAATTTATCTTCAACATATTTATTTTTGGACTCATTGGTCGAACAAATGCATGATTCGCTGTAGGCGATGAAGTAAAGGCGTTAATAACTTACCTCAAGATTGCCATGGAGGCCGGTGTGACTGTGGTCAGTGTTAACAGCATACCGATAAGGAGGAGGACAATGAAGGCATACATCAGATCACATGTCTGACCACACTCGCCGGACTGGGCGGACGGGTCAATGGTCAAACCAGTGGAGTTAAGACGATCATGTATACACTCACAAAATGCAAATGTCTGTAAAATAAAACCATGGTGTCAAAAGTTGGAGGTTGATGAAAACTGTGGGTAAGTATTACAGGTCGTCATGTTTCTTTGTGCGATATGATGCTGAACCAGTTTGATATTCATTAAAACGTATGAAGCATTTATCAAACATTGTAATACAATGTTATATCAACTCATTTTCGATATAATTTGTGTAAAGTCGAAATTAAGCAAGATACTAAAAGATATTAAGAAAATTATCTATCCTCGAATCGTCCGGCGTCGTATATTTCTCTCTGAAAGCAATAGATTTACAATGAGAACATGACGTCTTGGTGACGTCATAACTTGCCTACCTTTACGACACCGTCAACAGTGAAGTTGTTGTTACACCCGGCGTGACAGGGGGAGAAATACGTCACACCGTCCGAACCACAGATAGGTTCATACGTGTACTCCTGACATCCACAGTTAACATTACAGGAGGACTCCAGGTTATCAGTCGGGTTTATTTCTCTGATGATGTGAAAAAAGCCATACTACAAAACCATAACGTCCAAATTTTGTCTTTTTTTAGAAGTTAATAATATACATAAACCCTACTGTTCATAAATGGAAGTTGTTTGGATACATCCACTTTTTAAAGAATTAGAAGAAAATACTTTTCAAAGTTGAAAATCTGGAGATGCACGTCAAAGAAGTTAGTGTTATACGTATAATGTTCTTCCGTTTGGTCTTTATCTATATAAGTGTTTGTGTCTTTCACACGTGCCACCATATGGCGCAGTCGAAGTCTCCTCTCAGTGGCAATGATACCGAGCATTTAAATATGTTGTCATTTGAATAATTCATAATTGTCAATATCAAAATTCATTATTTCCGGAAAATATATGCCAAACAAATCAAAAGAAACATGGTATTTACATTACTTAAATCGATATCTTCTACATATAAAGTTACATAGAGAAGATTTCAGTTGTACAAGTTTTCTTATGATCTGACTCAATTTTATTTGAATTCTTTTTAGAATTTTCAATGAAAGTCCATAATCAACACTTACTCTCCAGGATAATACGGATAATTCAGTCCTGCGAAATGGAATTCCGGACAGTTGATAAATAGGCCCCCTCCAACCGCTATAGCCATTATAGACAAAAGTACACACAGTCTTAACATTCCTTTTGCTTCAAGCTTAAAACATTTGATGAGAACACCTCCGAGGATCATACCACCAGCTCCTCCTCCGATCGTCACAGCCCCTGTGTAATGGATACGTGATATACTATGGAAATAGGAAGATTTCAGAAGAACATCAACGTGACAATACATCACCTTATAAAATCTTACGAATAACATAAATCCGTTATGTGGTATACAAACCCATAATAAGTCCTGCTTCAGCCGGACTTATGTCGAATTTCTCCTCGAGAATCTTCGGTGCAAAGGCTGACAATCCTCCAATAATTAGTGTTTCTGCACATGCACCCAAAATCATGCAGATGTAGCTCGGATTCTTCAGCTGTGAATTATCAAATATGTCAAAACTTCAATAAGCATACTTAAACAAAACTTGAAATAAAATTCATGGATTACTAGAGTAAGGAATAACCACCAGTAGCAATCAAATGAAAATAGGATTCATATAATAAAACCAGGAGAAGATTAAAGTGTTACATTTAGATGACCACACTGTCACCTCCACAAATGACCACAGTGAAACGTATTAGCACTGACGTATGGTATGGATTTTTTCGACCGTATTTTAATCTTATCTACACTAAGGTAGAAAATAATGTGACGAGATGGTAAAAAATGTAGGAAAACAATGCACAGCAATAGATTCGGATACACTTTACATTGTAGCATCGGATAAAAATACACTTTGCGACACTTTGCGAGTCCTGTAGAATCCTTGAAGCTTTCATACACTAGCAATCCATTCCCATTTTATCATTTAGATCATTTCTGTTTATTTAACAATTTAATCTCTAAAGAATTTAATACCAAAATGTGATTCTTGTATGAAAGAATATGAAATTCGGAGAGTCCTTGACCTTGTTCCACTTGACCGACAATTGAAAAGTTTGCTTTTTGTTACTAACAAGAATATGTTACTTACGAGGACAAATATAGCCTTCGGAAACTCCTTGACCTTATCCCACATTGACCGATGGTCATTCTTTGTAGCCTCTATCCGGGCTCGATCATTTTGTGTTAACCTTGCCGCTCGAATATGTTCGGTTCCTATAGAGAGAAAGTGCATATATTAAGACCTCTGACGCTTTATATTAGAAATTAGAAAATTTTATAGTTGACACGTGAAATAAAAGCATGGGGATGCAAAAACATCCATTTTTTTATACCTATATTGTTTGAGAATTTTGTTTATTTTTTTCGTAATATTTTAAAACCATTTTCATTGTATCAGAAAGTTATCCAGATAACCTAAACAAGGCGCTATAGAAAATTTAGTAAATGATATTTTTTCATCTTACGTGTGCCAGTAAATCTGACAACAAAAAACATAAACTAGAAATGCATCCTCAAAAACGGAAGTTTACAAGGTGAAGGTCAAACAGATTTACCTGGAAGATTGACCGGGTATCCCAATACCGGAAGTGCGAACAGGAAGAAAAGGACCGCAGTGACAACGAATCCTACCCACCATGCCCCTATCCAGACAGAGTCCATAGGAGTGAACCCCTCATACACACTATTAAAATGTGATTATATCAATTAGAATTAATTTATGCTTCTAAAATCACGATAAAACCCAATATGAATTGTTATCTTGCAGTTGAAAACTTCAATTCTATGTACTAGTAACTCAGGTAAGTAATTAAACAGTTATTTGGTAACTGTATTATCTATTTTTACAGAAATGCCTAACAAAAGTTCTTTTTCATTTTGAAAATGAAAATTATCATTAACTGCAGAACAAAAGCTAGAAATATCAAAGACTTGTAAAAGGCGTAACCATCTGTAAGACTTTATACTAACGTTTTCTCCACCCTGTTAAAATCTATCCATAAATTCAGGAACTGGCCTCCACCTATGAACCCTGCGGCCACACCAAGGGCAGTAATCGCGTATATCAAACCTGAAAGGGTAGAGTTGATGTTAAATCATTGGTATAACAGCACAAATATTAATGGAGGGACACTTCATCATTGTCATATTTACATTGATTTTTTTAAAAAATTATGTTTCTTCTCCTTTTGTGATGTAATTTAAAATGTTCCTATCTTTTCGAATTATGTTCATGTATACAAATTTGGAATTATTACATGATACATATATATCATTATATTATATACCAAAACATATTTTCTCCTGAAGACATGAATCTATTATTATCTCATTATTTCAAAATTCGCATTATTTAACGAATTTAGGCTAGGCAATTGTTCTTGTGATTTTCAGTTAACCTGTTGGCGTTTTTGTTGGATTAAGCATACCAAATAGACTTCCAACTCGTTAATCTTTGTATATTAATTCAATAAAGTCCAAACGATAATAAAACAAAAAGGCTTGTTGTATAAAAATAAGGCAATATTAATATTTCTAGACAGATCAATTATCACGAACTAAAAATGACCCTTACCAAGATATAAAGCAGTAGACTCAGTTTTTGCGTTGTCATCAACATAAGCTGTTCCAAGGGTGAAGAACGGCGTGAAACCAATACCGTGCACAAATTGAGCTAACATGAAGACGTATAGATACCCGGATGTATCACCGGAAGTCTGTTCTGCGCATGGGTCTGGGTTGTTCGGATCACAGATATTAGTAGCATTTCCACCTACGTCTGGTAAAGAAATACAGTATTTAAACGTGGATATTAAAAATTACAATCAATTAAAAAAAAAAAAGAGCCCGGAGAAAATAAATAAGATATTTAATGAACTGTCGATGATTACTATTTAGACGAAAAGTAAAATGTCTTCAGATTTAGTAATTCCTGGCAAAAATTTCTCTCTTGAAGGTGTTTATTTATGTCAGATTAAAAATCTACCGACATTTGACGCTTTATTATAATTTTTTATTCAGTTTTCTTATATTTATGTATTTCAACTCTTAATGGGGAAACTTGTGCTTCGTGATAGATAATAGACTAACTTTACTAAATTAAAGGATGTCGTCGTTAAGCAACTACGTTAGAACAGAAAATAAACATCCAATTGTCATGAATGTTTTAAAGACAGTACAGGTTGTATCCGCTGCCAGTACGATGTAAAAATATAAAGTTTGTACAAAAGACACATATTTAGAATAAGATACGATGCAGTCAAATAATGAAGCGAAATGCATCATAATTCTAATCTGTCTTCTAGGACTCGTCAGTGATGTTGAAGACCACGACAATTGAGCGCCACGAAAATGCGTGGTTTTACAGTAAAATCATGCAAGGAGTTAATCCATACAACACAAGTTGTTATGAAACCATCATTATTTCATTCCGTGGCACTAACAACGTGCTCGTCTCAAACGATCGGAGTAACGTTTATACTTAATTATATTGGAAACAAAACCGCCATCGTTATCAAGGGCGGAGAGACCTTTTCATATCTATGTGAACTGGAAGTGCGGCCTATACTATGCCATCCAACCGCCCAACACACCTTAACACTCCTTTTCTGACGTTATCAATTCCAAATAGACACTACCAGTATTTGGAAGTTTTCCATTTGAGAAAAATATGTATCACCGATGATGAAAAATATTTGTATATACTTCATGATATCAATAACGAATGATTCATAATCTTAACAGCTATTAACAATATAATTTGTATCAATCTATATTGATTCAATGATTATCTGTACCTATAGAAGAAATATCGTAAGTGTCCGAGAAGATGTGAGGGATCAGAAATATCAGTGATCCTAACATCATCACCAGTGTGCCTCCCCCTAACCATCGAGGACGGTGTCCTTTCGAGCCGAAGTAACTGACGAGGAGGACAAATAGGATAGCTCCGATATCTGTTGAGCTGACGATTAAGGCGGATTGTGAGCTTGAAAGGTTATAGCGTTTCTCCAAGGTTGTCAAGACAATGTTGACGACGCCATTGACGGCAGCGCCCTCTACGAACCCAATCAGGCACAACCAGAGTACATAAAACTGGATCTTGTTGAAACATTGGAAACATCTGAAGGAAAAGAAAGTAAACTTTTTAATATTATGATATTAGGAGTCACATCATTATCAAATGAATTTTCATATGCAAATATGAGAATTTACATTTTTTATTTATTCAGAATGTTATATTTGATTCACTTCTAAACAACGACGTTCTGCAAACTTCAACAAATACATGTTTAATCAGCATAGCAAAACATGTCGTACTCATATCTGTTGAAGTACCTTCTGGGGGGAAAGATACACTTTCACCAAAGTAAGTTATACTCACCTCAGTGGTCCGTATCGACATTCTAAGTCGTTGTCGTCGGTTCCATTTTTAGTTACGGATCTCTGAAGAAAAGGAAAACGCTTTACGAAAAGGCAACGTCATGTTGATGAAATGTTTAGAATTATCATTTATAGATACAAAGGTATGTATATCAAATCCGAAACTATTGAGTCTTACATTTAACAAGTAATTTCATGTATTATTTTGTACATACTACACTCAATAGTTCCTTACATCACACATCACGATATTTACCATGCTTAATCACATGGTACTGTTGTAAATGATATAAGAATTTTCAGTTATGCCAACCTCATTGAAATAATTACCATTTTTCATAGCAAAATGAATTCAGATTTCCTGTCGTGTTTTGCGCTGGTGATATAACATTTTTCTTATTTCGCTGTTAATTAAATGAAATGAAATAATTAGAATGTACCAAACGTGTTGTTGTTAGATTAAATTAGATGCAAATCCCTTACCTTGCTTAAGTCGTTTCTGTCCAAGTCTGAGAAAGCCTTGTTGTCGAAGCCTTTAGTCTCCTACATCAAAAATAAAAACAAAGTGTTATTATTTTGTTATTGAATACAAAACATTTAAAGCTTCAATCGCTCTTTCTATTGTACTTTTGATCTGGTATGTTCAACCATTGAAGGATTTTCTTATCTCTTTCTTCAAAGATTAAAAAAGATATTCTGACATCATTTATTGAGAACATGTTGGTAACGTTGATTTTGACTTTGTATGGCTGATGTCACCAATGATTCTAGAATGAATATTCAAAGAAAAAGAATATTTTTGTACAGTTCAGATGCAGGTTGATAAAAATTATGGACAAGTTTTATGGTCGCCATAGTGATCTTATTTAGAAATATTCTATTTCTTTGTGCGACATGAAGCTGGACGTTTTTGATGCTCGTTTGCCTCTTGGCTCGGTTGTTGTATACCTTGTTCTCATTTGAAAACGTGACAATAATTACACGGATAGACCAAAGTTTACATGGCGGGTGTCGCCGATGGAGCAGAAGACGCTTACTCTTTTGGAACACGTGGTCTTATTATTCTTATAGTTTTTCAGAAGTGTACATCCTTCTTCTGTTCATATTTTGCCCCAGTTTTATGGAATTATGATTTTGTTGCCATGTTGGTATTTTCTTGATAATTTTTTTATATTTAAACATTGGATTGCCCTGTTATGGCATTTATGGTCGTTATTAATGAAAGAAAGTCAAGCTGCATATCGCGCGCTAGCTTGTACGTGTGCCTGAAAATCGCCGCCATTCATAACGGACATAAATGCCAACGTTCAGTGCTTATATTAGCATTCGTAACACAAGTTGCTGCCTTTCGATGTTTTTTATTTACTTAAATTATTATTATAAAAAAATTATTATTCGTTAACAATAGCGTAATCCGTCAAGTGGACCAGCAATTTCATGATGAACGATTGCCGTTTCTATGCCAACAAAAGTGTCGTCATAATGTACATTAAATCATACTTCTTTCGAATTAGTCTTTACAGTGACATTTCTATGCCATTGTAAACTAAAGCTCGTTACATCTAGGAATGAAATATTATGATATCAAATCTTACATCTGGGTACACTATTGGTTACGTACAGATGTAATACTTACCTTTTTCATAATTAATGTATTGTATTATAGGTTTGTCGGATGTAATTATACGGGGTTAGAATTTCCCTCACTATCTATATTATGATTTACCTGTTTTCTTCGAAAAATTGTGTAAAAAATGATAAAAAATGTCAATGAATCGACAATAAAACAATATAAAAAGTACAACCATGCTGAATAATAGTAAGTATTTGGTCAGGTTTATTATAGGTTATTTAATTATTGTTAACGTAACGTTTGAAGAATCATTTAAACATACAAATGCAGAGATAGATAATACACTTCATGTATATTCATTTTATCAATAAAGTCTCACTTCGAAACGAAGTAGCTTGTTTCTATTTTCCTTTTCAACAACATCAAAAAAAGTGAATTGTGAATATTTAAAAAAAATAA
This sequence comes from Ylistrum balloti, assembly GCF_031769215.1. Lineage (NCBI taxonomy): Eukaryota > Metazoa > Mollusca > Bivalvia > Pectinida > Pectinidae > Ylistrum > Ylistrum balloti. The sequence goes on from NW_026781958.1 coordinate 1,328,972, forward strand.
CTACAAAGTGTGGATATATATTATATAAAAAAGGCAGTTCTAACTTAGGTCGCCAGGAACGTTTCATTTGATATACTGTTATGTCTTTGTATCTATTCCTGTAATATATCCCATTTGTACATGGTAACAGGACACTACCTTAAACGATAGCGAAGGACGCTAACAATCAGTTATATTAGTGATGTGAGTGTATTGGAAATAAGAAATAATTACCAAACAAGTGCTTCGGGCTAAGCAATGAAACACTTTCTTATGATGAAATATAATCACTAAGAAATGTATGATATTCAACGTCATATAGTTGTATACAACAACGGCATCATTCCAGAAAGATTCTGACCGATTTACTGTATATTTCATAAAATGCAAACTTACCTTCATTTCTTAAAATCCGATTGAAAGTCGCAGTTTTTATAAGCCCAATTGAAAGCCACAACGATATGTACTACTGCGTTTTTCACACTCCAATGAATTTGAATGTCTCAAAGGTATGTATAGTTAGCCTATTGATTTTCTGATAGTTTGTGTAAATAGTTTTGCTTTCTTTGCTTGCCTTATAAGACAAATATGCTTTGAATATTAACCATTAAATCCATGGTAGGTCAGTCAACAAAGGGAAGAGAAGATTCAACCAAGTACTTTTGTACGTAGTATAATTAAACGTGTTTAAGAGAGAAGACACAATTGACATAGACCCAATGTTTACGGGTAGTCTTTATAAAACTGGATAGCGGTCAGCGCGCTTCACCATCACAGGTGACAATGGCTAAACTGTTTGTATAAACGACACCTAGCTGGTCAGGTGGTTACTGCAAGCTCGGTATAGGGCGGTTATATTCACAACAATAGAAAATTATGAGTGTCGCATCATAGGGGAAGATATGCCACGTTGGTTTTGTTGATTAAGAATTGAATGTGCAGGTACTCTTGGATATTATAATGCTAGATTCATAGCATTTATTGATTTATTATCTATGTTTTTTATATTGCATTATGAGTAGATACATCTCTGTTTAGCATTGTCTAAATAAAATAGATTTCCGCTTAAAGAGGTATTATGCTTCTGACATGCAATAAACTGACACTGCTAAAACAATACCAGTTATTGTGAACTACAAAGTATCGGAAAAGTTGAAAATGTTCTTGTTATCCGACGTATTTTATATCGATAACGTACATATGATACTTATCATTATCTTATATTATATAAGAAATTAACACATTGATGTATACTAAAATAAACAGAAACGCAAAATTTAATTATGCAATCAATAGCTTATGATATTTTGAGAATCTGTACAAAATTTTTATCAATGTGAAGGGACAAGTCTACTCTTCACAATAGTGCAGAAGAAAAATATGTGTGACGTCACCCTTGACGTCAGAAGTTACTGTGTTACACACGAAAAACAGAATGGCACTTCAGTAACTGATGTGTGCGAGCGAATTCCTGCACGGATTCTCAAATGCATTGAATTTACGAGAACATGGAATCGCCTTAAGTAAATGTTGATTCATTCTTGTGCTAATGCTGCGATCAACTAGTTAGGGAGTTTTGACGTATCCTAATACGTCTGTCCAGTTCGTCCCACAGATACTCAATAAGAGACATATCAGGACTATATGGTTCGCCATTCCAGAGGATGAACGTTGTTTACCGTGATAAAATCACGTCAGATTCTAACAACATGCGGTCGAGCATTGTCTTGCTGGAAATATGGGTTATGACGTCTGAGAAGTGGAAGGGCATTTGGATGGGGGATCGGCATTGAGGTTTGGATACTGGACCACCAAAGGGGATTTCACTCCATGGTAGATGTCTCCCCAAACCATTACAGAAGCCCCACTAACCGCGTCTGCAATATACCCTTTTTCTTCCGTTGGAGCGATACAGACATAATCTAGACTCATCGGTGAACATCACTCCATCGACGCATCCCAAACCTATTCGGGACATGTCTGCGCATCCAGGTGGCCTGACATAAGATCGGTGCGCAACAATTCTGTCGACATGCAAGCGGTTCCTGGCAGTTTGAGCACTATTGGGTTAGTCATTAGTACCTAACGTATGCGAAGCAATCTCTGCAGCAGTCTTGAATCTGTTGCGCAAGTGCGACAATCGAATCTCCTTGTCTTGTCGTGCGGCCGTTACCCGACAGTTCCTAGGCCGATCGAACAATAACCCAGTAGCATTGAAACGTGTATAGAGACGGTTGATTGTACACGGGGCAACGACAAACTGTCGTGCGACAGCAGTTTGGCTATGATCATCCATCAACATCGCAATTACTCTAAATTTGCGTTAAGCGTGGCATCTCGGTCAATGGCGAAAAAAAAATGCAACGTGGAAAACTGAACTTAGTGTATTCGTTGAAATTATTCATTTGAAAAAATCGGCTTGGCGTGATCATGCCGCATAATTTGGATAATGTCAGATAAATAATAATTAACAATTAAATAATTATTTATTTAAAAAAAATCAAACTTTCCGTATATAAAGTTGAAACTTAAATGACGCTGTAAAATATCGGTCGTTCCTATGAAGATCACCCTACCAATTGATAGAAGATATAGAAGCATCGTGATACATTTCATTATCACATACGGTGGGACTAAACATTCACACGTACTATGATGACGCACACATGACATTAACCTGAAAACTAATCATTTGCATCAAAAGGAAACCCCAGAAGGATTATTAGAGGTTAATCACAATACTGATATGTGATAACGTACAATGTATTCTTCAATGGCGCTGATTAAATTTTTGTGTTTCGTAATATAAATATTGGCTTTACAAACATATTTAGAGAATACATGGCCAGTGTCTTAAAATATAAGCTGTATTTTGGCGAGGGTGAAGAAAGACTGATCAGGTGTTCTTACTATCTTGCAAAATTGATTGAAAATCTTATTTTTGAAAATGTTTTGTTGTCCAATCTGTGTTTACCTGACGTTGACGTTACTCCGAATTTTGTTGGTGACGGACGCCAAAATAATTGCTCCGCGCGGAAAGATAGTTCGGATATAACTGCGATTTTTATTAATTTTCATCAACTTGTTTTTTACAACATGTAAAAATCATTTGTTTCATGACGAATTTGTCCGGTTTATATTCATAAAACCATGAATGACAACTGAAAGCCGTTCAATGGTTGTATATACTGATTTCTAATATCATCCTCCTCTTGATTTTTTTTATTGAAATTTAAAGTTATGAGATAAAAACCAACAACTGATATACAGTGTCACAGGATTTCGTTCCTAAACATACGTACTGGTTCAGCCTTGGTTTTTAAAGGCGGACAAAATGTTTGAACACTAAATTATATATTATGTTGTTAATATAATGTTCTGTCAAAACCCTTACATTTTACGACTGAAAAAACACTGCCAATATTTGAGAAATACATTGAAACGTCGTAAACAAACAAAACAAATAGATAAATGAAAAATCATGAGTACAGGTCAGTGTCAACTACAATCGTAACCAATCACTATATGTAAGATAACCCAAGGTTGCCACACTTTATCATTCAGAGTATTAATGTGACGTAATGGTGGAATTAACACCAGAGACGCCTGTTGTAATGTCGAGTATCGACTATTAGCGGTATCGCAAGTTATAATGTTACTGAACAATACGTCTGTAATACTGTTGTACAACAGTACAACTGTACCTGATTTCCCCCATCGAAGGCAATTTTTAATACGTAAACATATTTGTTTGGGATTGTTTTAGGTTTTTAAACAAGCAAACCATTTATTTATGTGCGCAACGTTTTGCTTTAATATTTCAAAATAAGATATTTGAAGTTGTGTCATTTAATATTTATATTTTTAAAATGACATGCAGATTTACATTAGCTCCGTGTATTGGATGGCATAGTTAATTAAAATGGTATTCTTCTTGATATTGAGCCTCTTGCAAATAAACTATCAGCTGGCTTTCTCAATTATGTATTTCAGACATTAAAGCATTGGTTTGTCAATTAAACAAGTGTGTTAATATTCAACTGTAAAAATATTAAATTCAGTTGATGACTAATTGGTTAATTAAATCGGTTTGTGTTAAATTGTATAAGCTCAATAAAATGGACAATTAAATCAATCTTCATAAAATCCTCATGGTTTATACCATTTCATTTATAATGGTCTAAGTTGCAACTTCATAAAATCCTCATGGTTTATACCATTTCATTTATAATGGTCTAAGTTGCAACTTGATGAAAATTATGGGGAAAATTTACTGTCGTCATAGAAATCTCACTGAGAAATATTCTATTTCTTTGTGTATTGTGAAGTTGGACGTGTTTGATGCTCGTTAATTTGCTCGTTGGTTCCGTTGTTGTATATTTTGACATTAGTTACTTGGATTGACCAAGAAATACATGCGGGTATCGTTAATGAAGCAGAAGACACTTATTCTTCAAGAACACCTGATCTTATTCTCCTTGTACATTTTCAGAATTCTCCGTGTAAATCTTTCTTTTGTTCACATTTGCCCTATTTTTATTGAATTTGTGTTTGGATTATGATTATGTTAACATGTTCCTACTTTCATTTTTGGTACACTTCTCCGTAACATTCCCCTGAAATTATCATACAATACTGTATTTATAAAATAAAAACCCACCTAGATTTTAAAATTTCATACGATCACTTTGCATTTTTCTCAGTAGCCTCCTAGCTTTCAAAATTTAGGCCTTTAGCATCACTGACGAATCCTTGAAGGACGAAGCTGCTTATTTGGCACTACTTCATCTAATTTTGTGCGTCTTTGTTCGATCTTATGAATGTAAAACTCGTTTTGAAGACATCAAGAATCTTAGACATATGATATATGGTTTACATTGGGATAAATAGAATGTGTTTTATACGTGGCTGTTAAGCATATATAATGAATCCTGAGTATGGATATTATTATCACACACAATATATTGACAATTTTTTTTATTAAATACTTAAAATTCAACACTTAAAGACATGACATGATACCTTGGAGTTTAACGGAACCGTAATGTAAAAATTCATAACGGCTATTTTTTAGCTTTAAAAAAAAGTTTATAAAATTCTATTTTCGATCAGTCATCTGACTAGTGAACCGTGGCCTTATTGGTCAAAATTTGACCAAAATTTAGATATCGTGCGATTATACGAAAACTGGTATGTAGATGAAGCTTTGCACTAGAATCACAATGGTGACATTCCGATTGGGTAAGACTTCCACCACGAAACGACCTTGAGGGGTATATAGGTATTCTTTGACACCAGTAACACCTTGATGGAGTCCTTTTCCTCATTTAACATAATAGCTCCCAAGGAGCCTGTTGATTGGTTGAAATTTACTTATTGTCTGATTTTTATGAAAATCTGTACATAATCTTTGTCTGACATGACAACAAAACGCTGATATTATTTTTCTTATTGGACAAAATTGCTGCCCTACACAGACGTCTAAAATATGAAATTCAAATATTGTTCAATTTTATCTCACATTTCTTACCAATCTTAATGTAACACTATATATACATCCATAAGGACTGTGTGGATGTTTGGGGGACATATGTAACGGCGCCCATTACTAATACAACCTGCTGTTAATACATTTATTATCACGTACCGAGAGCTTTAGCAGTCTCACACACTTTATTGACACAGGCTTAGAATTCACAGAAACAATGATAAATCGAAATTAATCTAGTTGCTGACACATGATGACATTTCTCTCCTCTTAATGATGTTCCAACTGCTAATTTTTTTTATAGTTGATAACACATTTATTAATTTTAATGACGTTTGTTTAAGCATTAAAAGATCTTAATGGTGTATCATTTGCAAGTATAAATACAATATGGGCATCAGACAAAAATAAATGACATACGTGCATTATTGTTGTAACATTGAATACAGGATATCCAAACCTGGTATTAACAGGATTTTTTCAATACGACACGTTGGTTCCTGATTAGAATATTGACATGGTTGTGATATTCAGATTTTGAACAATGTATGTAAATCACTCACGATTTGTTATATTTAGAACACAAACCTGTTTCTCCTGCCTTCCGCTTTCCTCGGGGCGGTGCACCTCCGTCACGCCTGGATGCACTCGGGTCGACATTTCGATTAACCAGGTATAGAGCCTATCCGTTTATTTCTCACGCTTTGGTTTGACTAGATCTGAGGACAATTATTTTATTACTTGATTAAAATTAATGGTTTTACAATAGGCAGTGTATTGGGTATAAGATATCCCTGTTTATAAATGGTGACCCTCATTTACAAACTGGCATATATACAATATACCGGGGCAGCGTATTCTCAATTACTGTGTCGCTATAAAATTTTATCTTTCTCGGTTACTCTAACAATACACGACATCCACATCAGTGGTCAGTCAAGTGTCCATGCTGACGTAATGGTGTATCCCTTAGTGGCGATATGTCGCCACGTTGGCATGTATCATACATAAAAGATAGAAATTTACTGTCTGGCAAATACTAATATAACACATATTTGATATAAAATATTACGATTTTCGGTTAAGTCTTAAACATACAGGATATTCAGGGTATACTTACCGCTTTCGATGAAGACAAAAGAAAACAGTTCCATTTTATTTCATGGGACCAAATATAATGATTTTTAGAGACAGTACTTGAATTGATCAAAGTTTACACGGCATATGAAGTCGATGAATTAGAAGACGCTTACTCTCCTTGAACACTTGGTTTTATTCTCCTTGTACTTTTTAGATGTCTTCCGTGTAAATATTTCTTTTGTTCATACTTTGCTCAAGTTTGATTAGATTTGAGTTTGGTTTATGATTATGTTGACATAGTGGTATTTTCTTGTCGTATTTTGTAGTCTGGATATGTTAATCAACACATTTTTGTTAGCCAAATTATAATGCTAAGATAATAAGCAAATAGTGAAATGATGATAAAATGTTCCAGTTTTGATAACGGAACTGGCGAAATATAGAAAAGCAATTTATGCACGTGCATATACATGAAGGATTTTCTTCAAAATATCTTTCGTTTGAAAACAATCACACGTATCCACTATATTTCTTGTCATCCCTAAAACATTTTTTGATTGGATCTGATTTGATGTCATTATTCAATTAGAAATAAAGCAAAAACATATATATATGAACTTTAAGTGGAGCCGCAAGTAAAAAGAACCACCCACTTCACATTACAAAAATAAAACACCACATTTTACAAAAAAAATAGTTGTTGAATAAAATCACTTCAAACCCATTAATTAATTATAAATCTCGTATGCACATCTGCTTGAATTGACCATATGTAAACTAAGGAAAATCGGTTTGCTGTGATTGGTTATTCAGTAAGCTTTTATATATCAATTTTTGGGGCTATACAAAATACACAAATCCATTTCTGCATTCGCCCAATGTTATTTTCGTCCTTTTTGACATAAACTGATAAAAAATCAAACTTTTCTGCATTTTTATTAGCCCATCTTTTATTTTCACTCTCTTGGTAAGGGGACGATAAAAGAGAAAATTTCACCATACCTATCTGGTGATCAATACTTCAATGATGGGGATAGGTGTTTAACATGAGAGTGGAATAAACACGTGTTAGATATTCACTTTTACCACGTCTTGATTTACATTCTTTTGAAATTATATTTAACAATTTGATTTCTCGTTCCAATAGATAAATCCCCCAGCTTAATCATACAGGATACGTCACGAAACAATCTAACACATAGCATAGGTCAGCTGACACAAAGACTGGTGCAAAAAAATATATTGGTCATGATTATTTTCCCCAATTCAAAGATCAGATTCTCATGACATTCAATATAGGATTTCAAAACACAGCTCTAAGTGAAATGTAAGATGAGCAACCTCCTCTATGTTTAAAATAAACAGCTGGTATATTGCTACAATTATTTTTATGGAGACGGTGATTTGTAATAGTTTCAAAATTTAGAATGACAAATTTATCAATTTATCTTTCTGATAGCGGTAATGTTTGCCCAAACACAGATATTACTTTCCTGTAAATCTGCCATATGTCCGTCAAATACTTGTGTTGAGAAAATTTGTTTAGTCTTGGTCAGTTGAAGATCGGTCAAAGTCATTCGGACAACACTAACAGAAGGTCATCTCGGGAAAAGTCAATATTTACTGGTCAGCTACCAATGTCATCTTTAGAGTTTATTGAAGTTTATCTGATGACCATAAATGCTTGCTAAGGAATAAAATAATCATAAAAATGCTATGTTTAATGTAAAGCCAAGAGGAAGGTAAGGTGAAAGGTCATCTGTATCAGGTGAAGCATGTCATCAACGAGATTGTCAATACACTGATACATGGTCATATTGACATAGAAAGAATGCCAACATGAAAATCAAACATCAGAACAAACAATGTCTATTTTTTATGTTTATGCAGTATTCAAACTATTGGCATGATATGCGCATGGTTGAAGACAAATTGTATACTATATAAGTCCTACTGCAGAAAATCTTTCCCCATTTCTTTCTATGCAAAAAGAATAAAGTTTTTTTAGAAAACCAAGAAAATGTTCATAGATTTGTTCTTCTTTATATGTATGACAATCTATCTAAATATTTACGATGATATAAGATAATTGGATTTCTTGATTCCTCAATTACAAAAAAATCCCTTAGAAACAGGGTTTGATACTTGTCTGTATAGTATCAAGGTATTCTGCTGACTTCTTCCCACGATACGTGGTATTTTAGATTGAGCTTCGCCAGCAAGAGACATAAATACAACGATCATATAAAAACACATTGTCTGGAGCGTGTTAGTCTCGAAAATCCTCTTCATGCAAAATAACTGTCTGATACTGTTTTACTTTTCATCACAAATATTAAAATGTCATTATTCCAAAATCTCTAATCCTTACAGAGTTTTTGCTTCACACTGGTCGTAAACAGATACAAATATATTTTTGTCTGTTATTAACTCGAACTTAAATCGACGAGTATTTCAGAGAACTGGAACCGACCATTATGTAGAAGAAGCTAACACCTCTGAAACACCTGGTTTTATGCTCCAGTTACGTTTTCATGTATCTCTTTGAAAAACACTCATTGGTTCATATTTGTTTCGTTGTTTTATCGATATTTAGTTGAAATTAATATTCTGGTTGATGGTAGGTATTGTCTAGTAGATTTTGAGCATGTTTTAAAGAAAGACACGAGAATGTCACCTTTCTACAACATGCCTCACACTTTTAACACCATAGCTTGTATAATTTCTATAACAACTCAACGTATTAATTTTCTTAATCATGTAACATTATACCTATACTGATTGTACAACAGAAAGAGTTCTTTTGAATTGAAACTAAACATATTTAATATGTGCAGATGGGAATATGACATCCGCAAAAAAATTGTCACTTCTGATAATTTAGATCATGCTCAGTTGTCTCCTAAGTTTCGTCAATTTAGGTCTTTTGCATCACTGAGGAGTCCTAGGAGGACGAAACAGCTGTATGATGTAGCATCACTGATGAGTCCTAGGAGGGCAAAACAGCTGTATGATGTAGCATCACTGATGAGTCCTAATAGGTCAAAACAGCTGTATGATGTAGCATCACCGACGAGTCCTAGAAGGACGAAACCGCTGCATGATGTAGCATCACCGACGAGTCCTAGAAGGACGAAACAGCTGCATGATGTAGCATCACCGACGAGTCCTAGAAGGACAAAACAGCTGTATGATATAGCATCACTGACGAGTCCTAGAAGGACAAAACAGCTGTATGATATAGCATCACTGACGAGTCCAAGGAGGATGAAAAAACGGTATGATGAAGTTTAGTTCATTATCTCGCCCTTCTATATCTTATTCCAAATTTAGCATTGAAAAAGCTTCTTCTTAGCACTCTCGGCGAATCGAACCTATAGTTATAGGGAAAGCCGTGGTCTTTTATCAAAGCATTAGCAGGTCACACCAAAACCTTTTACTACTGAACATTTAAAAAAGCAATGAACACATTCACTCTCGTCATTGCTTTTGTATGTAATCTTTAAGTACAAAGGGACGTAACTCCTTGTATCTTATTAAGCCAGCATTCTATCTGATATTTTCTAAATCGATTTGAAAATGGAGTTATATATTGATGTTTACATATTCAGTTTCCAGTAAGTCGCGAGTATCTGTTTGCCAGATACTCAAATACATATCACATGTAGTTATTCCAAATAATGTTTCTCTAGTTTTAACTTTACAATTACGTTTATTCAGAAATCAATAAATTTCTGTAAGCTATAAATTCACGTAAATCCATTTGATAATCATAGAATTATATTCGCGCTGTATCTCGTGCACCATATTTAAAATTACAGGTGGAAAGCCTTTTTGTTTGGGCTTTAGTCCCTTAGGTTGGCTGTAATAGCGCAAATCTGATAATCAGAATTTTATACCATCACCTGTGATACCAAAGATCGCACTCAGATTCAAATAGTTTCATCTGAAACAAGGATGTCAAACATCATCCTATGATTCAAACATTTAACTTATAATATAATGGAATACAATTAAGGCGAAGGATTTCTGTCTGCTAAGCAGATTAACTTGGATCTGTATCGCTTCTCTTCAATTCGACATTTAAAAAAATTTCTGTCCCTTTTTACGATCTTATAAGGGAAAATACCTTATGCGATATTAAGCTGGCCATGTTTGAAGCCTGTCAGTTTACTACGTGGTTCTGTTGTTGAATACGTTGTTCTCATTTAAGAATGGGACATTACTTATTCCGATTGGCCAAACTTTACATGACGGTTATCATCAAAGTTGCTTACACTTCCGGAACACCTGGTCTTATTCTCCTTTTTCAGGAGTCTCCATGCAGATATTTCTTTTGTTCATGTTTGCCTAAGTCTAATCGAGTTTGAATTAAGATTGCAGTAAGTGTCTTTCTTTGCTGTTTTTTTGGAGGGTTAAGCAGCCGTCCAAGCGAGGAAGGTTTGATATTATATCTCCCGACTGAGACCAATTAAAGTCTTTAAATTGGTACCTCATCTGACGTTAAGTATAAATAAATTATAGGTAAATACTGAATGACAGAATGTCAACATTACGTGTCTGGTAGGAGAGACGTACTGCCATGTCCTGATTTTAACAATCCTATGTTATCGCTTACTAAACATTTAACATAAACAACATGTATAGAATTATTTGGTTTCGATCTTCCTTCCCTTTTAACAATAAACTTTACATTGTTTGTTGGATGACAGATCAATGGAATGATGTTCTGGCGTCATTATCGTTTATCTGACACTGCCTCCATATAATCTGACGACCGTGTCATTGTGATTTATTTACATTTCAGATATAATTTTCAAATATCGTGTTTATTTTCATTAAGCTTTCCTGATATGTTTATTTACTTGTAATAATCCCTGAAAGTCGTTATCATATAAACGGTTGTTGTTTAGCCACTATATGTGTTATCTAAAGGGATGTGCTGACGAAACGTAGGTCAATATGGCAGAAAAATGACGTCATATCATTGTCTTGTTATCCAGTTGTATTTGTACTGATATGACTGCAATCCAAATTGACAATTGGAGTTAATTGGAGATCATATTCGAAAATCTAAATATAGTCTGAAAAACAATGGTACATTCTTAACAACTTCATCGTAATCAATCATTTGATAACAAAAAATAAAAATCGTTTTTCAGATTCAAATACTCTCCTATGATACTGATACATTGAGAGTGTACTCAGGGTTGGTACCTCGTTTTGTTGGGTAAACGAATTCATCACACACACACAGACATTAAAGTTGCCTTCGGTTTACGTGACAACTTCTCCGTTTCTTACTTAGCCTTGTTCTTTATATCTATTTAAAAGAATATCTTCCTCTAAAAGTATCGAAACATCAGTTAAAACAAACCGGACATCGCTACTTTAGAACAAATCACATGGCCAAGTGGTGATTCCCAGTCACGCATGCGCTCACAAAATATTCTTGTAATCAAACGGAAGACACATGTACTTATGGATAAGGACATACTTCATAAGCTTTTGTACATAGATTCATAAATAGAGCACGAGAATGGTGCTAACAGTAACTGTAAATGGAATATTTAATGGTGGGTCATCTTCAGTCAAGTCTCTGTCAACCAAAGTGCAGAAATTGTGTTACGTCACGTGCTTAGTTTTCTACCACTGTATTGGCCTGCAAATGTAATATACTGTCTCCTTGTCGCCTGCAAAACATTTATTAATTAGTCTCTCATAAAAAACACCATTAATGATAAGAATATCTGGTAATCGACCAGCTTTTTTACTACAAATACTGACACTTACTAAAACGATTAACACTGGTGACCAGCGATCCATGCTGCGCTAATGACCTAATGAATGGCGCACTCGCAAAGACCCCGTCAATTAAACTGTACAATAGTGATAAGTTGTTAGCGAATCTAGAACGAAAGTTCCTGATTTTGTTTATAATTGTGTTTTTAATAGAGAGCTATCAGAAAATGTAAACCAATTTGTAAAAAAAAATATATAATATGTTATGTGTATCGTTGGTATCAATTGATATGCTGTTAAAGAGTGACACTGCTATAATTATCTATATTTAATGTATACGTAATACATGCTAATTAGTTGCATCAATGTATGCTATAAGAACAAATATATAATATTATGTAAGCAATGGTGTAACTTTTCTAGTCCTATATACGTTTGATTGTCATGCTTCTAAAATTTAAATTTTGCAAGGTTGCATTGACCTCTTGTTACACACTTTGTGTGTGCGAGATGAAAAGGAATTTTGTCTTGAAAGCAACGTAACACCGCCTTTTTTGAATTACTTGGATAGACAATGCTTTAAATGGCGGGTGTCGTTGATGAAGCAGAAGACGCTTACTCTTCCGGAACACCTGGTCTTATATTTTTCAAGAAAATCTTTCTTTTGTTCATGTTTTGCCTTGGATTTATGAAATTTGAGTTGGAATTAAGAGTATGTTGCCATGTTGGTATTTTCTAAATGTTTTTTCGACGTTTCAAAATCTTCAAAATGAAGTTTTGGTTTAGTGGTTTTTTTTCCTAACCCACTAATTATCTGTATATGTTATAGTTAGTCCTGACTGTTGATTTGCTGATTTTACATGTCTCAGACTATGGACTACATTTGTTCTTTTATTGAACACGTATATTTCGGAGTTTAGTTACTGTCGATTACTAGTAATTTTTGACATTGAATTACACTTGTCAGTATCTGTCCATAAGCAATTTCTGCAGAGGTCCTGCTATGAATACCTTAGTGCTTATATTCTGCTAGTGGATGTGCTAGGTGGCAGTTTCTACATGATCATTGTGATGTTTAGAATTGCACATTTCACTGACAATGACGTCACTGTTTTCTGTTTTAAATGCTGAAGTATTTAATTATTTGAGTATTTCTGCTTGTATTTGTGCGTTTTCAGCTGTTGTGATAAACATTCTCGAATTGATTAAGGAGTGTTACATACGTCCATGCTAATAGACCACTTTTGGAAATATATTTGATACTCTATAAAATCAGTTTATTTTCGTGTGGGTTTTGTTTTCATAAATTTATATCAACGGAATAATTAACATGTAGAAATTGAGATGGATTATATTACTAGCGGATATTGTGATTTTCTACAAAATCAAGTACTAACGAAAATGCATATTTTTATAAAACCATGATATTTTAGCCCAACGAAAATATCTTAAAATAGAACAATACATAAATTGTACCTTAGAAATGCATACAAAAGAATATAGATAAATTAAAAAGTAAATTACTGATATATTAGTCAAAAAGAAAAGTCACAAGAAAGCTTTACTGTTTACATAAGTGAATAAAGTAAACCTAAAACCTCTTTATTGTGTATAAGTAATTGTGATCAACATATCAGGGGTTAATAAACGGATACCACCGATGACTGGGTTTAACATGTCACATGATATGAAACTCGTAGTACTTGTTTCCGAACAAGTACACGACTTTGACGTAGGAAGATATGAGGTCCTTATAAGGTGTTTCATTTTCTCCTCGACAACCCTTGTCAGGAGAAGTTGCTGCTCCTGTAAAATAGTGATGAAGTGATTAAGATTTAATGTATTTCCTGTACGTATGTTGGTGAAAACCAAATAAATTGTTCAATTTCGGACACAGGGGTACAGTGTAGAGAAATATCACCTATATCGTTTACAGTCTCATCACTTGACAGACTATGTCGAACACCTCAAATGTTTTCTTTATTTCTAACAAGTATTTTTTTTAATTCATTCTTCAACAATATGATTGTTACAGATAACAACTAAAATTGTTTGTAACAAATGTTATATCATTAGTTAATTCCTATCTCATAACTGATTAGAAATTATCAAATCTGTATACGATAGAGAAAATATTTTAAACTTTAGGTGAAAATGTCGAGTTTACAATAAATGTCTATTAATGACGAATTGATTTGTACAATTATAAGAATAACAAAAAAAACTGCGAAGGTTCTGCAGAATAATTTATTCAAATTCAAGCATGGCAAAGTATAACAAAAACGTAGAAACCCATGAAAAAGTGCCAGGAGAATAAGACGTTCCAGTAGAGTAAGCGTCTTCTGCTTCATTGACAATACCAGCTATGTGAACCCTGGTCAATCCAAAAGTAAGTAATGTATCGTTCTCAAATGAGAGCAAGGTATAAAATAAATGAAGTAACGGGCAATCTGGATCTTTCAAAACTCTGCCTCGTGGGTTTCACACGTTAGGCACTTAACATCACTGACGTGACGTATTGAAATATACTATTCAATAAAGGTGTCTTTTGAACAATTCTTTCAGCATCAACAGTATATTTAAAAAACACTCGATACATACTGGGAAAATCAAAACCTAAAATATGATTAGGCGTCACAATTGCCATCGTTTGAACTTTCATCATTTTGCTAATTTGCTAATTGAGTTCGTTGTAGAAGATCTTGTAATGAAAATAAACTGTTTTTGTTACCTTCCATACTTGACTCATTAGATAAACATAGTTTCTTCAGATATTGTGTTTGACTCGCATAATATCAGAACTTTCTTAGTCATGAATGTGTTTTATCTAAAGATCACTATTTATAGTGTGTATATATCATGTAACCATCCCTTTTATTATCGATTATGATATTAAATCCACACGTGAAGATTTATATGACAGGTAGGTAGGACTTTACCCTTGTCTGCAAACATTATGATAGTTCCTGTTTACAAAAAGACCTGGACTTGCTTGATAACGAAGAAACCCCATCTACACATTTTGAATCTTTTCAAAAGACGAAATACTGACTTATCATGTTTCGGTGATATAATCATATAGATTGCCTATTCATGATAAGGATATGGACCTCCCCCATTTATATTTGATTTCCAAACTTCACGAGAATACATATAAACAACGTTTTTCGCTGGCTCGTCTAACTGTTTAACCAAGCCTTTGTCTAAACTACTAATCACCATTCTAAGTAATATCAAATATTGGTTACAATCTGATATTGATACTGTTTACTCAAAAAGTACAATTGTATGTGGATTTTCCTTTCCTAAAAACATTTCTTCTATAAGAATATATTATTTTTCACCCTTTGCACCACCATACCCCATTTTAAGCTGAAGGAACGCCTTCGTCTATTGTTATGAGAGTTCTCCAAGAACGGTGAACGGTGGCATAAATATATAGTTGTGAACGATACTGAAGTGTGTTTCGTCAAAACATTGTGAAGAAATTCGTCAAAATCAAAGAAGAGATATACGGAGGACGAAGTCCTCAAAATGATAGCGTTTCTGATTCATAACGTCTTCGTCGAGTTTGGAGGTAAGATCTCCCAACAGATTATTGGCATACCTTTGCGAACTAACTGCGCCCCTCTGTTGGCTGATTTGTTTCTTTTTCATTTGAGGTTGAATTTATTGAAGAGTTCGTCAAAACAGATCACAGCAAACTGTATGATAGACGTGATGATTTCATTTTCTCTATTGTTATTTTTCCATTTCTGGATAGAAATATCCCTTAATCCTCAACCTATGGCGTTTACATGTCGCAGTAGATTCGATATTCAAGGGCCTCTTCTCATTATCACAATTTTCACAAGAAGTCGGATAAATTCGTAACACAAGGTTTCAAAAGATGCAGGTCAATAGATGTTATAGGGAAGTTTTATGGCCGCCATAGTGATCTCAATAAGAAATGTTCTGTATCTTTGCCATTAGCGTGTTTGATGCTCGTGACTCTGCCTGTTGGTTCCGTTGTTGTTTACCTTATTCTCATTTGAGAATATGACATTACTTACTTGGATTGACTAAGGTTTGCATGGTGGATGTCATCGATGAAGCTTAAGAAGCTAACTCTTACAGATCATCTGGTCTTATTCTCCTTTAATTTTTCAGGTGTCTCCGTGTAATTCTTTCTTTTGCTCATATGAAAGATTTACACGGAGACTTCTTAATTAGATTCAGGAGAAAAAGACCAGGTGTTCCGGAAGAATTAGTGAACGTCAAATCACACCTAAGAACGCTGGGTTATTGATTAATTAATTAATTATTAATTAATAATAAATTAACTATTTAAAAATATCGTGAAGAACCAAACATATGCAAACAATTCAATGTTTATCAACACGTCAAGGCCTTTGTCAGTATCCATCCGGTCAAACAAAGGTAAAAAAATTTAATATATACATAGGTATCATAACATGCTTTATTATTACACGTGTTGTCAATGGTAAATTAAGTACAAAAATGGGGCAAAGCCACAATTGGCCATGTTGCGGGATGAGTGCAATGTTCAACGTATATATAAACATCCTACAAAGTTTCAAGCTTCTACGTCAAAAACTCTAGGAGTTGATTCAACACAACTGGTACCCCTTTTCCCCGCCCGCCCGCCCGCCTGCCCCACAATCACCATACTATAACCCAGATTTGCACTATGTGCAACCCGGCCAATTATAGGGCTATTTCCTTATTGGTTTCCACGTACCGGAAGTGACGTTAAATAACAACACAAGGCTATCCTTCGCTAAATTCCACTTCAAGTATATCAAAAGAACCAAAAATTATTTTACACATCCTGTTGTACGTTTCATTATGAGATTTGACCTTTTAAATCCATGTTTAAATGGCGTAAAGGACTTTAATCAATGAGTGGAAAATGACGAACACATCGTATGTACGATACGATGCAGTCAAATACCGACATATCATTATAACCTTAATCCAAACTCAAATCTGATGACAGCAGAGCAAAACATGAATACAGACAAGATTTACACGGAGGCCCAATGCAAAAACACAAGGAGAGATACCTAATATTCCGTTTCGGAAGGGTGAGCGCCTTCCTCTTAAACGACTACTTTATAAATCTTGTTCAATCAAAGTAATCATATTGAGAGCAGTGTCAGCATCAACAGAGCAAAACAGCCTATAAAAACAGAGTGATCATTACTGGTTTGTTTAATACTTTTTGTCAAGTTCAATCGATCCCCTCAGGATCATCTATACTTCTGTTACAATGAATTTACCTACAAAATATCCCTTCTGCCTTTTACAGTCCCATCTGAAACCAAAGTATTGGCATCTAGTCTTGAAAATGAAGACCAACTAAAACTTCAATTGAGGTGATGTCAAGTGCAAGATTTGTTCAAATGTAATTTGTATGAGATGTTTGATACAAACTACAAAAGATACCATTTACAAAATAAAACAAAACTTTCTAATTTTCTTTAAATAAATACTTTATTATAATAGTTTAAAGATAAAAAATGACAATCAGTTGGAACGCAGCCTGTGCAAGCAGAAGCACCGTTTAAAAGAGGCAATGAGGTCCTTTCTGAATCTGACGTTGAGTATACTATAAATAAATGGATTCGCAGCACTGTTAATCATGTAGGACCTCACCAACAAGTTGTATATGATTTCCGTCGAGTCAAACGAATGACTTTCCGTAAATGCCATTTTGAGCATTTTCAAAGTCCGCACTGTTAAATGAGGTAGGAAACCCAGAATGAATACAACAGTTACTGAGTAGAACATCACAGTTGATCCTTGGACTTTCGGTTTGCTGCGTCTAATGGCGTAACCTAAACTGGATTTTCGTACATTATTCCTTTTTATTGGTTTACCATCAGTCAAGCTCTTTCCTTCATTGGTACTAGACAGAAACATTAGTCCTCCTTTATTTACAGACCCCCGGCGACGGCGATAAAGCTTCAAACCAATCAGAATATAGATCACAATCAGAGTTATCAAGGCGCTTACAAAAGTACCTATCAAACACACAGTATATATATTGTCGCTCATAAATCCATCATAATCATTTCTGAATGTCGTACATTCTGTAGCAGTCACGTTTGTATTGATGCCGTCCACTAAAATATCGAATGTTTCTATTCCTGCGAAAATGAGTACAGGCCAGGAAAATAACGTGGCTACTATGACGCAAGCCAGTGCAAGTTTCTTTGCCCTGCTCGGTGTTATAATGCGCTTGGAAGCCTTGACTAGGTTCACGTACCGATCAACAGATACGGAGAGAAGAATAAATCCAGATGATAATACAAGTGAAGTCTCGAAAAACCGGAACACTTTGCAAACTTCACTTGACCGGAAATAATGTTGATTTCTCATGTCATAAATTTCGAACGGCATGACGAGAACACAATTCAATATATCAAAGATTGCTAGAGTCAGAATAAATACTCTCTTTGTTGTTTTTCTCTTTTTAATCGTTGGTGAATTATACACGTAGCAGACTAAAGAATTACCAGTAAATCCTAATAAAATCAGAACTCCAACGACGATCATCACCGGAAGTAGGAGCATCGCATTCTGGTTATTTCTCTCAATAATGAATGCGCTGATATCAAATTCATTTGTGACATTGCTGTTGTTTGATGAATTTGCCAGAACGGCGAAAGGATTGTATTGTCCAGCCATCTCTTTTGTTATTGTTCTCTAAAAGTGTTTCACTCACAAAATCCAACGAAATGTTAAATGACTACTTCCTATGTGATCATCCTACACTCAACATCATTATCGTTGTCATAGTAACACTCCGTCCGGTTTCCGGCGGCTAACGAAAGTCCTACTTTTGCTGGCGTCAGATAGATACCTACAACATACACAAAAAGATAATTGAACTTATGTATACACATATCTGTCTATATCACAGGTTGCTTATACGAAAATATGTATGCATCATGCAAATGATAATTTACACAAACAGATGTATGTAGTAATATCAACAGCTAACCGTGGGTTTCCTTCCAAACGAGAGTTTTTGTGATATATTTTGGTATACATTTACATGAAACATCCTAGTAATATTTCCCATCTGTTTTCTTCAGTGTTATTTGCCTTGTACGTTTGGTAAGTGTGATAGAAGATGTAAAAAAATAATCCTCACTTCGATAACATCATGTTACACAGCTAAACACACGTGTTAATTAAGTAGGGTTAGCTGATGTCAAACATTCTGAACAGACTGGCAGACAGATCGGTTCGACAGGGATAACCTACACCACACGACCATTACAAGAGTGTTTCTAATTATAAATACTTTCATTCATTCAAGGATTAAAGGTCTCTTCAAAGTGTTATTGTGTTAAGACCGCATTTAAAATACTTCGCTCACTTTGTATTGTTTATCATATCTTAATGAGGAGTTTAAAGTAAAAATGTTCAAACTGAACATTTGTCATGGCGTGGAAGATTTTTCTAACGAAATTGGAAAAAAATCTATGTTACTATATATAATCAACGATGACAAATCTTTTGTCATCTTACCTGTTGTTCTTACACCTACTAAACAGAAATCTACATCACAAAAAGTACATCACGAAATAAACCTCTTCATATACGCCCATTGATAACTATTGTAGATTGCATACTGAAAGTGACACCTCTTTACATGTTTACTCGAGCTTGAAACTTAATAATAGTTTAGATGGTGATGATAGTTATTTGACCTGAATAGGGTGGCTATATCTACATGGTTGTGTAGTAATGATAAAACCTCCCCAGTGACAAAATTTCCTTCAATCTGGAAATACATTGGAAACAGAAAAGGAAAGCTCATTGAATGTCGTGATAATTATAATGTTTGAAATTAATCTTATGACAGGTATAAAATATCAATGACTGGGGATATATATTTCAAATTATTCACAATATGATAAGAAATTTTAAAACAAACACAGGGAAGTTTTACTTATAGAATGGTAGAGTTTTGAGTCACAAATATGTTGTAAATCAAAGTACGTCAATTTAAAATAATTTTAAAATAATATGATTTAATTTTAATCATCTTCTGCATTGGACGAGAATACGGCATCCGTAGCGTGTCGCTTGTTTACATATTAAGATTATCTATAACCTGACTCATTGTTTTACCGAGGCCAAACAAATGGTGATTGTAAATATGCATAAACATTAAATCGTGCACACCCAACTGCGTGTCAAATAATTTATTAGGAAGTGCGGTCAAACTAAATGTTACCACAGTATGAGTAATGATAAAACACCTGCTTATACACAGTACAAAGTCCAGCTACTGTAGATACAGATATACACGACTCATTGTGACAATTTATAGAGTAGATAATATAAAAACCTATAAGATATTTAGATAAAAGGAGCAAATGTTCTCATGTATATTCATAAACTTTACATTTTTAAAATATTTTTTTACTATAAAAGTAATAATGAAATTAGAAACAACTGTTTTGGTGCCGATAACTCTATTTCTAACAATGTTTCCTGACGAAAAATTAATTATGAAGACATTTTCTTAACGATATCTTTACAAAAGATTAACTGAATTTGAACTACCAAACATTTATAAATGTTTAAAACAAAATATTCTGTATTTAGATATAAATGCTATAACTTAGCGTACATAGGTAATTAGCCGACCAAATTCGATAATAACACATGAACTCTATATATATATATCAATATTATCAAAGACTTGAATGTTTTTAACATTCCGACATAATATTTCCCTGTAAGACGATCCCTTTCAATAAGGTGAACACGTGTATCGGGTGTGACTAATTACCAGATAAAATACCCAGGAAACATACCTACCACACAGATACAGTATAGATCTCACTGTTCGATTTCCTTGTTACCTAAAGTTATAAAACATTACATATTTGAACAATGACTCACAGCACCCAAGAAACATCACATTATTGACAACAGCAGTCGACTTTATACTCGGTTCAGTAGAATGAATTATTAACTATCCTTGTCAGGTTGGCACCATTCTACCAGTCTGCGACAAAATCTATCTATATAAAGATTAGTCAAAGGAAATTTCTGAAGTGGAAATAAGGCATGGTGAACTGGTGTTATGATAAAAGTGTGACAAGGACAACTACACTACTGTGTTGTACAAACACCGATTAGCCAGTTAAGTTGAACGATAGATCACAAAAGGTTACGATAACAGAGATACGAAATAAAAATCTTCGTGTACTGTTCATATTCCGCCCGCTGTTAGAGTACATACGTTATGTCGTATTTGACATAACCTGGATACCGTAAAGCATTCGATATAGTACACCTTTATTTCGATGTGTACCAGAAAACACCGCGGTGTCTAAATTTAAATCGTTTCCACAATATCTATCGCTAAACACCCATAACCTGATAGGATAGCTACCCATAATGTAATGTATTCATGTGTGTAAAAAGAGTGTACTATCACACACATACATAACAACTGTACGCTTTCAAAGACCGTACCTAAAAATAATAATTAATTAATTTCATGATCAGTGTTTTCACTTGTCAAAAGAGATATAATTGTCAAGTGAGGTGTAATACAGTGTTTCCTTGTCTGTGTTATCGGGTACAAATTTCAATTTTACCTCCATATCACAACACACCTGTTCACGTTGTTTATATTTGTGTGAAAATCCGAACAGACCTTTGTGTCTACGTGTGAAACATCACCAATACATACCGTGTAGAATATCCTGGCAGGTCACCTCCAGCGAGATTAAAATTTAAATATGTTAGTCTATATATCAGTTTGTATTACACTATCCACGGACGATCACTTCAGTCAACATTTGTCGATGATGGCCTATATACGTTGAAATGAAGTAAGTGGCGTATGAACTGCCTTAAAAAGAAACTAGAGTATGTGGTTTACAAACAGGAACCTACACTCATGACAGTGCCCCCTGTCGGTCGTATAATAAAGAATATTGTACAGTCATTGGGAGCTATCCCATCTGGTCCTGTGGCTGACGCAAGCGTGGCATTGTTCTAGTTCAGTGACCAGATTAAAGCTAGGAAGAGGGAGGGCATGCACTTGTGTTGGGTTTAAAACAATTAATGGTTTTATGACCACACTTCAGCAGAAGTATATGTATAATAATTCTATTGTTAAGAATGTTGACGACACAAACTGAAGTAATTTTAAACGAAACCAGGAAACAGAAGAAAAGTAAAAAGAAAGAAAATGTGTTAAAGAAAAATAGAAGAAGAACCACCGACCCCACCCCATCCACCCTCTCCCCAAACCGCAACCTCCAACCCCTCGCCGCCCCCACACCACGCCTTAAAAAAACAAAAACAAAAACAAAACAAAAGCAAAACAAAAAAAAAAAAAAAAAAACAAACTAGACTGAATAAGGATAACCTCTCTCTTACTATTGAATATTTCATCTATTCATGAACTACTAGTCAATGGGAACTAATGTGATGTAAATTACACAACAATCAGTACATATACAGAATATCATAACAAAACACTGTAACTGACAATCAGCTGTAATGAACCAAGATGACGCAATAATGAATTATACAATATTTCACCATACTGGCCTACCTGGGTTATACTTTTCTGGTTTGCTGAAGCGTACTGGAGCGTTACGGTCAGTGATTCGTGACGTCTGCATTAACGTACCATTTGCCAGTTACATTTAGTTGGGAAACTAATTACACATGTGCCTTGGCGCACAGGAAATAAGCGTTGTTTATTCCGTCTAACATGAAATCGTGTATGACTTGTGTGCTACTCGTCCACTGGTATAATTTAAGAAATCCTAAATCTGTTTCAGACTAAGAGAGTCTTAATACCATCCCAGTCCATGAAATTCTGAAATCATCTTTCTTGTTATTTGTTTCTAGTATTGTGTCCATTCCCTGCAGCATGTATTCAGTTTTAACTTTGTAGTTTTGCCGCATAAAACAATATTGACATTGGAAGTGGTCAGATGAATTGAATTTGTTAAGCTGAAAACAGCCAAATTTATACAAAATATATGTAAAAAACATATGTTTATTTACTCTTTCGTAATTACCTAAGTATTAGCGGTTTTTCGTTATTAGTTTCTACTAAAGACCATTAAATCTCTATTTCCACCTCTCTGGAAATCGGGAAGTTTTGTTAGCCCTGTCTACTTCCGGTATAGCCCATAAATCTCGCGTTGATGTATCACAATTGTAATTTCAATGTTAAGATCTTGGACGATTCTTTAATCTTTGATTATTTCTGTTTGAAACAAAGAAACTTTAATTTTCTATTTCTTTGTGTGATATGAAGCTGGGCGTGGTTGATGTTTGTTAGTTTGCCTGTTGGTTCGTTCTTGTGTACTTGTGTTTTCATTTGAGAACGTGTCATTACTTACTTGGATTGACCAAGATTTACATGACGGGGGTCGTCGATGAGGCAGAAGACGCGTATTCTTCCGGAACACCTGTACTTTTGGGGAGTCTCCATGTAAATCTTTTGTTAAGGTTTTGTCCTAGTTTTATTGAATATTTTCATTGGATTATGAGTATGATCACATGGTATTTTTTGTTTGTTTTTTTGTTTTTTGTTTTTGTTTTTTGTTATTCTGGTACGTTATGGCATCTTAATACATCGACATATGAAATTCCCTCGTAAAAACTATTGATCCCACAAAAAGAAAATGCCTATGTCTAACTATGTCTAACCCGAAAGAGAGCATCATCACAATTATAGATATATAAAAGGCAACAAACAAAACAATAGCATACGACACATAAAAGTTTCCATGTATGTCCCTTGCTCTGTAAATCTTTAAACTTCAATTAAGTCCACTTAAACAAGGACGGTTTTATCTTTTATTGGTTTTCCACTTCTACATTCAAACATACTGTCCCTCATTCAATTATCGTAGGAGGAGACAAAATTAGGGTGCGTTATTTCTTTTCGAACTAGCTTTTCTTTTGCAACTCCTTGGCAAAACATTGCCTTTGCGTTACTTTTGAACATTCAGCCCAAGACAGGGAGCATGTGGATCCTGTCCTCTGACCTGAACAGCCTAAAATCTGTGGTATCTGACTGCTTGCAGAACTTTAGGACGGTATAGTCTGGTTTGTGTATGTTGTGACCATCTGATATGGAACACTACCATGTCCGGTCTATAACATTTCAGTATGATACAACGCGGCTAAACCAGTTTTTTCTCATACTCTTGTATATTTTCCATTTGTGTAGGAATACCTTTGAATATGAATTTTCAGAGAAGATGAATACTGACTAAATCGGAAGTTTCTTACACTATAGAACAAGCTTTCATAACTTAGCATAGGTATAAGGAGTGGATTCATGCACGTGTTTCCTCTGTATTACGTGTTAAACACTAGAGCCCATCATAAAAACGACAGATGTCCCGCTTGACATATAAAACTAGACTAGAGAGTTTCCGATGTAGGGACATCGCCGCCACGACATGATGTATATTATATCAATTGACTCAAAATTGATACTGAAGCGGCGGATGGGAAAAGCTCTTAATACCGGTGTAACGACCTGACTAGTCATTTTAAAATGTCCCTGTGTCCCTAAAAGTAGAGATAAAACAGACGTCCTTGTGTGCATCCCGTTATGTGATATTGCAAAACGTAACCTTTTTATCGTCTAGTGCACATCTGGACGAATGAGGAAAAGAATAAAGGGGAGTTTAGGATCAGGGAAGGAGTGGTATACGGTGGGGAATACATGGGTGAAATAAGTACAAGTGGAAGTGTGCATTAATTTGGAAAAGTGAGTGGAGATACACAACAGGGAAGGATACATAACAATGGATGCGGGATAGAAATGTATGGGAAATTGGCAAATATAATATTACAGTTGCAACATCGCTCCATTGAAAACTTTTCTCTCCTAAATTATGAATTTGATTTTCTGTCGAGTGACAAACCTTTTTTGCAGTATTATTATTATCTTTATTTCCTCCAAGTATGAAGATTTACAAAGACAACTATATAAACAGCAATAAATTACATAAATTTACACACGTACACACCAACACGAACATACATATATATACAGTTACAATATGTTTTGATAGTTAATTAGAGGTATTTCACTACTTTCAACACATTTTCAAGATATAGGGTTTTGGTACTTATATGTACCAGAAAAACAGATTACTGATAATAGTTTTTCAACATTTGACATACATATGAGATAGCGCCTAATCTGAAATGTTCCATTTTCTCTGAAGATAAATCATACTTTAATAGACTGCCTAACAGAGCATTAGTTAATTCGAAATCCGATAAGTTATGTATATGGACACTGAATTGAATATCTGACATGTTAATAACATAGCACCATAATTCGTCTCTAATGCATGCATTTGCATCACAATTTAGAACAATATGAGTTATAGAATCATTGTAAAATTTTCCACAAACATGACACAATTCCGTATTGGTAGACCTGCGAGAGGTCACACACCATCTTAAAATACAATGTATAGATCTAGAGTACTGAGGATATTTTGCAGCAAGTTTCCATAAGCAATGTGACTCTAGCTTGTTATGAATCGACGCGAACCGGAAGAAGTCACTGTCATTTGACATTCTTTGTTTCAATTCATTTTCTTCAAATATATATACGTACTTATTTACCAATGTTTTCCACTGTCGTTTACCAGGTAACGAGTCCGTTCTTCTACAATCTGAAAAAATACCATACAATGTAAACTTTCGAAGGATCCGTACAATATCTGGTATGAACCCACTTTGTTTTGCAGTACTCGTATTAAACATAAAAAATCTAGTGGCAAATATTTTATATACCAAAGTGCTAATGTTCATACTATATATTCGCCTCAAAAATAGTAACTTTCTTATATCAATATAAGCCTCAACAGATGTCCAACCTAATAATGAGTTACACATATCGGTTCTCGTCCTTTTTTCAAAACCTTGGATGGATTTAACAATAAAATTTTGTGCTCTTTCTAACATGGCTATTTCAGCTTTTGAGAGTATCCATAGTTCACAACCATACAACGCAGACGGATACACTTTAATCTAAACCAGTTTAGCTACAGTAAGAGGGTTAAGTGCACTGGGGTGAGCACCAGATTTAAGGAGAGACATGGTACCAGATTTTAAATTGTTGCAAGCTCTTTCTGTTCTTTCAGTTGAATTACATCTACCGTTTAACAGTATACCTACATGTCTAATTTCACTAACTGCTGGCAGAACACAATTGTACAGGTAAACATTTGGTATATTATATGGATTGCATTTCTTTGAGAAACATACTATTTTACTTTTTGTAGAAGAGAAGGTAAATCTCCACTTTTTGCTATAATGTTCACACATGCTGACCATTTGTTGAAGACTTCGATGATTCGTGCTCACTAAACATATATCGTCTGCTTGAGTTGGTATATTAACTTTAAGGTCAGTAATCATTAGAGAGGTGAGGAGTTCAATGGATGCGGGATAGAAATGTATGGGAAATTGGCAAATATAATATTACAGTTGCAACATCGCTCCATTGAAAACTTTTCTCCCCTAAATTATGAGTTTGATTTTCTGTCGAGTGACAAACCTTTTTTGCAGTATAGTTCATAACGCCATGATCACATGACTATCGAGAAGTTATTTCATGCATGGCGGCCTGGTTTAGCATGACATTGATTTAACATGGCATTATGAGTTGAAGTCAGAATTCCGATATCTCTAAAGGTAAACTATGGTTTGTAATAAATATCCAAAAGATCCAGATAGCATATGTCTTACTTTACACCAGAGTATTGTAAACATAAACAGCAATTTAAGATTTCTAAAGGTCGCTGTCTGTAATATTCCCATATTTTTCGGTGACAAATGCGAACAGAGACAATATTGATAGCGTGCATTATAAATCAGGTGGCTAAACTCTGCAAGGATAAGCGAAAATGTGTCTCATTCAAAATGACATTAAATAAGACTACCTGAAAAATAGTAAACTTTAATGTTATCTCTATTTCATTCCTATATGTACATTTAACAGTACAAGAAAAATCCTTAGAATTGTATTCGGAAACAAGTTTTCCAGAAAAACTTTGTGTCCGATGAACGCACGATTAATCTTTGATATTTAGTGAAATAACACAAATTTCTTGAATACGCTGGTTTAAATACCTAAATCAGTGTTTCTTCAGTTTTAGAAAAGATGGAAACACTATGATTTCCCATTACAGCCAGGCAACTAGGTCGGTGGACCTTTGACAAGCTCTGGTGAAGTGGTCCGGCGCTCCTTGGTTATCGCGGTTTGTGTTTCTCGGTAAACGGGGAGAACACAGAAATGACGAGTATAGCTTCGCTTCGCGGTAAGTTTCAAGCCTCTTAGACCATCACTGTTAGCAATTTCAAGAATTCCTCGTCTGCATGGGACCCGTAATCTTGATTATTTGTATGAGGCTCTCATAAAATAATGATAAATGCGGCAGTTTCCTGGGTTTTTTTTAAAAATGCTTCGAAAACATTTCACAAAAAAGACAAGATATGGTGAATTCGTCTTCGTCAAACGTCACAAAGTTCGATTTCAATATATATTCTTAAAGTAAACTGGAAGGATATCAGGGCCACACTGTGTTGTAACGGGTAGGCGGAACAGGGCCACACTTTGTTGTAACGGGTAGGCGGAACAGGGCCACACTGTGTTGTAACGGGTAGGCGGAACAGGGCCACACTGTGTTGTAACGGGTAGGTGGAACAGGGCCACACTGTGTTGTAACGGGTAGGCGGAACAGGGCCACACTGTGTTGTAACGGGTAGGCGGAACAGGGCCACACTGTGTTGTAATGAGTAGGCGGAACAGGGCCACACTTTGTTGTAACGGGTAGGCGGAACAGGACCACACTATGTTGTAACGGGTAGGCGGAACAGGGCCAAACTATGTTGTAACGGGTAGGCGGAACAGGACCACACTATGTTGTAACGGGTAGGCGGAACAGGGCCACACTGTGTTGTAACGGGTAGGCGGAACAGGGCCAAACTATGTTGTAACGGGTAGGCGGAACAGGGCCACACTGTGTTGTAACGGGTAGGCGGAACAGGGCCAAACTATGTTGTAACGGGTAGGCGGAACAGGGCAACACTGTGTTGTAACGGGTAGGCGGAACAGGATCACACTGTGTTGTAACGATTAGGCGGAACAGGGCCACAGTATGTTGTAACGGGTAGGCGGAACAGGACCACACTGTGTTGTAACGGGTAGGCGGAACAGGGCCACACTATGTTGTAACGGGTAGGTGGAACAGGGCCACACTTTGTTGTAACGGGTAGGCGGAACAGGACCACACTATGTTGTAACGGGTAGGCGGAACAGGGCCAAACTATGTTGTAACGGGTAGGCGGAACAGGACCACATTTTGTTGTAACGGGTAGGCGGAACAGGGCCAAACTATGTTGTAACGGGTAGGCGGAACAGGACCACACTGTGTTGTAACGGGTAGGCGGAACAGGGCCACACTGTGTTGTAACGGGTAGGTGGAACAGGGCCACACTTTGTTGTAACGGGTAGGCGGAACAGGGCCAAACTATGTTGTAACGGGTAGGCGGAACAGGGCAACACTGTGTTGTAACGGGTAGGCGGAACAGGATCACACTGTGTTGTAACGATTAGGCGGAACAGGGCCACAGTATGTTGTAACGGGTAGGCGGAACAGGACCACACTGTGTTGTAACGGGTAGGTGGAACAGGGCCACACTTTGTTGTAACGGGTAGGCGGAACAGGACCACACTATGTTGTAACGGGTAGGCGGAACAGGGCCAAACTATGTTGTAACGGGTAGGCGGAACAGGACCACATTTTGTTGTAACGGGTAGGCGGAACAGGGCCAAACTATGTTGTAACGGGTAGGTGGAACAGGGCCACACTTTGTTGTAACGGGTAGGCGGAACAGGACCACACTATGTTGTAACGGGTAGGCGGAACAGGGCCAAACTATGTTGTAACGGGTAGGCGGAACAGGACCACACTGTGTTGTAACGGGTAGGAGGAACAGGGCCACACTAGGTTGTAACGGGTAGGCGGAACAGGGCCACACTATGCTGTAACGGCTAGGTGGAACAGGACCACACTAGGTTGTAACGGGAAGGCCGAACAGGACCACACTATGCTGTAACGGCTAGGTGGAACAGGACCACACTAGGTTGTAACGGGTAGGCGGAACACTCTTAGTAACTTGCAATTAAAATCTATTTGAAATTTAACTGTAATCATATTTTCAAGAATCCCTGCATACGTTGTATATTGTATTCTTTGAATAATAGCTTTAAATAATAATGAAGGTGATTTTCACTACCGATTTTAGTGGGTAGGGACTACCTGTTATTTTAGTGGGTAGGGACTACCTGTTATTTTAGTGGGTAGGGACTACCTGTTATTTTAGTGGGTAGGGACTACCTGTTATTTTATTGGGTAGGGACTACCTGTTATTTTGGTGGGTAGGGACTACCTGTTATTTTGGTGGGTAGGGACTACCTGTTATTTTAATGGGTAGGGACTACCTGTTATTTTGGTGGGTAGGGAATGCCTGTTATTTTGGTGGGTAGGGACTACCTGTTATTTTGGTGGGTAGGGACTACCTGTTATTTTAGTGGGTAGGGACTACCTGTTATTTTAGTGGGTAGGGACTACCTGTTATTTTGGTGGGTAGGGAATGCCTGTTATTTTGGTGGGTAAGGACTACCTGTTATTTTGGTGGGTAGGGACTACCTGTTATTTTAATGGGTAGGGACTGCCTGTTATTTTGGTGGGTAGGGAATGCCTGTTATTTTGGTGGGTAGGGACTACCTGTTATTTTAATGGGTAGGGACTGCCTGTTATTTTGGTGGGTAGGGACTACCTGTTATTTTAATGGGTAGGGACTACCTGTTATTTTAGTGGGTAGGGACTACCTGTTATTTTAGTGGGTAGGGACTACCTGTTATTTTGGTGGGTAGGGACTACCTGTTATTTTAGTGGGTAGGGACTACCTGTTATTTTGGTGGGTAGGGACTACCTGTTATTTTGGTGGGTAGGGACTACCTGTTATTTTAATGGGTAGGGACTACCTGTTATTTTGGTGGATAGGGAATGCCTGTTATTTTGGTGGGTAGGGACTACCTGTTATTTTGGTGGGTAGGGACTACCTGTTATTTTAGTGGGTAGGGACTACCTGTTATTTTAGTGGGTAGGGACTACCTGTTATTTTAGTGGGTAGGGACTACCTGTTATTTTAGTGGGTAGGGACTACCTGTTACAGGCAACTCTCTAACTCACAGCACTATTTACTGATGAAGAAATGGGTGTTAGAAGCATTCTCCATACATATATGCCTAGTTTTCCTATAAAGCAGTTTGAACTAATTTTGCTTCAGTATCAAAATAGTTCCGGTTTTCGCGGTATAAAAAAGACATGTACTAAGTACTTAGCAATATGAGTCATTAAAAAGTAGAATTAATGGGAAATTGGTGTCAGGAACTCAAAGAACGTTTCATTTATCTGTCGCATCGATTTCTGAAAAA
The DNA here is from genome assembly GCF_031769215.1 of Ylistrum balloti. Lineage (NCBI taxonomy): Eukaryota > Metazoa > Mollusca > Bivalvia > Pectinida > Pectinidae > Ylistrum > Ylistrum balloti. The sequence goes on from NW_026781958.1 coordinate 1,359,805, forward strand.
ATGTGACAGGAAGGAAATCAAAAGTGTGATGATTTTGTGAAAATTAATATAAGTTTTTTACGGCGACATCTTTGAACAGGCTACGAGCATAACCATGTGACCAAATAATTCCTTTTTATTGATTGGCACGTGTTCCTACAGTTGGATTAATCAAAAGCTTATCACATCTTTAATCTGTCTTTAAATAGAACAGTTATGAGTTGAGTAAAGGCCTAGTGACACGTTTATATGAATACATCCTCAAAAACAATCAACCTTTACCAAAAACTTCTGGAGCCAACAGGAAAGCTTCCCAGAAAGTTTTGTATCATTAGAGTATTATAAAATCGATTTCAAAAATATCAATTTCCATTGTTTTTATAGATTCATTCCTTCTTGTGCAGTCTAAGTTCTGTTAATTTTGTAGTTTATTTGAAATTTGATGGCTTGTTACTAATATTAAGATTCTTATGATAATCATGGATTCTTGCTGAAAATAAAACATAACAAGGACTTCAATTAGTGTAGGTTGTGATGTGTATTGTTTGACATACAGTATGGCTTTCGGTTTCGTTGTCTCAACTCCATTTTCCCTTTGAGGAACAGACACTTCAGTTTTTTGAACTCACAAAGCAGGTTTCGTCGATAACACAGCTCGAACAGCTCACCGTGTATGCCATAACACCTGGATCGGGTCATCCTGTTTGTTTATTTTGGTTTCTGTTACTATACGTCGTGTATGTATACTGAGAGGAAAAAGAAACGCAATTAGGAATTTCCAGGTCAACTACGGGAAATAGAAAAGGGTTGGTTGACCAAGTTGACCACGCTGTCATCTACGAGAATTTCATTCGTGTACCTTTCAAATTTGACATTGATTCAAGAGTACCACACTCAAAATGAAGTGCGTTCTGGACCCATCAATGTCGTGTGCATTGGAAAGCGTCTTACGGAATGTGCGTTCAGCCATTGCATTCGTCTGGCACGTCTCTACGCATTAAGCTGTGGTCCAACATATGGCCGCCGCGGTCTTAGACCGAAGGCACGCAGTCGAGTACGCACTGTCTTTGGATCAATTGGAACATGATGACGCCCAATTGTGTTCCTTGCTGTTTCCGTGGCCGTCAGAAAGCGATTGCGTAGGTGCGAAAGTCGCATTGCCCTATCCTGCCGACGCGTCGTCACACGAGGGCGACCGCCTCGGGGACGGTCTGCAACCCTTCCGGTGGCATGTAGTCTTTGGATGAGACGTAAATGTTCGATGGATGGACTCCAAATTGATTAGCGACCTGATTTTGCAGGGTACCTTGCATAAGAAGTGCAACGGCACGACCCTGTCAACTTCGGGCAGTCGTGGCATTTTTTACGGTGAACAGTTTATGATTAAAATGTGGGAAATCAAGACGGATATGTCTGAAGATTCGCACACACAGATTTTGAACCAATCCTTTATACTGGGTTCGAGATATCGTGCTTTTGTCTCTTATTCTTTTCTACAAGCGGCGTGCACAGTTATGCATCAGTGATTTCAATACGGTACCATAGGAACCTAACTCAAATGCACACATTTGTCAAGTTTCAAGGGTGTACGTCAAAGATTTAATTTACAATATTAACTTTCTGCTAATTGCGTTTCTTTTGCCTCTCAGTATATATATGGCTAGTGAATTGCTAATTTCTGGGATTGTCATACAACATAACACAGTATGTTGCCTGTACATATAATTCGTATCAAGATAAATTCATCTCAAGGCAACGAATACTTTCTCAATAAGCGTGAGTCCGTCCTCTCTGCTATACTTTCATGTTTGCTTTACAGAAAAGATTTATATTCCATGCTGGAGTTGAACTCTGAATGTCTTCACAACTGTTTAAATAAATGATAATTACAGCAGACGTAATAGTTACATAATTAAATACAGGATAAAAAGTCACCATACATCTGTTTTGCCTTTCCAGGACTCCCTGTGATGATTGTCGGAACAGTTGTACCCGGCAAACCAGCTCCCCCTGGTGTCAGAGCGCTGTTAATACGGGGCGACGTCTGCCCTCTTGTTACGATACCCCAACCAACGAAAAACCACATTCAATACATTTTAAAATGTGTGTTTTATAAAAATAAAACCATACAAACAGGGCTAGATGGAAATCTGGGTACATTTTGATACGACGTATATCTAAACTTCCAGTATAAAACTAAGCTTATTAGGAGTGTTATCTGTATCACACAATGTGTTGCCTGTATCCTTAAGGTACACACTAACACAAGAATCTTATAGGCTTGCTTTACCTTTGTGATCGTTTTGTAACACTCGGTTTACATCAAGTGAGATTAATATCATCTTAGGATGAAACTTGTAATGTTTGACGAGGTTGTGATATCCATATTTTGTCTGTTTTGTGACCTGTTGTCAAATGTTTACCAAACCTGCTGCATTGATCTTATCAGTGTCTCGTATAATTGATATTACGGATGCCGTCCACATGTGACTTGATTTAAAGAGCTTGAAACCTATCGAGAAGTGGCACTATTTACTTTTAAGTCTCGTGTTGTGTCCCTCAACCTCCCCGGCCCGCCAATGCCCCCCCCCCCAAACCTCAGCCCAAACCTCCTCCTTCCCTTTGTAATAAACGGAGCGATCTGGACTCTCGTGGTTTGTCCTTGGGCAAAACTTTAATCAATAACTCTAGATGACATGTGACGGATCTCCCGTATTTGGTTCGGTGAGGTAGACACCAGATTATTACGAGGAAACTCCGCCTCGGTGCGAGAGCCCCAACAAATGTTTTTATTTCTACACAAAAAATTGAATGTCTTTTATAAACGAAAGACAACACATCGATAAAACTCGTTCAATCGATATTTTCACTTTGGAGGATCACAGTCTGGAACGCACGTTGATCGGTCTATCGTGATAGAGATGTTTCCGATGAAATGGCGACAATTGACTCTTCTAGTCAAATCTGGTTGATAACATAAAGACTAAAATATTGTGGACACTTAGGTCTTAAAAACTGCATCCGGTATTCGAATGTAACGTGGGTTTGGATGAGCTTTTAAGTAATCAATAAAAATCTTGAAGCAGTGTTACCAATAAATTATAGCCGTATCCGAGGCCCATATATTGTAAAAAGGTGATAGAATCCGAACAGTAATAGGTGTGGCACATGAGGATGGCTGAGCGGCAAAAGCGTCGTGCTATCGAACCGCATTAATGATTCCTTACAGTCACACAGGGTACCGCAATGCATACTACAAGAGACTGATCGGACCGGACACGTGAAGATGGATGACTTTGTGATTTACCCGTGACTACCTGAGGTATGCTACACCTGGTAAACAGCACGTGATTTATCGCCCCATTAACATCCAGGGTCATTTTGAGGCAGAGTCTACTGGTGTGGCTGATGACTACATCACCGAACAACACACGGGAGGCCCGTCGCAGAGCAATCACGGTTAAGTGTGTTGCCCAGGACATAACTATGGCCTCACGCCTCACAGACTGGTCCATTTATCAGCTGTCTGTGATACACAAACCGCCACCGGGTAGAAACCGTCGATCTAGCACCACGGATCTTACTGGGTATGACTTAATTGAATTTGATATGCACAGAATAGATATTTTTTCTTGATGAAGTTAAATATCAAAGTTCACAATGAGTTTGCTATATTTTACCACATTTTTGCCAGTCATATCACATCAATTTGATAAAAACTTAAGTGAGGATAGAACTTTTTACCGTTGACTGATGATATAAACCTTTTCCAGTGATTACATAAATTTTGTAGTTATGACCAACCAGAGCAGTGCTGTCTAGTCACTGTATTGAAATTAGTCGATTTCCCAGTTCGCACGCAAATGAAGGGTAGGCTGATTTAGTTCACTTCTAGCAATTTACCCCAGTGTACATTTCTGGCCGTTTTCACTAATATAGTTTATATAACAGCTGTGTAAACGGTTCTTACCAGTACACAAAGGTAGAATACAACATAAAGCTATTGAAAACGGCGTCGTCTTGTTGTCAAGCGTAACGTCAAATGATCTAACATCAAGGAGTGCACTAATATCTCCGAACTTTACTGAACATCGCTTATATCAATCTCAATCAAAGGAGTTGTCGTTCCTTAACAGTTACAATTGTGGTACCGCTATTGCTCTCGGGGAGAAATTGCCCTTTTATCTCTTTTATTTTTTTTATCTTTTTTCTTTCAGTTTTACCCTTAAGTGTAAAAAAAAGACAATATTATGGTTTCCCGTCAAATATTAAATATATTCCACTCGTGTGACAGAATACCGATATAACTATATTTTTTCACTCCTGCTTCGCACTGGTGAAATATATATGTTAAACGTATCTAAATGTTGGATTTATTTTAATGCCTACAGTTCATGTAGGTAAATAAAAACAAAAATATATTTTACACAAAGTCAATGATTGAACAACGATCAAACAATGAGCACGAATCATCAGATTAAAAAGAAATGACCTCGAGATATAAACAGAAATAGGGGAGTGTAATGAACTCCACAGGGTTTTCACACGAATGGAAATAAGTGCCTCGTGGTCAAAACTTCCAACATTTTTTCTGATAAGGGATTTAAAATTTGCGGCGAGGACTAAATGTCCGATATTTACCAAGAGTTATCTCCCTTGATCCGTTCTACATGCTGTCTCTGAAATATCATTGCGCATGGCACTCTACATCGATGACTTCGGACCTCTCGCAATGAGTGCAGTGAGGAGGCCACCAACTAATTTAAGGAAATATCACTTCAAAAGTGACACGTATGCTCATATATGTGCATTTGCTATGCTGCTAATATCACTAAAAATAGTTCCAATTGAAAAGAAGATAAGCATCACCTCTCCATTTTACCCTGTGCCCTGTGTTCCGAATGTCTCCTTTTTATAAAACGTAGGATGTCACTAATTACTTACCTTTATTTCTACTCATCCTAAATGACTCATTGTTTTGGTGTGGTGTTTATTAACCTGAAATCCTCACTCTTTCCCTGTCGTGCGAGCGTCAAAAACTTGTTTCCAGTTTCGATGTAAGGGACACAACTCTTACACAACCAATTACATATTTAGCATCTTCGTGATAGATCACCACTCACCCCATCTTCTTCTTCTTCTTCTTCTTTCCACCATCTGGTGTTTTAACATAACAGATTTTCTTAATTTCCTATCTGTGTATGGGTTGTCAGTAACTGTTGAATAAACGCACTCATGTAAATACATGTAAGTCCCAAATTATGCTGTCTATCTATCCAGTCCATGATTTTCCGCAACTCAGTATGCCGTTAGCCAGATTTTCATACAATTTACAATGTTTTTTGTAGTATTTGATTGGCTACTATTTGATTTACCACATTTTATTGCACATAAGTAGCAATAGAATTTGGCACAAGTTTAACAACTTATATAAAGCCGTATCCAAACGTATTCATACACACATATATTTACAAGGTGGCAGGAGGATGTAATAACAATGGAACAATTATAAACAAGTTGAGAGAGAGAGAGAGGGGGGGAGAGAGCGAGGAGAGAGAGAGCGAGGAGGTGGGTGAGGGAGAGAGAGGGGTGTGGGAGGGAGAGAGAGAGAAAGAGAGAGAGAGGGAGGTGTAAAAACACGTACTTTGTATGTTGAGAATACTTTTTATATATGAAGATCATGCATTCGCTCCTTCTCCATGCAAGCAAAACCTGAGATACTCTGTCCACATGACTAAACTCTCAGCTTGTCAATTTTAATAGCTATTTACCATTTACCAACTCGAAGTTTAAACAGAATTCTCTAATTTTAATATCATGGCTCCAAAATTAAAATAATCAAGGTATTCAAACGCTGTGGGCAGAAAATATTCTCGTAAAGATATCAGAGATACTATAGCCCACAAGGTGGTGTTTATATTGTTAATGATGAGCTTGGCTGTTCTGTCGCGAGTGCTGTTGGTTGAAGATAGAGGCTTTGTTGCGTAAATCTTCTCCGATATCATTTCTAAAATGTTTAGTGTATATACAACTGTTCGCTACTTTAGGGTCTCAATGCAGCAATGCCAAATAACCATTGGAACAATATGGAAACGCTAAAACGCTCCGGTTAAGTCGATTTAAACAAAAAATCGATGTTTAAAGATCAGCCCCGACAGTCACAGGTTAGCTGGAGTTAACCAGTGGTTAGTGAAAATATTCAAACCCGAAACAAACCAAATCAGGAACTCTCTTTATCATTTGCAGCGGAAGATTTTTAAAACATGGCAGATTGTTATATTTTTAGTGTTAATTAAATTAGTATTGTTTTTTAATATTCTTGTTTTTTTGTTTTTGTGACATCAATAAGAAAAAAATCACTAACCACTCGTATATATAACCAAGCTTAGAAAAATGTGACCAGAATGATATAGAGCATTTATCTTATAGATTATCAATCTCTTTGACCAGAGGCGTTTTACAGTTTTCTCATTGTAGTGGCCTAGTGAGGACGCGTAGTTCTCCTGCTCGGACACTTTGTTTCTAAAATTTAAGAGACAACAAACACTTCAATATCTTATATTTTTATCTATTTTAAGATTTTACAGGATATGTGATCTGTCAAACACAAGGTTTCATGAGTGTTCATTAACATTTATACTAGTCATAGCCATTAAGTCCACTTATGTTCGCTCCTCACTGTGACATCGCATCAAGTTGTGTTTAGACGATAAGACTGGATTTGATGTAGATTATATTTTATTACAACTATTTGATTGAAGATTCCGTCAAAATATTATATATGAACACTTTGATATACGTCTTAACACCCTAGAACTTGGTAACAGATGATTTTACAAGAAACGTACATACAGCTGTTTCATTCCTCGTACTCGTCATGCAGTTATCTTAAGTGTCGGCTGAGAAAAATCGAAATTGGCCAGAATAAATATTGAAAACCCCCATCAGGGTTGCTGCACTGACCCTTTAGTCCAATAACTGTCATGTTGTCTGTACTTGTGGATTTTAAAATAATGTTAAGTATTCTGAACCGCGTCATATTTTCAAATTTATTTACAACTTGACATACGTAATTACGACAAAGCTCGGGGCTCAACTGCAGCTGGACAGCATTTCCCTTGCAATATCGAAAGGTCGTACAAAAGACACACAAATTATAACACATTTTAATTCTCTTCCTAGGACTACAATCAGTCACCGTGTGGGTATATATGATATAAACAAACCAGAAAGATGTGTGGTTTAAGCTACAATTAACGTCATCTAACGCGTGATCATTATGACGTCAGTATTGTCGGTAACATCTTTGATGATAAAGGGGTTCGCACCCTGCACCCCTGGAACATGTCATGGCAAAATTGAAGGAACAAGTGAAGTTATTTCATTGGTTCCAGAAGAAAAAGCTGGCCAATCACAGACTGATACGCTCCTTTTGAAGATTCCAAAGTCAAAGCCATTACAATATACCGTTAGGCAATCTTGAGATTTGTTTGGTGTACATCAAAGGATCAAACAAGTCTTTTTTGTCTTGTTCACAAGTTTTGGCACATGGAACCTTCAATTTTGCCCTGTTTTGTATTTTGTGTTTTGTAATAATACCTGGCCGTTTCATTATTTGTGTCCTTGTTCTCATTTAGGAACGGGACATTATCGACATGGAGTGACCAAGATTTACAAATTTAGAATTAGATATAGCATAGCCAAAAAGTGAATTAAACTGCATCATACAGCTGTTTCGTCTTTATATGACTTGTCAGTGATGTTATATCATACAGCTGTTTCGCCCTTCTAGGACTCGTCAGTGATGCTACATCATACAGCTGTTTCGTCTTTCTATGACTTGTCAGTGATGCTACATCATACAGCTGTTTCGTCTTTCTAGGATTCGTCAGTGATGCTACATCATACAGCTGTTTCGTCCTTCTAGGACTCGTCAGTGATGCTACATCATACAGCTGTTTCGTCCTTCTAGGACTCGTCAGTGATGCTACATCATAAAGCTGTTTCGTCCTTCTGGAAATTCTCAGTGATGCTACATCATACAGCTGTTTCGTCCTTTTAGGACTCGTCCGTGATGCTAAGGGCCTAAACTGTTGAAACATAGAGGGTATCAGAGGAAAATAAAAACTGATCGTAAGATACTTCAAAAACTAGAAAGGAACTGCACTAAATCCAAGAGTCGACGTTTCATTTTTTTATTGTTGCATAATATTAGTATGATCGTCACGCGCATGTGTATGTTTTGAACCTTGCCACTTTTCATGCATCAAAGAAAGAAGTTATCGTTTATACTTCCTGGACACTAAATACAACTCTTTACATCTTCAGCGGTACGGTTTAAGATGGTCAATCTTGTTTCGTCGTTTTATCGCCGCTGGCAATCTAATACGTCCCGACTCATTCAGTATCAATGATAGCTTATGATACAGTAGTCATTCATAATAATATACGGGAGATCTACAAGCACAGATCAGTCAAAATAAATCAATTAATATACATCGTTACTGACATTTATTCAATCATGACATAAGTGTTGTATATTCATAACGGTTCACCGTTCCATCCTGAGAGCGATGAACGTGACCCAGTTCGACTGAATCAATCAATCAATCGATCAATCAATCAATTAATTAATTAATCAATCCAATAATCAGAACACAAAGATATTGTTTATGTTCATTTTACAATATTAAGCATATCGTCAACAGTAAATCAACAATTGTTTTCAAACAGAAGAAATAACTTATCACAAATATTAGTTTTCACGTTTACAATCATAGATCAGATCGTTAAATTGCTTTACATAACTATTGCACACGAAAGATAAAAAAATCAGACTGTCACCAGAGTACAGTCCAAACCGGTTTGATGTCGAGAATGACGTTGTTACACTTGATTCGCTGACAACACCAAAAATATAATTTCCATGTTTCACATGAGAAATGTACATCATCAAGAAAAATGACAGTATGGCGTCACTGAACTGAGCAAGTTATTACATACTGTGTAACTTGTAAGTAATTACAACATAATAAAAGTTTGATTCATTCCAGTGATTCTACACCGACAGTCCTCCCAGGGAGATCACAGATATGTCAGAAGGCCTCTTAGTCTCCATTCACAAAAAAAGTATCTATCTTGTATGTTTAAAGAGAGAAATTGATTTTTAAAAAGAAAAAAATCAGTATGGCCTTAAGGACTCGACAAAATAAGCACAATACAGTTTGTTCAAGTTTCTGTATAGATATGAAATTTGATTCTAGCAACATTATCACAGGACACATATTACTAAACTTCAATGAGATGATCACGTAGTTACATTTTCTGTCAACATTTTAGTTTCAGAAAATGACTGAAATCAACATGGCAAGCGAGAGACATCTGACCTCGTTTCATTTATAAATGAATGACACGTTGAATATAAGTGGTGTACATTATATAGATATATCATATCTATTCAGTACATAGCTTACAATAAACAGACAACATTTACACACAAATTGAGGTCTCATGCTTGGCTGGACAGACAAAACGACGTCCTTAAATACCACATCACTACAATAGACGCGACAGGAATGTAACAATGGGTTTCTGTCAACCTCCTGAAGGGAAGAGAGAAAACACCGCGAGAAACAAGTGATTTTAACAATGGCTACTTATCACCTTGTGGTTGAAACATAAGAAAAAGATAGGCAAAATGGTGAGATAGGATCAGTACAAAATATTTCAGTTTCGTGCATTCGGTCGAAAAACAATAACCGTCGGGATTTCTTTTTAAACTATGACGGACATCAAGAAATACATTGCACTGAACATTGACTCCGTGTCAAGTGTAGTAGGTATAAGCTGTGCCCGTCTCTGTTAAACTTTGGCATTTCAAAAACATCAAGTCTTGTAATTTCCTGTATTTGATTAAAAGCCGGTTTTCGCCTTCTTTATACTTATCTAAACATTAATACTCTAGCAGTAATGACCTATATAATCGTCCTATTTTTCTTGTTTGTTTGTTTCAAATCACAAATTTTATGTTTTTCTGATTATGATCATCGTTTGTTCTTTGTTAGCTGTTCAGTGCCCTGCAGTCGTTTGTTCTTTGTTAGCTGTTCAGTGTCCTGCAGTCGTTTGTTCTTTGGTAGCTGTTCAGTGCCCTGCAGTCGTTTGTTCTTTGTTAGCTGTTCAGTGCCCTGCAGTCGTTTGTTCTTTGTTAGCTGTTCAGTGCCCTGCAGTCGTTTGTTCTTTGTTAGCTGTTCAGTGCCCTGCAGTCGTTTGTTCTTTGTTAGCTGTTCAGTGCCCTGCAGTCGTTTGTTCTTTGTTAGCTGTTCAGTGCCCTGCAGTCGTTTGTTCTTTGTTAGCTGTTCAGTGCCCTGCAGTCGTTTGTTCTTTGTTAGCTGTTCAGTGCCCTGCAGTCGTTTGTTCTTTGTTAGCTGTTCAGTGCCCTGCAGTCGTTCGAAACCGTACTATTTCTGTTTAACTGTTCAAGCTAACCCAGCAATATAAGGCAAATTCCTTTAATTATGTTGATTCTATATTTAATTATACTTATTGGCCACATTCATTCGTCATTGCTTCACCATATGGTAATGAGTCTAAGTGCCACATCACTCGAAAACGGAAAACGGAGAATTTCCCGTTTCCCAAGTGTCCGTCAAACCCATCGGAAAATTAGTGCAACAATTTTCTAAGAAGAAGAAAACAACTTGTTTAGTTTTGGGAAACAATAAAAATTTTCTGAAGGAAAAAATCATGACATTGAATATTCAATGACTCACGGAGTGTAAAAAATTTGGTTTTCACGGAAAACAGAGAGTTATTTCCTGATTTCAGACTAACCGGCTATCAAATGGAAAGTGAGACGAATTTTGAAAACGAACATTTCCGTCTAGTGTTAGAAATATATGAAGCAAAAAAATGTCATTCTTGCATATTACAAACATCGACAATAACAACAAAAAGTAGACGAAAACAAACTCGCGCTTGATAATTTGATAATGATCCAAATATCAAGCACACATGAGCGTTTGTGTCGTAAACATCGGCAAGAATCTGCAATCAAGCGTCAACGGGATTTTGAAATATTAATTGGAAATCTGTTCGATTCATCGCCTATTCGTAGCTGGGGACTTCTGTCTTTTCAAACAACATCGACAACAGTATCGTCTGAATAATGTCTTGCATTCTTTCTGAAATTTTTTGTTCAAAAGGCTGTAGATGATAGGGTTGATGAAATTACTGATGAAAAATGACCGGACACACAGATTATAAATCACCTCCTCTGTTGTGGAATTAAATTCATGGAAGGCCGTTTTTGTTGTTTTTAGTATATTGACAATTAGATAAGGCAGGAAACTTATCAGAAATGCAATGAAAACGGCTAAGAAAATGTACGTTGTTCTAATACTACGGTATATCGATTTCTTTCTGCGTGCTGGGAGAGAAATGTCCATACTGTTTTCCAACTGACTGTCAGAACTTTTCAAGTCGCTGTTGACACCAGACCGGAAATGATTTACAATATAGTTCCGGAGATGGGAAAAACTACTGCGATTGGTACGGAGGTTGCGTGTCGTTTCTTCGTCAGAACATGGTTCAGCCGATGTTGACTCATCGTCCGAAAGAATTGACGTTGTCAACTCTCGTCTCCGCAAAGTTTCTCGTGAGACTGGAGGTCCCCTCTCGCCAACTGGATTTTTTTTGCGGCGATATATTTCCATGCCTATCCTAACGTATAACGTTGTAAATATTGCGAATGTCACAACGAATGCTGTAATAAGAGTGGCATAGTAGATTAGCGGGTAAACAGTCCCTCCCATTGCGTCTGAAGTAGAACACTCGGTACCGTACAGACCCGATTCAGGCGTTTCCACTGTTTTTATCCCAAAGATAACAAGGGCCGGCCACGATAAAACTGCTCCGATAATGATCGCTATTCCACACAGAATCTGGACTTTCCGTATAGGAAACCCTTTTAGAGGTTTGCAGACTTTGTAATACCTGTCGAATGCTACACTTATTAGAGTTATACACGCCGATATAATCGTAAATGATAACACAAAACGAAGAAACTTGCATGCAAACGTTAAAGTGAATGTATATGGGAGAAACAGATCCCCTAACTCGGAAGGCATTCCTATGCAACATGAAACCAAATCCAGAACTGCCAAGAACAAAACGAAATAGTGCGACGGCGTTTTGCGCATCCGGAAGTAGTAGACGTAGCAGACTAAGGAGTTCCCAAGAGTTCCAAGGACCATAATGATAATGACGGGAATAATTACCGGAAGTAGAACCATGACCTTCTTTTGATTTGCCTCTTCTAGAAGAATTTGGTCTGACGTCACGTTTGGTTCCATAATAATTTGAAGATGTATTCCACTCAAACTCTCAGTGGCTAGTGTGAATCTGGAAAACCAAAAGTGACAATTAGCAGATGAATGACTGAATAAGAAAAAAATCTCGGTTTTTGAAGTGAAGTCATAACGAAATGCGAACTTCTTGATATGACGCCATTTCAAATTAGCACGAGTATGCGACAACCATTCTGATCGACAAAGAAGAAACTCTTCTAGGAGAAAAAATCCGGTTGTTTCGATTGATAGTTCAGTTCAGTGCAGTTACGGAATGACCCGATGAGTGACGAGTGACTATTGCCTTCTAATAAACCATGCCTTTAACAGCAAGAAAAACGCAGATACAACACGAGACAACAAGCTCAGTTTTATCACGAGGGATACGTTTCTGGGGGCTTATCAAGTCATTTCTAAGCCCAAATTCCTCTGCTCAAAAACAAGTTCCCGAGGAAAAAGTATTGACATTAAAACGCATCACCAGGAGATACAGACATGATTTGTAACAATACCGATAGATAAACAATTATTAAAAGATATTTCGGTCTATCTCAAATCAGGTAGATAAAATAATGATAATGAATGAAGTATGAAATAAACTAGAATCGGCAGAATGGTCTTATGAAGTTCACCATAGGTATTTAAAAGATCGATCTGTCGCATAATACAGTCTCACATGAATTGTCCAAACTTGACATAGTTTCAACACCGAGAAGGGTCAATCATGCAAAGCGATTGAACATCCAATGGCCAGCTGTCATAGAAAAGAGTTGAGATAAACATTTTAACTCACGTGGTGTTTATTGGTGAATATCTAAGCTTCCAACACTTGGAGAATTATTCAGATATTCTCATAATCTCGGTAGTTTAAAAGTTTTGGGTCAATCTAATCCTCTGGAATGACGTCAAGCACGAATGCATTAGCTCCAGACAGAATTGTCCATATTTTTTATACTCTGTAGCGTGCACTCATGTAGAAAGGGCGAACATGGATGGCCAGCCAAACGGAATGAATATATCGCAGACTGTTATTAGTAAAGTACGTTTATAAACGAGTATTTTCTGATTTATCACTGGAATACTACTTAAACAGCTTTTGTCAACAACCAGATATTAACAATAACGTATAAATGGAGATTGTTAACTGCGAAATACCAAAAGCTAGCGGTCAGAGGTAAACTATTTGATCTGAGTCAGTATCCCCCTCCTCCGCGGCTCACTCGAGTGTCGCTATTAAGGGACAAGTGATGCTGTAATTCGGAAACCGACCATCGGCTGCAACACATGATGGTCTGATCTTACCGGAAGTGACGTTTCATTATTTGATGACAATAACCAGAGCAGTGACCTGACGGTATGGGAACAAAGAAAAGCCTGTATGTATGATCACACAAGTCACATATTTCCGAAATACTTGTAATGTTAAAGTGTTTATGCTATATCAGGAAAATTTCTCAAAACAAACGAAAAGGAGACACGTAGTCACTTGAACGAGTCATTGCTTTGTTTCCTAAAAATATTGTTGACTCTGATTAACATTAACTATTGATGATCGATAAGTGACCCGGTGAGACTGAATGGCTTACACCTTTAAGTAAAGTAAATTCTGTGAACTTTAGTTGAAGAATGTCAAAGTAGTTTTTAGGTAAGATCCATGTTTCATTTTCTTTCCAAAGCCCTCAAGAGTTTTCAACTTGTCCGTGTCACCTTTGAAGTTAAGGTGTTCATGCCAACAACACACGTTGAAAATGCTGTTTCATTTGGTAAATCAGACGAAGATTTATCCGTGTTGTCTCTATAGTGCTATTGGCAAAATACCGTGATCATATACGTCTCATGGTATTCATAAAAGATAAGATATATTTGCGCCATGTGGCGAATGTTATTGACTGAAAACGCTTGACAACCAAGCTTACTACCTGCCTGAAGACGTTAGCTAAGTTACGACCCCTCAAACCTTTATCAAGCTCGTCAATGTCTTTCATTTTAACAAACGTTGAAGCTCTTAATACCATCACATGTATTTTTGCACATATGGCCGAGAAGACTCATCGCTCTGTATGTCATGGTGTTGAAATGTGATCGATGAGGTATATTCCAGTATGATGGCACTTTAAATGCGTCCGTGAGTAGCTGAATCACCTCTTCACATATGGCGTGTGGTTATTCAGTAGGATTTCTTTAGATTTTTTCGTTACTCAGAGGAAACGTAACTGAACACATTTACTCACTTGTGATTTTGAAAGTAAGTGAATTTCATTTATCCAAGCACCTTTGTGGCAAAGGCTTTTGAGATTCAACACATTTGACCTCTTCTGCCTTGACAGTAGGTCAGTGTTTTCAAATTAACAAACGACCAATCGAGTCAAGCAGTAGGTACACTGGTCTAGGCAGTGCAGAAAGTAACAGCTGATCATGTGAGCAAGATTTCATATTCATATTTTAATTATTTGATATTGAGTGTTGAATCAACAGGAAGTTTTTTTTTTATTAAATGTGTGAAAAATCTTTAACAGTCGCAGTAGCGTCATTACTGATACACGCAAATTACAGCCAAAAATAGACAATGACGAGGAAGCTTTTGAAGGAGATTATTTATTTGTCGACAAGGAAGATTTAGAAACAAAATATTCCTGGTCCTCGCCGAATAAAACGTATTTACCATCATATCAGTTACTGTGTATCAGCGTCTTTTGTTGTTTCAAGTATTTTTGTACTTGTTGGATTTAAGACAACAGGGCGTTTTTTATGTAAAATTGGACGTTATATGTATTGGTTATGTACCGTTTTCACCTATACAGTTTTTTTCAACAGTGATGTTTTACGTACGGAGACCTTGGGGTGTTTTTTGTGTTAAATCTGACGTTTGGTGAGAATATGATTTTTCCTTCTTTTTGCACTAGGTGGATCAGACATCAGGGCGAGTTTTTTTCTGTAGATGTGTTAGGTTTTCCCGTTGTGCGCACAAGCGAGCGTGCATAGTGTAAGCTATAACAAAATTCACGCGCCCACTGTAAGTTTTCAACACTTAAGAGCCCTGAATGACGATGATACGTGTATTTTAGTGCACAGGATATGTAGATTTAGGTTTTCCATTAAATTCTTAACAAAAGATTTAACATGATTTACTAGAAGAAAGGTTTTTTTTGGTCATGTGAATCACCAAATGAGAATATCTCTGGTGACAAGGAGACAAAATCAAGAACAGGAAGTGAATACAATATAAATGCTACACCGTTCCTAATGTAGGTTTATAGTTTAACAAAATTTTTTTTTGTATTCTGTTGTACGTTTGCTTTGACCAAGGGAGCCTTCATCTTCGCCTTATGTTATGAGGGTTAAAAAATCAAACACATACACAGGAAAAAAATAACACAGGCTAGGTGATAATTTTAAGCAATATCATATGAGCAGTTCTAACATCCAATGCTTGGTACTCGCTGACTACACTACACTTGTATATCAGGCGTGTTAACATCAGTGTGAAGAAATTCTTAAAAGTTGCTACAGGTCATGTTTTAATACTTTTTTCTTTTCTTTTTTTAAACATATATTAGTATTTAAATGTTGTTCAAGAACGAATTCATTCTTGGCCCAAAGAAACTTTATGATATATACGTGACATTATCAAGAGGAGATTTATTCGTACAATTACATAACTACGAGCTAAACTCAGTCCATGACATTGCTTCATGGATGATTGATTATCAGCTTCAGTTGAAACCAAATCGGGTATGTATATAATGATAATGTGGGTGTGTAAGTATAGCCGAGAAATATCGACAAATGAAATAAGAAATTATTACAAAAAACGAAAAAAAAGAAGCAAGACAGATGACTTAAAATTTCATAATATATTAACGATATAGGTTTCATTAAAATATTCCCAGACTCCAGAATGTAAATATATAAAGTGTACTTATGACCGTGGTTTTAGAAATGATAAGGAGATTACAAATCACTTTACAACTATTATCATCTTAAGGTACGCTACACTATTTCCGGTATAGTACAGAGCAAAATGTTACATACGTGACATAGCACGTGAGTTAAATGACACAAATAGTGTGCAAGTCTTGAAATTCATTTTATAATGTATGTGTTGATTATGATTATACATGAGATGATGATGATGATGATGATGATGATGATGATGATGATGATGATGATGATGATGATGATGATGATGATGATGCTTGTACAAGGGATGAAGATGATGCTTGTATATGGGATGATGATGAGGAAGATGATGATGATGTTGTTGATTGTACAAGGGATGGTGATGATGATGATGATGACTGTCAATGATAGGATGCATGAGGTGTACAATTGCTATGTTGTGTGAGGTGTGCAAGGTTGTTTATCTGTATGTTTAAAATGTTTTGAAAAATAAAAGAAATATATATATATATATATATGTGTGTGTGTGTGTGTGTGTGTGTGTTGTCACCCGTGTAATGACGGTACGTGTGCATGGTCTGTTTGTCACATTTGTTATGACGGTACGCATGTGTTGTCAATTTGCCACACGTGTAATGACGGTGCGTATGTATTGTGTGTTTGTTACACGTGTAATGACGGTACGAATAAATTGTCAGTTTGTCGCACGCGTAATGACGGTGCGTATGCATGACTGTTTGTCACACATGTAATGACAGTACGTATGTATTGTCAGTTTGTCACACGTGTATGACGGTACGTATGTATTGTCAGTTTGTCACACGTGTAATGACGGTACGTGTGTGTTGTCAGTTTGTCACACGTGTTACGACAGTACGTATGTATTGTCAGTTTGTCATAGGTGTAATGACAGTACGTATGTATTGTCAGTTTGTCACATGCGTAATGACGGTACGTATGTATTGTCAGTTTGTCACACGTGTAATGACAGTACGTATGTATTGTCAGTTTGTCACACGTGTATGACGGTACGTATGTATTGTCAGTTTGTCGCACGTGTAATGACGGTACGTATGTATTGTCAGTTTGTCACACGTGTAATGACAGTACTATGTATTGTCAGTTTGTCACACGTGTATGACGGTATGTATGTATTGTCAGTTTGGCACACGTGTAATGACAGTACTATGTATTGTCAGTTTGTCACACGTGTAATGACAGTACTATGTATTGTCAGTTTGTCACACGTGTAATGACGGTACGTATGTATTGTCAGTTTGTCACACGTGTAATTACGGTACGTATGTATTGTCAGTTTGTCACACGTGTAATGACAGTACGTATGTATTGTCAGTTTGTCACACGTGTAATGACAGTACGTATATATTGTCAGTTTGTCGCTCGTGTAATGACGGTACGTATGTATTGTCAGTTTGCCACACGTGTAATGACGGTACGTATGTATTGTCAGTTTGTCACACGGGTATGACGGTACGTATGTATTGTCAGTTTGTCACACGTGTATGACAGTACGTATGTATTGTCAGTTTGGCACACGTGTAATGACAGTACTATGTATTGTCAGTTTGTCACACGTGTATGACGGTACCTATGTATTGTCAGTTTGTCACACGTGTAATGACAGTGGGTATGTATGGTCAGTTTGTCACACGTGTAATGATGGTACGTATGTATTGTCAGTTTGTTACACGTGTAATGACAGTACGTATGTATTGTCAGTTTGTCACACGTGTATGACGGTACGTATGTAATGTCAGTTTGTCACACGTGTAATGACGGTACGTGTGTATTGTCAGTTTGTCACACGTGTATGACGGTACGAATGTATCGTCAGTTTGTCACACGTGTATGACGGTACCTATGTATTGTCAGTTTGTCACACGTGTAATGACAGTACGTATGTATTGTCAGTTTGTCACACGTGTAATGACGGTACGTGTGTGTTGTCAGTTTGTCACACGTGTAACGACAGTACGTATGTATTGTCAGTTTGTCACAGGTGTAATGACAGTACGTATGTATTGTCAGTGTGTCACACGTGTAATGACGGTACACTTGTGGTGTCTACTGAAATGTTGGTACATATGTGTGTGACACATCTAAAGATGGCATACACGTGTTAGCACATGTGTAGTGACGGTGCACGCGTTATTACGTGTACGCATGTGATGATACATATGTAGCACGTGTTTATGAAGTGACGTTACATAGTGCTGTAACAGAAGTTTGATATTTATGACAAAGTGTACGAGGATGTTTCTAGTCGGGGTATAACAGAAGGTAGAGACGAGAAACGATGACAGTCATTAGCCTGTTTACATCTACGTATCAATATACCAGCTACGGTGTATATACACTACGGTGATTAGACCTATCGATGTTTTTTTTTACCTGTACTCACCTTTAACTATCATGTGCCCCGTCTCACCCATCCAATCATTCGTTCAGAAGTTTCCAAACATCTACTTGTATTAATATCACTGTTTAACAAAATCCACGAAATTCTGTGGTTCATTTTTCTTTCCTGGTACGATCGTCACCACACCATTTTTACACCTGATGTGTATACACGCGTGGACTACTTACCACCTGGGAGACAGGTATATACCACAGGTAAATGTGTGTACTTATCTGTACAGGTAACTCCAGATTTTACAGTACAAGATTTGGCCTGCTTAGTGTGGGACCACTGATCAATGCAACAAAATCGTTTATACGGAACAACTGAAACGAAACTTCTATTCGCCTACGCCTGTCACGACAGGATACCTGTCTGTTACATAGGCCTACAATATATAACAGGTCTTAGTCTACAAAGATTTCTTTACTTAAGGAAATCCTGGTACGAAAGTTTCCTGTTTTTTTTTTTTTTTTTTCTATTACGTTCAAGATTTTTTTTTTAGTAATTTCTTAAAAAGTAGCGTATCAAAACACACAAATACATCAATAAAACGAAAAAGACAGGAAAAAGGAAAAAGAAACGGACAGATATGAATCACACAGCCAACATGTATGTCCGGCTCTTAGAGTAATGAATTTGAGTTTATACGGCAAATTCAGCATGAAATTATAATATCCCATAAAGTGAAGGTAATTTTTGTTTTTATTTTTTCTCCTCACTAATTTGCCAAATAAGTTAAATTATTGGTATACATAGCAAAACTGCATTATCTGTAAACGAATATGAGTATTTGACAAGGTTAGAACGTCATTTACTTCCGGGTGAACTCTACATTTGCCTTAGGACACAGGGCAAAAATTGACGTCACTAAACAGTGAGATATGTCTTCTGACCGCTTGTCTGTAAAGACCACCTGCCTATGAAGAAATTTGTCTACAGTGATAACCTGTATATAAGAAATACATGGTTGGAAAGGTAAAAAGATGATCTCTATGAACGCCGTCACTATGAAATTGCATTCATAGGGTTGTATTAACCAATGGGTCCGAATAAGGAAGGAAATAAATACTTAATAGACGTTTCTGTTCCGTGTATGAATGTGTAATATATTGTATATTCTCAGTGTGTATCCTCGATATTTGGTCTTACCAACCGAATCGATGTTTACACTTCGGTAAAGTCTGGTGTAGGAAGCCGGACCTCTGTGCACTTGCGGAAAATATTAGTGTGAATCCTCTGTTGCGTTTTTTATTTCTTTTAATTTTGTTACTTTATTTTTGGAAATATAGATATTTAAAATATCTCACAAAAATGTAATAAATGTATCGCTGTTTTGCCATTCCATCAGTTGTCGGGCTGTTCCGTCATTGCACTTTTAACGTCCAATAATCGACGATTATTGTTTTTAGGAGCGTAAACAAAGAAAATGAAATGTATTCAAAACGAAAATATGAGAATTTTCTTTCTTTCTCGTTGTTTACTGGTGTTCAAACTGCATTTTACATATCAGTAAACAACGAATAGATAAAAATCTTAAACAAAACTAAACAGAAAGGCAATGCGCAACCATTGCGACACCATTTTTGTAGTCATGGAAACGACGAATCGCCGTCAAAGTGGCTGTTCGACTTGACGGATTACACAGCCGAAAATAAAAAAAATGTATTTTAATGCAATCATCATCGACATACAACAGCATCATCCATAAGCATTGAATTGTCTTTCAGGCAAACATATCAGATTGTGCAATATTACGTTTGTCTACAAAGATGTCATTTATGACTTCCATAAACGCCATATCACGACAATTCATTACTTGATAAACTCGAAGCTTTAACTTTTTTTATAAAGGAATTCTTACAAAACGTTCACTTTAAATTGCCAGTTTTAAATATATTATGCTTTGGACAGCGGTTAGAGACAGCAAGTGTCTTTCAAAATAGGGACCAGAATTAGGTATTTGTGGGTGGAGTTTGCTTGTGGGATTATTTCATTGTGTTTCTGTTTTCCGTCTAGTACAATTGTGTATAGAGAGTTTCAGTCCCCGTGTGATACCAAGACTAGCCATAACGGAGACTGTTGAATTGTCATCAGATTAGTGAAATTAGTACCAGCAGATAGAAGACCGATCATGTTGTTTCTCTCTAAATGATCAACGATACGTCTGAACAAATTACACTGATTTGATGAATATTTCCTTATATCATTATTCCTTTCTAGCATACGATCAGCAGAGTTACTGCCCTTTATTATAAACTGTTGAAAAAGAGCGATTAATTTTGAATCAAAAAACTTTTCAGCACTTCAGAAATTAAAAAAAATGTAAAAATGTTTATTTGAAACGTCAATTTCTGGCTTCCTTTTATAATTTTCAATTGTTAATTCACTGCAAATTATGCAATTTGACTAGTAAAAAATGAGTGAAAATATCAAATTTTGTTATTATTATTTAAATTCCTCTGTAAAACCATAAATAAATGACTAAAAAATGTCATGTGACAGCATACAAATGAACATTCTTGGCCCCCATCAGCTGTTTAACTTATCGCTATACCATCAGACAGTGAAATGATGGGCAGTAACTCTGGGAGACTAGAATGTGACAGGAATTGGTGGTAGGTATAAAGTCCCAACTATATACATCAAACTTACGTATTATTCCATGAAACACAGAACATCTGAAGGTAATTTATCTTTCTTTTATTCACCATATTTCCAGGGAAATATTTACAATTGCAAATCTATCATAATGCTTCTTATCTTCCATTTTCACTTCAACCTCACAAAGAATCCAGGCTTGCAGAATACACCTGGGAAACATTATCACTGAGATGGGGGGAAAAAAGAAATGAAAATAATGTCATTCATTAAAGCGCATAATTATTCTCATAATCAACCCATAAATAACAAAATAATGAAATGAACATCTACACGTTTTTCCAAATATACAAACATTCCAGCTTAAAAATATGTTAGTGAATGTCTAATTCTGATTTTGAAAAACTATGCCAATATCTTTAAAGCTTCATCTGAACAAAAAAAAAACACAAAAAAACCCACAAGATTTGAAAATTTCATTTGAGGTGTTTTATCACTGCAGTTTGAACAAAGGCTCCATTCATTTCTGCGACTTGACAGAAAACAGATTGTTATAATAAAAAGTTGAGAGGTTGAACATTATATATCCTGTTTCTCTCCCAAGTCATCCACACCGATCAATGTTACACCTCGTACACTTATATATAGAACTTTCAACAGCCTGGTTCACTCACTATATTCACAATAACTCCATAAATTTCTCTTTTTGATACATGATGGTTTACAAAAGGACCCAGTTATAATAAAGATGTACAAGTTTTGTACACATACATACACACCAACAGACCAGAATTACTCTCGAGATGATTGGCATCTTCTGCACCATTTACAAATATATTACTCTATAAAAGTCAGTGTTCTTTAAGAAATGGGGTTAAATCAAATTTCTTACAAACCGAAATCAAGCACTTATAGTTTCAGGACACAATTAGAAAAAATGTTTAATTATTTGTATTATATTTATACTGATGTAAGATATGATGTAAAGCTGATGACACAAAAAGTACACTATTTAAAATCTCACAAATCTGAATAATTTTTATCAAATAGCTAAATACAACATCATTATACAGGCAGATTTTAATAGCAGCACTGACGACCTGCTTGGTCTCATTCAAAATCTCGGTTCAAGATACAATCATTCATCCTTATCAAAGAATATAATTAAAACATTCAAATCTCTCACTCTCTCATGCAAAATCACCATACTGACTAAGTCTAATTGATAAATCAACAAACACCTATTCAAGGACAAATATTGATGGAATATTACACTTCCTTCCACATATTTCTAAAATGCATATTCTAGTGTTTTTGCCATAAAAATATACCTTATTTTTTCCACACAAAATTGTATTTCGAAAGTTATTCATGCAGTTTGGCAAACACATGAATAGCTATTGAGTTGAAAATTTCATTTATAAATAATTCTAGTATATTCTGATAATAATATGACTGAAATTAATTGATGCAAACATCAATTTACCACAAAATAAATTCTATACTAAATGGTTTGAGTGATAGCAAGCCAAAATAAAAACTGACATGGGACTAACCAAAAGAAACCGGATTAATGTAACTTGTATGCTTTAAAATAAGTATTGAATTGTTTGAATGCCTCCAGAGGTATTACTGATAATATTTCTGGAATTAATTCTTTTTGCAAAATTAAATCTGCAAAATAAAGTGGCAAACTTCACACACTTTTTTACTTAAACAGGAAAACAAATTCTTTAAAAGACTTTTCAATCAATATATCAATCCGTTTTAATAGCAAATTATCAACAAGGTCAATGGATGACAT
Source organism: Ylistrum balloti (assembly GCF_031769215.1). Taxonomy (NCBI): domain Eukaryota; kingdom Metazoa; phylum Mollusca; class Bivalvia; order Pectinida; family Pectinidae; genus Ylistrum; species Ylistrum balloti. Next base: position 1,382,852 of record NW_026781958.1, read on the forward strand.
GCATATTTGGAGGATGCTATAGATGTTTTTGTCAAAGACCAATTTGGTAGGGAATGACTTCCCATTAAAAAAGTTCAATCACTGCAAAAAATTTATCTTTACTGGTTTTTTGAAAGTTATGGAAGATTATCCTTATTATTTAATACCCTTAAAACTATATCCGAAAATAAATAACAAAATGTTATCTTCGTGATGAGTGGAAATGCTCACCCAAAAGGATTATGGATAATTGTTTAATTCTAGACAACATTCCCACTCATTCAATAAGTTTCTTGGCCTTGAAATAACGTCGTAGGTACAGCACTTGCCATGTGGCCAATCCAAGGAGACAACACATGGAGAAAATACTAAAGTACATCACACGTGAGTGGGTAGACTCTGAAACAGGAAAAGGCAACAAGTTAGAGTAACAGATTTGTGCTCCTCCTGGACACCGGTAAAGAGATATTCTATTACCTACAAATGCAGTCTTCCTTGAAGAAATCAAAAGGTGTTCATTTGTCTAAACACAAATTCATGTGGAAATTGTTTTGAGTTAAAGAAATCTAAGAGCAACAATTTTATTTTAGTTACAAATCTTTTATCACATTTGTAGAGCATGTATCCTACACATTTAGTCACAATTTTTCTGAACTAATCGAGGGCTATATAACATTCTATATGCTTTAACACTTACCATTTGTATCTCTCATTTCCTTCTCTCGTTCTTTCATATATTCAAAATCATCAACTATGGATTTTGAGAGATCCTCCAGTCTCCTCAGCTCTACTTCCAGAGGTTTCAGTTTTTCAGCCTTTGCTAGCTGCAAGTAGAATTTGTAAAATAGAAATCAGTAATTCAATGTTTTCTGCTACACAGTAAAGTCAGAAAATTTCTATTACGGTAAATTGTCTCCATGATAACATTATTTCCGATATGGTTTTTAAATCATTTTGGCACTTTCAATGAGCAGTTAAATACTTTGAGCTACAGATTTTTACAAATGCAGTTAAAATTCCTTAATAATACTTTTCAAACATTCAGTGTAAAATTTCTGAGAAAAATGTTGCATCTTTCTCAATAAACGGCAGAAATCAAGCTTGAAGATTGCTATAATCATTCATCCTATTTTTATTTGAATATCTCTTAAACATTTAAATGGCATTCTAGTCATTACTCTCTCTGGTATCATTTCATTGAAGAAGAAAATTATTTTATGTTTTGATGAATTAGACCTGGTTGCCAAAGTTATCCCAACTAATGCATACAGTTTATAATGTGAAAATGTGTAAAAAATAAATAGATGTCTACAATGGTAAAATATAAGGGTATCCCAAGCCATACCAACATTCACATTATCCATGCCATTACATCAACTGTATTGTTGATACCCTGTGTATATGTAGATACCCTGTGTATGTATAGATACCCTGTGTATATGTAGATACCTGGTGTATCTGTAGATACCTGGTGTATCTGTAGATACCTGGTGTATATGTAGATACCCTGTGTATATGTAGATAACCGGTGTATATGTAGATACCTGGTGTATGTGTAGATACCCTGTGTATGTATAGATACCCTGTGTATATGTAGATACCCGGTGTATCTGTAGATACCTGGTGTATATGTAGATACCCTGTGTATATGTAGATAACCGGTGTATATGTAGATACCTGGTGTATATGTAGATACCCTGTGTGGAGATACCCGGTGTATATGTAGATACCCGGTGTATATGTAGATACCTGGTGTATATGTAGATACCAGGTGCATGTGTAGATACCCTGTGTATGTATAGATACCTTGTGTATATGTAGATACCCTGTGTATATGTAGATACCCTGTGTATATGTAGATACCTGGTGTATATGGAGATACCTTGTGTATATATAGATACCTGGTGTATATGTAGATACCTGGTGTATATGTAGATACCCTGTGTATATGTAGATACCCTGTGTGTAGATACCCATTGTATATGTAGATACCTGGTGTATATGTAGATACCCTGTGTATATATAGATACCCTGTGTATATGTAGATACTCTGTGTGTAGATACCCGTTGTATATGTAGATACCCTGTGTATATGTAGATAACCTGTGTATATGTAGATACCCGTTGTATATGTAGATAACCTGTGTATATGTAGATACCCGTTGTATATGTAGATACCTGGTGTATATGTAGATACTCAGTGTGTAGATACCCGTTGTATATGTAGATACCTGGTGTATATGTAGATACCTGGTGTATATGTAGATACCCTGTGTATATGTAGATACCCGTTGTATATGTAGATAGCCTGTGTAAATGTAGATAGCCTGTGTAAATGTAGATACCCTGTGTAAATGTAGATACCCTGTTGTATATGTAGATACCCTGTGTATATGTAGATACCCTGTGTGTAGATATGCAGTGTATATGTAGATACCTGGTGTATATGTAGATACCCTGTGTATATGTAGATACCTGGTGTATATGTAGATACCCTGTGTATATGTAGATACCTGGTGTATATTATAGATACCCTGTGTATATGTAGATACCCTGTGTATATGATAACTAAAACATACCAAATGTTGAATGTTAGGGCTTGAAATCATGAGCAAAACACAACATTTGTTTTGTTGAACTTAATTTTTTTCAGTTATGTTCATATACACAGGTATACATACAGGAAGGTAATAAATATAACAGGGTCAAATAAAACCTCTCCTTTAAGGTTAGCAGATTCCATGGATCCCTATTGGATGACAAAACAGCAGTCAGAGGTATATGTGGTGCTGTTGTAAGACCATCCCATTGTAAGCTGTACTCACATCATCATAACTTTTGGCCTCGATTCCGTGCTTCATATCCAGTGTCACCTCTCTGTCCCCACCATGTCCACCTGTAAATCCAAAGTGTTTTCATGTCAATTGTTCATACATCAGTTATACAGAACTTCAGGCCTTCATACAAAAATATCTTTCTGTTTTTTCATGTATGCAACGAATCTGATCGGCTAAAATTATGCAACATCACAGAACACTGTAAAAGCATACAATATACCGGTAATGCTGTAATGTATCATTGTCAGAGAGCAATTTGATGGAAAAACATGTGATTAGATGTAGACCAATCATTTTCTTATACAAAGTCATGAGTCTCACCTCCAACCATCTTTGTCTGGAAGCAAACTTCAAACATATCATATTCTTCTGTTGTAAAGGCAAACTTTCCTTTCTTAGCATCATCTTTAGTATAGAGTATGTGGCCCTTGGAGTCTGTAACCTGGAAAACAAATGGTAACAACATTTATGATTTATAACAAAATGTGTTTGTAACAATGGTTAAGATTTACAACAAATGTGTTTCACAAGCATATTCATGTACCCATTTATGATTTATAACAAAATGTGTTTGTAACAATGGTTAAGATTTACAACAAATGTGTTTCACATATTCATGTACCTTAAAAGTTTAATCCAACTTATATACATACTATTCAGGAATACAGATAAGAACATATAACAATATGAAAAAAAAAAACATTGGGAAGAGTTGATTTCAGTTTTGAGGACCTTGGGCACCTGGCTTTGTTCATGATTTTGTTAAACAAAAGCTATTGATGGCTATTGAATAAATACTTAAATTAGTCTTATGCCTTCAGAAGAGCCTAAATTTCTCAATGTTGTTTACATGCCTTTTCATGTCTCTTCCTGACAAGCAACTCATTCCTGGGACACTTTAAACTTTAAAATTGCAGTTCTTATTGCTTAATTAGGAAAAAAGTCACATGACAGAAAAAACTACAACAAACAAATATCTCAAAATCAAATGCTAGCACCATTTATCTTAAATATTAGAATTTTTCTTTGAACCCCAACAGTTTAAACTGAAATCTTTTTCAATAAGGTATTGTATTATCAGTGTGGCTTAGACAAAAGCAAAACCGAAGTTGAAAGAATGTCAAAACTAATGGAACTTATTTTTCATCGGGTACAAATGAGCAAAGAACTAGATCTATAGGCACAAAAACTGAATTTCTCAACTAATACTGACATTCAAAAAGCTGATAAAGAAACACGCAAAACATCAAACAAGCATCATTAATATCTGAATAATTCTTTAAAGCATGATTAAAAAAGTCTGTATTTTTACACTTTTAAATGACCTAGTTGAGATTTTTTATTGCTATTCAAATCATAACATATGAGCTGAGATCTATGTCTCTCTCTCTCTCTTATTTTGATATGAGTACCTGTATGGACAACTCTGAACATCTGTCTCAACAGGTCAAATAATGATGATGTGTCACCTATAAATCTAATGTTTTTAACCGAAGTAGCCACTTTACACACTAATATCATAATTAACCAGGGCTATGACAACAGTCTCTCTAATAATTCTATAAATCTTATCACGAGTAATAAAATTACATAAAATACACATGCTTTTTCATGTTATGCCTTTTAAGGGGGAGCTACTTTTGTGTTCACTGTTACTCATTGAACCGGTATCATTGACGATTCAACTGAACACGTGCATCAAACATAGGACAAAGATGGATTTGGCCATACAGTTGAACAAACAGGCATACATATTCAGTCTATATATCATTAAATCATCGAGTCATCCCTTAAAACAATGATCGTTCAACGCAACAGTCTGTAGTTTCGTGTTTACCGTGAGTGTTGCTTTCTGACCCGGTGCGTCTGACAGTTCATAATCGCCGGTCACTAACACATCCTTGTGGATCTCCTCTCGTAAACATTTTTTCGCATTTGCAGGCAAATGGAACATTAAACAGTCAATTGAAGCAAAGCAAAGGAAAGTCAAAACACAAGTTATCTGAGTTAGATCCATGTTCATTGCTGTTTTCTGTGGCCAGCTTTAGTAACGCACGTTTGTTAACGTGGCATTCGGTAAACTCCGGCAGCTGTCGGCATCGTATCCGGTTGCTACGGAGAAAATAAAAATTAATTCGAATTGTTTTAATGATAGGTAAAACACATGCATCACGAGTAAAAAGTAGTTCTATAGACAGATGTCACAATAAAGTAATTTATATTACATTTCCATTAATTGATATTATGACCGTTCGGAGAAAATGGATAAGCAGAGTCTCTTCTGTGTTTGTATCCGAGGTAACTTAGGAAGGAGCCCATCGAGAGACAAATTGACAAGGAAAAGTATGGCACGCAAGAGGTTAGCGAAGTGAGTAACTTATGATATGTTTACGTTTTGTCACATAATTCTCATCACATGGCATGTTGACGCTATTGTGCAACGTTGAAATCACCATCAACAACCATTTTGTGACGTAGATGAGTATATGCCATGAATGCAGTCGGACTGTGATTCGCACCCAAACGTAGCATGTACCATCACAATCCTCGCCTGTCAATACACTCATACACATACACACACACACACACACACACACACACACACACACATATATATATATATATATCAGCCGTGCCTACCTAACCTACATTACAGGATGTCATGACGTTTCGAACCCACCCGGTTTTCACCAAGTCGTTTTGCCCCAGTTTCCCACCAATCTGTACACCAATAGGCCCTACAAAGACAATACCGACCTATATCTTTATATATATATATCTTTGTCACGGATTATAGTTAGAATTCCTCCCTTATATTAAAAGACCAAATATTTATAACGCTAACAAGCCATTTAGGCAATGTTTTACATAGTTTATAACTGCATGATAGTTATAAATCATTGAAAGATGGAAAGCTAGTTTACCTTCCAGCATATTTACATTGGCTACCACTATGTAGAATCCCTTTAGAGTTGTAATTCACAATCACATGTCTAGAGAGATTCTGCATAGTGCTGGTCATTGTAAGTACGCCAGAGTGTACAGATGTCATAAAGTTTTGTTTTTTTTTTTGTACAGGGAGGAATTCGGACAATCCTCTGTAACAAAGAGAAAAACAAAATCATTAATAGATAGCCAGAACCCTTTTGGCCTACCAAAGGGGCATAATACAATCAGTTTCAGGATCATTTGATATGGAAACACATAAAGATCACAAGTTGAATTGATTTGAAACTTAAGTACATTGTGTGGTATGGCTATTCTGTGAGCTGTCAATGTTATTTTTATATTTCAGATATACAGTGGTCTTGCTCGAGAGCTTAGCAGGAACTGGTCATCAACGGGTATTGGTGAGAATGAGGGAAGCTGAAAAAGTAGAACGAATCATGAAAGATCCCATCGGTATGTTTGAAGTACATAAGTGTATTTTGATCAGTTTCTATGCAAAAAACGTAATTCCATCAGGCTCGCTGAGGTGCATATCAAAATATAAACAATAATAACAATAACATTTACCATGAATCAGTGGCTGGTATTGGCTTGAAAATTATGCAATGTTACATTATTGAAATTAAAAATGATCACTTGTTACATGTTCTTGAAATCTAGATAGCTTTTGAAGTCCAGTACATAATTCATCACAAACTTTGGTGAGCAAATGTGAATACATTAATACTGCTCTTAGTTGTAAAAATTGTTTTGGTAACGACCAAAGTGTCCTGTGTTAGCTGAAGAACAGATCAGCGACTCAGGTTCATTGCACCTCTTATTAAAAAGAAAACTTTTATTTTAATTCATTGATTTTTTGTTTTCTGAAATTTGGTTTTATTTTTTTTGAACAGTTGGACAAGATGTCTTATATAAAGAAATAAAGAAAATCCGCAGTGTGAAGGTACCACGAAGAATATGATCTTGACAACATTTAACATTGAGATGAGAGAATGGTGTAATGGATGAAAGATACATTATTGCAGGCAATTGAGGACCCGAAACGTCGAAGAAGTGCTGTGTGAATTTTAAAGAATGTGCAGTGTCTTTACTAGTATTATGAATTGGTCAGCCTTGAAAAATCCTCCATTTTATCTGATGTTGACAGAGACTTTGCCTAAATTTAAAAGTACAAGGTAGTAATTTGTAAAACAGTTGACCAATTTATATGAACTTGTAGTGGCAAATGTATCATCTGAGAGGCATTTTTCGAGGTGTTGTGTGTCAATTGTGAATATTATTCTGAAAAGGTGCACATTAGTGATATTTCTGCCCTATGGTTAAATTGTACATTTCCTTCGTAGGCTGTGTTTGTTGTGTTGGGTCAGAATCGTTTTTGATGTTTGGTATCACAAGAAGTAATAAACATATATAAGAATAATTTAATGTGTGTTTGTGTGTTTTTTTTTTCACTATTAGTATACAATTACGATATCCGTTACAGTTTTGTTCTGTTCCTGTGAAAAAACAAAAACAAAAAAGGGAATATAAATATCAAAATAAAGTAGGGGATAGAAGGTATCTTGTACTGACTCATATTGATCAGTCCAAAATAATTTATTCTTAAAGGTACAAAACATTTACATTTGTGCTCTTAGATTTCTTTTGGAAATTGATATTCCAGTCTATACCAAACTATTTACCAGGTATTTTGAATTAAAGAATGATGACATATAACACTGGTTTATCTGTAAATTATGGTAAATATTTGTAGTTGAGCAGAGGTAAATTATTTAAATAATGAAAGTTTGACAAATGTTTAGGTTACTGAATATTTGAACTAGATGAAAGATGAAATGCAGCCCTGAAAACACTTCCTTTTCAAGGAAACCCTGAAGTATCCATCACATGATCAGCACATGCTGTTCTGACCCCTAACATTTGTGTTTTCTGTCCTGGCAAGTAGCAGTCTGGTCTGACTTTAATGGTTTGGTATTCCAGTGTTAATTAAGGTTTTCCATGAATTCATTGAGTGTGCTGGGTGATAAAACTTTTTCAGTCAAAGTGTTCAACAAATTAACATTGTGAAAAAAGTCCTAATGACTAGCCTACATTGGCTCTTTTGTTAACTTTTTCCATGACCTTTTGTTCTTAGTTGGGTTTAATGGTGTAATTGTTGTATGTTGCATTTATCCATGGCTGATATGATATGGTACACCTCTATCATGTCCATTCAAAGTCTCCTATATTGAAGGCAAGAAAGTCTTGATTGAAGCACGGACTTGTATACAAGTATATAAGTCCGTGATTGAAGTAGGCTTTCTGTGTACGATTTTTGTTAACAGCTTTATCTAGTTTTGCTGCTCATCTTTGAACATATGTTGAATTTTAGAACATTAATCTCATTGTTAAGTTTTTCGGTCAGTATCCCCAAGCTTCCATTTTTTTTCTCTCCCCAGCCAAAAATCTTAATATCAAACTTCAAATATCCTACACGCCAAATGTATCCACCCTTTTAAATAAACCCGTATAAGACACTTGCAAACCCAAGTGGCGGGGAAAAAAGTGTTTTTTCTTTTAATTTTAGAGACGTTTGTAAATGAATAAATGTAATTTGTATTTTAACAATATCAGGAGCCGGAATTTCACAAGGGTATATCTTTTACCATATAAAAACTTTTATATAATTTTTTTCGTCTTCTGTGTTGTTTTGGGGTGTTTGGGGGGGTAATTTTGGATGTTTTTGAGTAATTCGTTCCGTATTTTCATTAAAATAAACAAACTAGGTAGAAAGAAAAAAGGAGAGGCGAGCGCAGGGAGTTGGTTAAGCGGGCGCATGGCTTCGTTCAAATGCTTTTGATTTGAAGCGCGTTGAGCACTATGAACTACTTATAATCAAGCGTGTGTGCGACGCTGTTTGTAAATAAAGTTTCACCATTTGCGTTGTTGCCTTGAGTGATGTAAGAGAACTCGGCCTTCTGAAGTGGGCCTTCCTCGTTGACTTATAAATACTTAGATGATGCCATCAGTCTAAACAAGAAGATCAAAATCTGCGATTTTTTTTCACTGGATCAGCTGTCGACCAGATCTTTAATTGATGTGATTTGGTTGTAAAGTGTACAGACAGGTCGGTGTGAGCGCACGACACTGCCCCATCGTGGTCAACTGTCACGGGGACTGTTATACTGTTCCAGTGTAATATCGAAATGGCGTCAAGTTCGAAAGACGGTAAATATCTAAGCAGGAAATAATAAAATACATCTGCATTTAAACAAAAAGCGGGACTGTGCAGGGCAAGAAATAAAGATAGGACAATCTGCTGAAAATGCATGTGTGTATAAAAAATGACAATGTATGTGCAGCATGTGCTCTATAGCTTATCGTTTGCATGTAACATTAATTTATCTTAGTGACATTTTTAAAGGAAATGCATCCAGATTAATATTAAAACTGTATTGGCCTACTTATCAGGATTGATTGACGCTATGTTTAAATGAACAAATGTTATAATCTATATAACCTGCAGGTTATTAATAAACTCGTGACTGTTATATAATGCAGTGTTGCTGTATCCAAGGTTTCTGAGCTAGAACTACTTGTTTCTCAAAAAATAATTTCCTTCATCAACCTTGCATAATAACTTTTGCATGGTGGGATTTCCATATGATTTTGTTACACTGAAGTGAAGGGGATTGTGAAGGATGAAACCAGGGACGTATTCTGTATTATCTGTGTTATACGTCCTTGATGAAATGGACAATATGTCATTGTATATATTTCTTTGTGAACTCAGTTTTGCCTTACAATGATTCTTTGAGATTTACTGGGCAAGATCTAGAGAGATCAGATGAATTGATGTTACTATGCCTTCTATAGTGCATGTCTGACTGGTCTACTTTTAAACAATATGTCCTAAAAGACATGGTTACTATATTAACAGAATTCTACATATTAAAGATAGAAAAAATAGAAACTGCACTTTAATTAAATAGTAAAGCATGGTCCGGACTTGGTTCAAATATGATTTAGACATTGCCACAAGGCCACCATGACTGCCATCTTGACACTATTGTTATCACTATCACTCCAGAACAAAAAGTCATGAAGATGGTGCTGCATTAGATTTAGAGCCTTAGCATGTTCCAGATGGATGTGATGGCAGCCATGGCTTTGAAAATCTTGATAAATGACACCATCAGAGGATCAGTTCTGCCAAAAATAGTCTGGCTTATGTTGCCATGGCCATTATTACTTCTTTGGTTTCATATGTGTGCTGTATAACTTGCATACTTATGTTGTTTGCAGGTATAATTACTATTGGAGCACCACATTCTCATTCTCTTTTAAGCCTTTTACAGGCAGTCAAGCATGTTATTTATTTTAGCCTTTTCAGGTCACATCTTACTGTGCAGTCTCCCAGATTTTTTTTTACAGAAAATCTGTCTTATGACATCTATCACATGCATGGTGATAGTTGGATGAGGGGGTGGGGTGGAGGATGGATGAGGGATTTTATAAGAAATAGCTTTGTTGTTATAGGGATAACTTCTAACATAAACAAAGAGAAATCTAAAATTGCCCAGATATCATTAACATGCAGTAGTGATTGTTACTACCCTGTGCATCTTTAGAATCTCAGGAAAGCACCTTGAGGTAGCTCTGAAGAGTACATTGTGTGTCTGTCAAATTCTGGAGAGTATCTCTGGAAAGTACTGTAAGATTTCTTTGTCTGTACTTTATGTATCTTGGAAGAGTAGTACCTTGTTTGTTCTGAGTACTACCTTGTGGGTGGCTGGAAAGTACTTAGGTGTGCCACTGGAGAGTACTGGTACTGGAATGTATCCTGGAAAGTATGTGGATGTACCTCGAGAAAGTATTCTGGTGTTTCACTACAGAGTACCAGCAGGGTGTATCTCTGGGAATTACCTAGATGTACCTCTGGAAAGTTCATGGAATATACATTGTATCTCTAGAGATCACCTGGAGTATCTTGATGTACCAGTTTATCTTAAATATATTTTAGAGTATATTGATTTGGAGTACCTGCCTCTTCCTGGTCTATTCGGGGAGAGTATCTTGGTATATGTAGGAGTATTTTGTGAATGTTTAGAAAGAACACTGATGCATCTGGAAAATTTTATCTGGCATCTTAATATTATATCTAGAGGGTACTTTCTTACATGTATGAAATACCTAGTTTTATCTGAAGTTTTCTGTAGTGTATCTGGAGAATACCATGGTGTATCTGGAGAATACCATGGTGTATCTGGAGACTACCTTGGGGTATCTGGAGAATACCTTGGTGTATCTGGAGAATACCATGGTGTATCTGGAGAATACCATGGTGTATCTGGAGAATACCTTGGTGTATCTGGAGAATACCATTGTGTATCTGGAGACTACCTTGGTGTATCTGGAGAATACCTTGGGGTATGTATCTGGAGAATACCATTGTGTATCTGGAGAATACCTTGGGGTATCTGGAGAATACCATTGTGTATCTGGAGAATACCATTGTGTATCTGGAGAATACCATTGTGTATCTGGAGATTGTATCTGTACCATGGTGTATCTGGAGAATACCTTGGTGTATCTGGAGAATACCATGGTGTATCTAGAGAATACCTTGGTGTATCTGGAGAATACCATTGTGTATCTGGAGAATACCATTGTGTATCTGGAGAATACCTTGGTGTATCTGGAGAATACCATTGTGTATCTGGAGAATACCATTGTGTATCTGGAGAATACCATTGTGTATCTGGAGAATACCTTGGGGTATGTATCTGGAGAATACCTTGGGGTATGTATCTGGAGAATACCTTGGAGTATCTGGAGAATACCATTGTGTATCTGGAGAATACCTTGGTGTATCTGGAGAATACCATGGTGTATCTGGAGAATACCTTGGTGTATCTGGAGAATACCATGGTGTATCTGGAGAATACCATTGTGTATCTGGAGAATACCATTGTGTATCTGGAGAATACCTTGGTGTATCTGGAGAATACCATGGTGTATCTGGAGAATACCATGGTGTATCTGGAGAATACCTTGGGGTATGTATCTGGAGAATACCATGGTGTATCTGGAGAATACCTTGGTGTATCTAGAGAATACCTTGGTATCTAGATGTTTACTCTAGTATATCTGATAGGTATCTGGGTATGTTTATAGAAACACATGGACATCTGGAGATTTCTCTTGTTATATGGATGGAGAATACCCAGTTGAAAGTAAACAATGCCCTGGGGCTTTAGAGTACTTGTCATGTACCCAAATGATACATGTGCATACACGAGGAACACCCAGTCACATCTCTTTGGTGTTACCTTCATGTATCTAGGGAGTGTGTGTATTATGGTTCAGTATTTATAGGATTCCTCGTATTTTATAGTTTGGGATATATTTTGTGGAAATTAAACTTTTAACCAACAAAGTGTATCTGAGGAAAGTGATGCATGTACATGTATTATGGCCTTTGGAAATTTTGAGGAAATTTAACCAAATAACAAATGTGTATCTCAAGAAAGATACATTATTGTTTTGAGAGTACATTTTGTCAAAATTTAACTGATAACCAACAATATGTATCTCAGGAAAGTTATGGTTTTTGGAATACATTAGTGGATTTTTTTACACGTAACCCAAGTGTATCTTACAATACATGCATGTATTTTGAATATTTAGCCAAATTACATTTAATTACACGTAGTTGTTTTTTCCCCTCTCTGTTTGAATGTTGCATGCAATAGTTTTATTATGTTACAGATGTGGATAAAAAACAAACAAAACGGATCTCCTTTGGTGATGTGCATACATTAGAATATGGTATGTTAGAGTTCTGATTGAGTTTTGTGAGCACTCTTTTAACCTGAGTTCATCAAATTTTCATTAACATTTTGTAAACTTCTTGTTGATTTTATCAAAGTGAGAAGAACTTGCACCTTTCCTTAATGTCTGTTGTCTGTAATTAATTAGAACTTCAGTTGAAATTAATATTCATACCTCTGGAACATATACATGTACTAGTAGGTAGGTTTGAAGGATGAGGTCCTGATCTATGGGAAGGTCGGAACCTGGTCCTCGAGTCACATTTTACCATTGCTGGGTTCAAATAAACAAACATAGTCATGCTAGCATGATGGACTACAAATAGACAATGGGCTTATAACTGAATAACTTAAAAAGAATTCAAATATGTGCCAAGCTTTCATTTATATTCTTTGCTGGGCATGAAAAGCCAAACACAAGCATGCTAATATAACACATCCAGATTTTTTATTCAGTGGTGATGTATTCGCATTATAGTCAAGTAACTGTACGGTTTTACTGCAAATTGACTGGGTCAGAATTTCTTTTGGTCTTTCATAAAGATTGACATTTATATATTCTAACAAGTAAAAAAGTCCCAAAATTTACGTGGGGATGTGTTTTTTTTGGCCAAGAGAGGAACATGAAAATACGGAAAACTGCTGAGGCAGTTTTTATGTGGAAAAGCCTATCGTGTAAGACTGTATATGGGAAATCAACAGCATTCAGAGATCAATCCATGTATATTACAGATTTGCCTAAAACGTAAATAGGAATTATCACACAAGCAAGTAATTTCACCATGAATATTTGTTAAAAAATCCATTGAAATTGGCTTTAATTGCATTTGTGGGGCAGAATATTAAATTGATTGATACAAATTCTAGTTTAGTATAAATAAATTAATGTATGGCATGTATATTTAAGTTTTTTAAATGGGAGATCTTCCATTCAGTTTTGCCCTATGAAATGAATGTTCAAAGTTGACCTTGGGGTTAATTTCTTAGCTGTTTTTAAGAACAAATTGAACAATTTCATAAATTATTTTATGAAAATCTTAAGAATATCTTGATAGTGTACTTAATTATAATATAATTTATATACTACACAAGTGACACTTACTATTTTTATTAAGGTAATTGGAATGGATGAACCCAAGTTGATAAAATCATCACCTTGTGCCAGGATACATTTTTAGTGTTTTATTGGATGGCTAAATCTTTCAACAGGAATTACAACCATAACATGGTCTTCTCAATGAAGCAAACAATTTTTTACCTCCCGAAAGTTCAGAAGGGAAATACATAATTCTAATTCAAATTAAGAATTTTAATCAGCGCATAGAAATAGGACAAGTCGGGGAGACTAAAATGTTGAAACCAAACAACCAGTCAACCAACAAACCAAAAGTTGTAGGAGTATTTAACATCAGAATTATTTCGCGAAATCATTTGTTAATTTGAAAAAAGCTGTTTGAAAACAATAAAAAATGTCAATGTTGAGGTAAAATTGCATGGGATAAAATTTTGAGCATCAGAGCTTTAAATTGTATAAGCATTTTGTCAACATCAATATGTTCAATAAGGGGTGCACATATACACAAATGGACATCAAGGCTTTTTATGTACTTGTTATTTTTCAAATCACAGGTTGCAGAAATACAAATATTGAAATATTGTTTGATTTCCACGAAGAATAACACCAGATGAACACAACTGGCTAGATTTAATGGTTAATATTTTCTGTGTTGTATTTTAGTCGGTATTGCTATTCTGTTTACTTTATTCACCTATTGCTGCACATGAGGAAGATATCTTAAGTCAAATGTAGTTAAATATTTTTTTCTTATTTTCCTAACTTTTAAAACTCAAGAGCATGTTTTCCCAAAGTTTGATTTTTAGGGACTTTTTCAACTGGTTATTTTTTATACTGATAACTACCATCCAAAAATCAATATTTTTCCAGTAAAATGACTGGAGTTGTATTTATTTCTATAAGAACAGTATATGTCTAGGTTAGTGATGCAGGTTCTCTCTTCTTCTCTAAATCACCAACTGGCATTGTGTATTTGACAAAGTGCCAGCATAGCTTCTATGAAATCCTTGTATACTTACAAATAAATTGCTGTTATTTATTTAGGGTAACGCTATTACATTAAAGGATACTTACAGAAAATTTGCTGTTAATCCTATTTAGGGTTATGCTATTATATTTAAGTATACTTACAAAAAATTTGCTGTTAACCATATTTAAGTTAATGCTAGTAGGCTGTGCCATATTGATTGGCATCTCAGACAAAGACAGATTAATGGACATATAAGTGTTATTGAGTATGCTGATGCTGCATCTTATCTGCTTCATTAAGAGTGAAAACTCTGTTCTTCCTTTTTAATGTGTCATTTTGATAATAAGTTCTTTTTTAGTCACTGTGATATGTGAAAGACACTTGGTTTTTAATTTCATATTTTAAATTGATGTTTTTATCTTTGTAAAATGCAATGATGCCAAAAATACTTGTTTTTAAATTGTAGTATATTATGACATGAAAAAATAGGAATTTAAACTTAAAATGTGTTGTATTTTTTTAATAGATATATTGATAAATTTTGAGTGCATGTATAATTAATCTGAGATGTATCTGTAGTCACCTGTTCTTAACGAGCAGATGTTTACCTGTTGTTGTAGTCTACACCTAGTCTCACTTACCCAACAAAACATCTGGACATTTCAATACTATAAAAAGTTGGCTAAGTGGGATAACATTGTACTGCTTACCTTACTACAGATGTAAGAGTATAAATTATGGGTTGTTTGACATGGCCACAGCAGGTGTAGGAGTATAAATTATGGGTTGTTTGACATGGCCACAGCAGGTGTAGGAGTATAAATTATGGGTTGTTTGACATGGCCACTACAGATGTAAGAGTATAAATTATGGGTTGTTTGACATGGCCACTACAGATGTAAGAGTATAAATTATGGGTTGTTTGACATGGCCACTACAGATGTAAGAGTATAAATTATGGGTTGTTTGACATGGCCACAGCAGGTGTAGGAGTATAAATTATGGGTTGTTTGACATGGCCACAGCAGGTGTAGGAGTATAAATTAGGGGTTGTTTGACATGGCCACTACAGATGTAAGAGTATAAATTATGGGTTGTTTGACATGGCCACAGCAGGTGTAGGAGTATAAATTATGGGTTGTTTGACATGGCCACTACAGATGTAAGAGTATAAATTATGGGTTGTTTGAAATGGCCACAGCAGGTGTAGGAGTATAAATTAGGGGTTGTTTGACATGGCCACTACAGAAGTAAGAGTATAAATAATGGGTTGTTTGACATGGCCACAGCAGGTGTAGGAGTATAAATTATGGGTTGTTTGACATGGCCACTACAGATGTAAGAGTATAAATAATGGGTTGTTTGACATGGCCACTACAGATGTAAGAGTATAAATTATGGGTTGTTTGACATGGCCACAGCAGGTGTAGGAGTATAAATTATGGGTTGTTTGACATGGCCACTACAGAAGTAAGAGTATAAATAATGGGTTGTTTGACATGGCCACTACAGAAGCATCTTTAACAATATAGCTGGTTATTTACAGTTGGATGTAATTTTTATGATTGCAAAATACAGTGTACATTATGCTACTTCAGGAGTATACATTTAAGTAGGCTTGGGTTACTACAGAGAACACCTGCTTTAAGACTACAAGTTTACTATGGCTGCTAGAGGGTACCTTGATTAAGAATATATTGCTAACTCTGCCATGGAGCTTTTGTTGCTGGACTCAGATTTATACAATCCCTTCTGAGCACTGTTCAGCATATAACATCAGTGTGAAATGTTTGATAAATCTTGTTTTTTCTTTTTCTTTTTTATGAAAGTAAACCTTGTTGTACTCCTTACAGTGTCTGCATAAAGGTTTGGTGTCATATGCCACCAAGTAAAACACCCAACTTAATGATAACCTAACAAAACATGCGTTTGCTTTGCCACCTAAAGCATTGTTTACATGTGGATCGAAATGTACCGATTAAACATAACAAAACATGCGTTTGCTTTGCCACCTAAAGCATTGTTTACATGTGGATCGAAATGTACCGATTAACCATAACAAAACATGCGTTTGCTTTGCCACCTAAAGCATTGTTTACATGTGGATCGAAATGTACCGATTAAACATAACAAAACATGCGTTTGCTTTGCCACCTAAAGCATTGTTTACATGTGGATCGAAATGTACCGATTAACCATACATATAATCATACTGTATTTAAAAATGCTGAAAGATGCTTGTGGAATGGTTTTAAGTGGTATACAATACAGCCAATTAGCTGTGTGTTTAAATGTCGGCCATTCTGTAATATCTTGGTTAATGCAGCATCTGAACCAAACCGGACATGTTGATGAGTATCCCAGGTCTGGCAGACAGGGACAGTGTTTTTAAACAGCATACCACCAGAACCACATTACGGGCACAACAGCATTTAGTGATAAAGGTGTTACTATTTGGGAATATTTTTCTCTAACCATTTACTTGCTAGCAATGGAACTAATTGCTATAAATGCCCACTTAAGATATAACTTCCCACATCAGCTTTAACTTCCCACATCAGCTAAAACTTCCCACATCAGCTATATCTTTCCACATCAGTTATAACTTCCCACATCAGCTATAACTTCCCACATCATCTATAACTTCCCACATCAACTTTAACTTCCCACATCATCTATAACTTCCCACATCAGCTATAACTTCCCACATCAGCTATATCTTTCCACATCAGTTATAACTTCCCACATCAACTATAACTTCCCACATCAGCTTTAACTTCCCACATTAGCTATAACTTCCCACATCATCTATAACTTCCCACATCAGCTATAACTTCCCACATCATCTATAACTTCCCACATCATCTATAACTTCCCACATCAGCTATAACTTCCCACATCAGCTATAAGTTCCCACATCAGCTATATCTTTCTACATCATCTATAACTTCCCACATCAGCTATAACTTCCCACATCAGCTATAAGTTCCCACATCAGCTATATCTTTCTACATCAGCTGAAGCTTCCCACTTCAGGTATAACTTCCCATATCAGCTGAAACTTCCCATTTCAGGTATAACTTCCCACATCAGCTGAAACTTCTCACATAAGGTATTACTTCACACACCATTTTTTTACTTTCCACATTATGTATAACTTCCTTTTCAGTTAAAACTTCCCATACAGGTATGAGTTCCCATTTCATGTTTAGCTTCCCATATCAGTAAAAATTTCTCATATCAGTTAAAATTTCTCATATCAGTTACAACTTCCCATTTCAATTACTACTTCCCATTTCAGGTACTACTTCCCATTTCAATTATTACTTCCCATTTCAGGTACTACTTCCCATTTATATTCATACATTATGTTTAACTTCCCATATATTTATAATATGGGTTAAATCATGACAATTGCTAACATTACATACATTTTATGAGTATTACAGAATGAGAATTTTCAATAATTTGATTGGAATATAAGATAAGTTTTAAAAGTGTATGGAAACAACAGTACAGAATTCTCAGAGAGTGCTAAGGCAACGATCATTTTATAATCGCGGAAATCTGAGGGCAAATTTATTAGTATGGTTATTGTGGTCAAGGTACTAGCCACCAAAATGATCACTCCCGAAGGAAATGTTTACTTTTCCAGAGGCTCTCTATGTATTTAAAGTTATGATTTTGAAAATGGTGGCAATGAACAAAGGACGTAACAAGGTTTTAATTCACACAGTTTACCTTAAATGTACTCATCATCACTAAGTATTTGTCTGTTGTTGGAATGAATGATTTCACCAACACAAACTTTGGTATAAGTTGATTTGATATTTCAAAATTATTTGCATTATCAGGAAAATTCAGGATTCTCAATGGACTGCTTAACACGCTGAATCTGCTATAGCTTATAGAGCCATGCATTAGTGTTGCAGCTGTTTAAAATAGGTCACCTGTCTTGTCTGAATTGTAATGTTCATGTTAAATACCTCTGTAATTAGAAAACACATCAATGATTTATACTCGAAAGAATCTCATCAGTATCATACAGAATGGAAGGCTAAATTTCATAGTTTACAGGATAACAACACCTTAATGTTTGGCATTAGAAACTGGAACAGAACAAGCCTTTATGATAAATTACTGATGTAATTTGTTTCTTGTGATGTAAGTTAGGCAGATCAATTTGATGGATTTGGTCACTTTATGTGAAATGATTTAGTATCTATAGAATACAACTATTGATGATAATTATAATGTTACACCATTTCTTCTTAGAGCCAACTGAAGTGGAAGAAAAACAAGAGAAAGACAAAGATTGTCCAGAAGAATCGGAGCAGGTATGTTTTCATTTCTGGTTGAATTTTTTTTGTAAGTACATAAATATCAACATGAAAATCCAAATTATCTGTCATTTCACAAGGTCTCAGTGATCTGTTGGTTTAAGGGATGAAAAGTCACAAATCAACCAATTTAAAATGAAAAACTTGACATTATATTTAACCTTTTAACATACTAGTATATCTTGGATTTTCCTGTTTCCTCTTCTGTTATATTGTTCTTTAAATCAACCTCATTTACTACATTACATGACTGTATTTTTAAAATTATTTTCAGGAAGTTCAAGAACGTAAGTACAGCTATTATTACCTGATTTTACCCATTATACTGTGTATCAGAACCCATTCTTTTGTCATTGCTTTAAGCCACTGTTTACAGATTATCCTTGTTATCTATAGTTCGTATAACTCAAAGACTCCATTTAGTTCTATTTTGTTGGTTACTGCCTAACTCTACACAAAACATTCAAACTCACTCAAATCAAAAACATAGTTATCTCACAATTTGCCCATGGTAACGCTGAGTTGGAGATAACCAGGTTCAACTGTATTTCATATTTTGTGGAAGGAATAATGTTGGTCAATCCTATGTGGACGGAGATATCATTGGTCAATCCTAAGTGGATGGAGATAGCATTGGTCAATCCTATGTGGATGGAGATAGCATTTGTCAATCTTAATTTGATTTAATTAATGGTGAAATGGAAACATGTAACTTTGCTGAATATTTTATCAATACATTTAACGATAATTTGAGATCAAGAAGACATTCATTTCTCAGCACAAGATAGTAGACCTGAGGGTAATGTTAAAATGCTTATCCCTATGTCATTTCATATCTAGTTTGAGATTGTAGGAGTTATCTCCCATTAAAATTACATTATTGTATACAAAGCTGTGAGGATGTCTTCCAGATCAATTTAGACTTGTGCAGTAAATTACATTGAAATTACCTTAAATGTATTTGTGTACTTTGTTTGGATGAAAAAAAAATCATAAAAGAAAAGAATAAGTTTTAAATATTCTGTCAAATCTTAAATGAATTATGTACCGTATAACAATATTTTTTTATATAAATGCATGGAAAAAGAGGACAGCTATCAGCAAATTAAAGATGTTATAAAGCCCCTTGATTGCCTTGTTGGAGATGTCGTGTATTGCTTTTCCAGGACGAGAATGGCTGATGGATATGATGAAACTGTCTCTGGGAATAGGTCCCACCCCAGAACAGGTGCTAGAAACCCTAGACATGGATGGTGTTGTCAACTACATCAAAAGTGGAAAGTGTAAAAAGATTATCACTATGGCTGGAGCTGGTATTTCAACATGTATGTATGACAGTACTTACCTGTGTAGGGAGCTGTTAATTAATTACTTCCTAACTTTTCCAGTTTACGATGCATCTTGTCCAAACCTGTACCAACATCGTATGTTTACAATAACTCCCATTATCACCTTTGGTTAGTACCTCCATTAGATAATAAACAATGTAGTGTAATGTACATTATTTCTGGACTAATGTATCTTGTTTCATTCTTTATTTATATCCTTGGTGTCACATTGTCTTAAAAACTAAACACTTTATTAAGAATTGTTTAGGAATATAGAAACATTTTTAGTGGAAAAGATTGAAAAGATTTACATGGAATTTATATATTGACCAATTGTTCTATAACACAAAAAGCCCATTCAAGAACTTATATATTGGCTCCAGGGCTTATTGTCAATTAATAATAATTTGTTCTGTAATAAGCCCACCTTGAGAATGAAGATGGAATTGATATATTGGCCATTTGGGCTTATTGTCGTGTAGTAAAGCCACTGAGGGACTTTTGACAGAATTGATATATTTGCCCTCTTGGCTTATTGTCTTGTAATAAGACCATTCCCAGATGTCAGACAGAACTGATATATTACCCCCTTCCCCCTCTCCAGCTTATTGACACATAATAAGCCTACTATGAGACTTTAGATGGAACTGATACATTGGCTCATTGCAGCATAAACAGCAGATGGTATCAGGATTCTAATAGGGGCTACAAAATATCACCTGATAATATGTACCTGTATTTGTATACTGTTGGTGAGATGAGATGATAGATTTACAAATTGTTAAAGTGTTACACACTTAGATTTGGAAATGAGAAAGTTACGACTTATTTAGTTTGTTACAAGTATTAGATGTTTACGACATGTCTTGCTTAGCTGTGATTTTTTGGTCAATTGTAGCTGCGGGTATTCCAGACTTCCGATCTCCAAAAACAGGTCTTTATGACAACTTACAGAAGTACAACCTTCCTCATCCGCAGGCTGTGTTTGACATAGGGTATTTTTGGGTAAGTCACAATTGTGTGTATTTAGGTGAGTCACCTTAGTGTTAGGCATGGTATATACTCCAAAATGAGTCAATGCAGTGGCTGCTATTTAGTACCTGTGGATGAGCAACATGTTTGTGACCGAGTGTCTCATGTCCTGTATCAAATCTTACCCGAGATTCTGAAATAATGTATCTGTTTTGAATACAAGAGATCAAAAGATGATAATTAAATTTTTTAGTAAACTGTTCTTTTTTTGTTTGATTCAGAAAAATCCAGAGCCATTTTTCCTTCTTGCCAAAGAGCTGTGGCCAGGTGTGTTCAAGGTATGAAATATTCCTCCCAAATCAAAGTGCATCATGAGGGTCTTTATAATTGGCTCTGTTATATAAAACCTGACCATTAATGATAAGTAAACTGGACAACTGATCCCACTTGTATAAAAATCTGAAATATCGTCCTACCACCTTCAGTGTCCAGTCCCACTTACTTGTAACTGTTGGGAGATAAAAACCCAGGTTAGAATTCAAATCACATCCTGAATGTTTAACTCTTCACTTATAAGGTTAACTTTCAATATCACAAATAATTTCCATGATTTGATTCTTATAAAAATCACTTAGGACAGTATGTTAATAAATCTAACAATAACTTTTTAATTTATTGAGAAGCTGTAAGAATCTATTCCCTTACTGAATATGCAAAATACTTCAAAAAATGATAAGATCTATATTTTCATGGCTAGAATGTATTGATGTAGGGAATGTGGTTTGAACTTGATTTGATTGTTTTATTTCCTTATTCAGTAATGATAATGTATGTGTCATTGGCTTTGTATTTTATAGCCAACTCCTTGTCATTACTTCATTAAGTTGCTCGCTGACAAAGGCCTGTTACTACGTCATTATACCCAGGTAAGTCCTGTTGTTACACCGTTATACCCAGGTAAGTCCTGTTGTTACACCATTATACCCAGGTAAGTCCTGTTGTTACACCATTATACCCAGGTAAGTCCTGTTGTTACACCATTATACCCAGGTAAGTCCTGTTGTTACACCGTTATACCCAGGTAAGTCCTGTTGTTACACCGTTATACCCAGGTAAGTCCTGTTGTTACACCATTATACCCAGGTAAGTCCTGTTGTTACACCATTATACCCAGGTAAGTCCTGTTGTTACACCATTATACCCAGGTAAGACCTGTTGTTACACCATTATACCCAGGTAAGACCTGTTGTTACACCATTATACCCAGGTAAGTCCTGTTGTTACACCATTATACCCAGGTAAGTCCTGTTGTTACACCATTATACCCAGGTAAGTCCTGTTGTTACACCATTATACCCAGGTAAGGCCTGTTGTTACACCATTATACCCAGGTAAGTCCTGTTGTTACACCATTATACCCAGGTAAGACCTGTTGTTACACCATTATACCCAGGTAAGACCTGTTGTTACACCATTATACCCAGGTAAGACCTGTTGTTACACCATTATACCCAGGTAAGTCCTGTTGTTACACCATTATACCCAGGTAAGTCCTGTTGTTACACCATTATACCCAGGTAAGGCCCGCTGTTACACCATTATACCCAGGTAAGACCTGTTGTTACACCATTATACCCAGCACCATTATACCTAGGTAAGTCCTGTTGTTACACCATTATACCTAGGTAAGGTGGTGTTGTTACACCATTATACCCAGGTAAGGTCTGTTGTTACATCATTATACCAGGTTAGGCCTGTTGTTACACCATTATACCCAGGTAAGACCCGCTGTTACACCATTATACCCAAGTAAGGCCTGTTGTTACACCATTATACCCAGGTAAGGTGGTGTTGTTACACCATTATACCCAGGTAAGTCCTGTTGTTACACCATTATACCCAGGTAAGACCTGTTGTTACACCATTATACCCAGGTAAGACCTGTTGTTACACCATTATACCCAGGTAAGGTGGTGTTGTTACACCATTATACCCAGGTAAGGCCTGTTGTTACACCATTATACCCAGGTAAGACCTGTTGTTACACCATTATACCCAGGTAAGGTGATGTTGTTACACCATTATACCCAGGTAAGGTGGTGTTGTTACACCATTATACCTAAGTAAGGTGGTGTTGTTACACCATTATACCCAGGTAAGTCCTGTTGTTACACCATTATACCCAGGTAAGACCTGTTGTTACACCATTATACCAGGTAAGTCCTGTTGTTACACCATTATACCCAGGTAAGTCCTGTTGTTACACCATTATACCCAGGTAAGTCCTGTTGTGACATCATTATACCCAGGTAAGACCTGTTGTTACACCATTATACCCAGGTAAGGCCTGTTATTACACCATTATACCCAGGTAAAGCCTGTTGTTACACCATTATACCCAGGTAAGTCCTGTTGTTACACCATTATACCCAGGTAAGACCTGTTGTTACACCATTATACCCAGGTTAGGCCTGTTGTTACACCATTATACCCAGGTAAGGCCTGTTGTTACACCATTATACCCAGGTAAGACCTGTTGTTACACCATTATACCCAGGTAAGGCCCGCTGTTACACCATTATACCCAGGTAAGTCCTGTTGTTACACCATTATACCAGGTTAGGCCTGTTGTTACACCATTATACCCAGGTTAGGCCTGTTGTTACACCATTATACCCAGGTAAGGCCTGTTGTTACACCATTATACCCAGGTAAGTCCTGTTGTTACACCATTATACCCAGGTTAGGCCTGTTGTTACACCATTATACCCAGGTAAGGTGGTGTTGTTACACCATTATACCCAGGTAAGTCCTGTTGTTACACCATTATACCCAGGTA
Source organism: Ylistrum balloti (assembly GCF_031769215.1). NCBI lineage: Eukaryota > Metazoa > Mollusca > Bivalvia > Pectinida > Pectinidae > Ylistrum > Ylistrum balloti. The sequence continues at coordinate 1,406,953 of NW_026781958.1, forward strand.
AGACCTGTTGTTACACCATTATACCCAGGTAAGTCCTGTTGTTACACCATTATACCCAGGTAAGACCTGTTGTTACACCATTATACCCAGGTAAGACCTGTTGTTACACCATTATACCCAGGTTAGGCCTGTTGTTACACCATTATACCCAGGTAAGTCCTGTTGTTACACCATTATACCCAGGTAAGACCTGTTGTTACACCATTATACCCAGGTTAGGCCTGTTGTTACACCATTATACCCAGGTAAGGCCTGTTGTTACACCAGTATACCCAGGTAAGTCCTGTTGTTACACCATTATACCCAGGTAAGGTGGTGTTGTTACACCATTATACCCAGGTAAGGCCTGTTGTTACACCATTATACCCAGGTAAGACCTGTTGTTACACCATTATACCCAGGTAAGTCCTGTTGTTACACCATTATACCCAGGTAAGTCCTGTTGTTACACCATTATACCCAGGTAAGACCTGTTGTTACACCATTATACCCAGGTAAGTCCTGTTGTTACACCATTATACCCAGGTAAGACCTGTTGTTACACCATTATACCCAGGTTAGGCCTGTTGTTACACCATTATACCCAGGTAAGGCCTGTTGTTACACCAGTATACCCAGGTAAGTCCTGTTGTTACACCATTATACCCAGGTAAGGTGGTGTTGTTACACCATTATACCCAGGTAAGGCCTGTTGTTACACCATTATACCCAGGTAAGACCTGTTGTTACACCATTATACCCAGGTAAGTCCTGTTGTTACACCATTATACCCAGGTAAGACCTGTTGTTACACCATTATACCCAGGTAAGTCCTGTTGTTACACCATTATACCCAGGTAAGACCTGTTGTTACACCATTATACCCAGGTAAGTCCTGTTGTTACACCAGTATACCCAGGTTAGGCCTGTTGTTACACCATTATACCCAGGTAAGACCTGTTGTTACACCATTATACCCAGGTTAGGCCTGTTGTTACACCATTATACCCAGGTAAGACCTGTTGTTACACCATTATACCCAGGTAAGACCTGTTGTTACACCATTATACCCAGGTAAGACCTGTTGTTACACCATTATACCCAGGTAAGTCCTGTTGTGACACCATTATACCCAGGTAAGACCTGTTGTTACACCATTATACCCAGGTAAGGCCTGTTATTACACCATTATACCCAGGTAAGGCCTGTTGTTACACCATTATACCCAGGTAAGGCCCACTGTTACACCATTATACCCAGGTAAGTCCTGTTGTTACACCATTATACCCAGGTAAGACCTGTTGTTACACCATTATACCCAGGTAAGGCCTGTTGTTACACCATTATACCCAGGTAAGGCCTGTTGTTACACCATTATACCCAGGTAAGACCTGTTGTTACACCATTATACCCGGGTTAGGCCTGTTGTTACACCATTATACCCAGGTAAGGCCCACTGTTACACCATTATACCCAGGTAAGTCCTGTTGTTACACCATTATACCCAGGTAAGACCTGTTGTTACACCATTATACCCAGGTAAGACCTGTTGTTACACCATTAGACCCAGTTACACCATTATACCCGGGTAAGTCCTGTTGTTACACCATTATACCCAGGTAAGACCTGTTGTTACACCATTATACCCAGGTAAGGTGGTGTTGTTACACCATTATACCCAGGTAAGTCCTGTTGTTACACCATTATACCCAGGTAAGTCCTGTTGTTACACCATTATACCCAGGTAAGTCCTGTTGTTACACCATTATACCCAGGTTAGGCCTGTTGTTACACCAGTATACCCGGGTTAGGCCTGTTGTTACACCATTATACCCAGGTAAGGCCTGTTGTTACACCATTATACCCAGGTTAGGCCTTTTGTTACACCAGTATACCCGGGTTAGGCCTGTTGTTACACCATTATACCCAGGTTAGGCCTGTTGTTACACCATTATACCCAGGTAAGTCCTGTTGTTACACCATTATACCCAGGTAAGTCCTGTTGTTACACCAGTATACCAGGTTAGGCCTGTTGTTACACCATTATACCCAGGTAAGACCTGTTGTTACACCATTATACTCAGGTAAGGCCTGTTGTTACACCATTATACCCAGGTAAGGCCTGTTGTTACACCATTATACCCAGGTAAGACCTGTTGTTACACCAGTATACCCGGGTTAGGCCTGTTGTTACACCATTATACCCGGGTAAGTCCTGTTGTTACACCATTATACCCAGGTAAGACCTGTTGTTACACCATTATACCCAGGTAAGTCCTGTTGTTACACCATTATACCCAGGTAAGACCTGTTGTTACACCATTATACCCAGGTAAGGTGGTGTTGTTACACCATTATACCCAGGTAAGTCCTGTTGTTACACCATTATACCCAGGTAAGTCCTGTTGTTACACCATTATACCCAGGTAAGTCCTGTTGTTACACCATTATACCCAGGTTAGGCCTGTTGTTACACCAGTATACCCGGGTTAGGCCTGTTGTTACACCATTATACCCAGGTAAGGCCTGTTGTTACACCATTATACCCAGGTTAGGCCTGTTGTTACACCAGTATACCCGGGTTAGGCCTGTTGTTACACCATTATACCCAGGTTAGGCCTGTTGTTACACCATTATACCCAGGTAAGTCCTGTTGTTACACCATTATACCCAGGTAAGGCCTGTTGTTACACCATTATACCCAGGTTAGGCCTGTTGTTACACCATTATACCCAGGTAAGACCTGTTGTTACACCATTATACCCAGGTAAGGCCTGTTGTTACACCATTATACCCAGGTTAGGCCTGTTGTTACACCATTATACCCAGGTAAGACCTGTTGTTACACCAGTATACCCGGGTTAGGCCTGTTGTTACACCATTATACCCGGGTAAGTCCTGTTGTTACACCATTATACCCAGGTAAGACCTGTTGTTACACCAGTATACTAGGTTAGGCCTGTTGTTACACCATTATACCCAGGTAAGACCTGTTGTTACACCAGTATACCAGGTAAGGCCTATTGTTACACCATTATACCCAGGTAAGACCTGTTGTTACACCAGTATACCAGGTAAGGCCTATTGTTACACCATTATACCCAGGTAAGACCTGTTGTTACACCAGTATACCAGGTAAGACATGTTGTTACACCAATATACCAGGTAAGGCCTGTTGTTACACCATTATACCCAGGTAAGTCCTGTTGTTACACCAGTATACCAGGTAAGACCTGTTGTTACACCATTATACCAGGTAAGACCTGATATATCTTTATATTACCTGGACTGTAGACTATAAGGCAGCAATAAACTAGACAGATTAGTGTAACAGCTGTGTACCAATTGTCATTATTGATTGTTTGATACTGGTTTAAAATGGACGGTATGAACAAATGGTATTTACCTAGTTATACATCTTATAAAGAAATGTGTTGTTTCATCACCTCTATATCCTTGTATAATTAATGTTATGTCATCATTTTAGGATTCCTAGGTTTTATTCTTTATGTTTCAAGAACATCGACACCCTTGAAAGTCAAGCTGGGCTCCCGGCAGAGAAACTGGTCGAGGCTCATGGAAGTTTCCGCACAGCTCACTGCCTTATTTGTGAAAAAGAATACAGTAAAGATTTTATAGAAGGTATGTTCAATCTGTCTAAACTGGAGATGTCACCAAATATTTGAACTTTCTAATATTCATTCAATTGGTGGTATCTAAACAGGATAATGGTATTTGAATAATCTTTTCCACTGTTGTAAAAAATCTATGTTTAGAGGATCGTTAGAAAGGATTTTTTCAAGCAATTCTTGTTACTTTGAAGGTCTTTTCCATTCTGATTAGTTTGTTGGCTAAAACTGAGGAGATAAACATGGTGAAGGAGATTGACAAATGTATCTAGAAATTGACTTTTTCTCCTTACTTGATACATATAGATTTACACTAGTAAAACAGGTCATATTATATGCTGTTCTGTTCTCTATGATAATGGTTGTACAATACTTCTTGAGAAATGTCATAAAATTTGAAATATTCATGAAAGTGAATGTTCAGATATTGAATCAGACAAATATTTGAATTTAATTTCTGTCCAATCAACATCCTCAGTAAAAAAATGATTGTAAGAATTGATGAGAAGAGTCTTCTCTTAATTAGAAAAATTGAGCTTAGGATGAAAACATATTTAAACTGGTTTGTGTAAAATCTTGATGTCTTGATATACCCTTGCAAATATTACCTCCTGTATAAAGTACTTATCTTATCCAAGTTATCTTTGTCAGCAATATACCAGTATACCAGGGAAAGTTAAGTTAAGAACAATGGATATGTTGTGTTAGCAACTGACATCAATCTGAGGATGATGATATGGTTTCCAAGCATTTGTATAAGTTCCGTTTCCTCTGTACCTGAGCAAAAAATTGATTTGTAAGATATCTGTTTTCTGTTGATTTCAGAAAAAGTATTTGCTGGAGAAGTACCTAAGTGTACTGAACCAGATTGTGAAGACAACATTGTCAAACCTGGTAAGTAGTTTTCAGAAACTTATCTTATTTTCATTTGACTATAATTAGGATATGTGTGTAAATAATAAATTGTTCATAATTGATAAAGATACATAATGACAAATATAATGACATATATAATGACAAACATAATGACATACATAATGACATATATAATGACAAACATAATGACATACATAATGACATATATAATGACAAACATAATGACATACATAATGACAAACATAATGACATATATAATGACAAACATAATGATGTACATAATGACATATATAATGACAAACATAATGATGTACATAATGACATAAAATGTCAAACAATGATGTACATAATGACAAACATAATGACATACATAATGACATATATAATGACATATATAATGACAAACATAATGACATACATAATGACATACATAATGACATATATAATGACAAACATAATGACATACATAATGACAAACATAATGATACATATAATGACAAACATAATGATGTACATAATGACAAACATAATGACATACATAATGACATATATAATGACAAACATAATGACATATATAATGACAAACATAATGACATACATAATGACATATATAATGACAAATATAATGATGTACATAATGACAAACATAATAACATACATAATGACATATATAATGACAAACATAATGACATACATTATGACATGACATATTTAATGACATATATAATGACAAACATAATGACATACATAATGACATACATAATGACAATATATAATGAAAAACATAATGACATACATTATGACATGACATATTTAATGACATATTTAATGACAAACATAATGACATACATAATGACAAACATAATAACAAACATAATGACATGACATATTTAATGACATATATAATGACAAACATAATGACATACATAATGACATATATAATGACAAACATAATGATGTACATAATGACAAACATAATGACATATATAATGACAAACATAATGATGTGCATAATGACAAACATAATGACATGACATATTTAATGACATACATAATGACATGACATATTTAATGACATACATAATGACATATATGACATACATAATGACAAACTTGTTTCACATGACATATAGAATGAAATATTAAAGTCACCGACTATCCTTTCAGATATTGTGTTCTTTGGAGAGCCCCTTCCTAAAAGATTTGGAGAACTTATACACACGGTAAAAGGTTTGCTGTGCCGGTAAAGTTGTTTGTTGTTAAGATGTTGTTAAATCACAAGGTTTTTGATCATTTTACTTTCTTTCAAATAAGTGATGGTATCAATATTGATACAGAACAGCTTGAAAGTTTGGCAGATGATATGGTAAATGTTTACTTTTGTCCTTTTGGATTTTAAGGATTGTGACAGACGATATGGTAAATGTTTACTTTTGTCCTTTAGGATTTTAAAGATTGTGACAGACAATATGGTAAATGTTTACTTTTGTCCTTTAGGACTTTAAGGATTGTGACAGACAATATGGTAAATGTTTACTTTTGTCCTTTAGGACTTTAAGGATTGTGACAGACAATATGTTAAATGTTTGCTTTTGTCCTTTAGGATTTTAAGGATTGTGACAGACAATATGGTAAATGTTTACTTTTGTCCTTTAGGACTTTAAGGATTGTGACAGACGATATGGTAAATGTTTACTTTTGTCCTTTAGGACTTTAAGGATTGTGACAGACAGTATGTTAAATGTTTGCTTTTGTCCTTTAGGATTTTAAGGATTGTGACAGACAATATGGTAAATGTTTACTTTTGTCCTTTAGGACTTTAAGGATTGTGACAGACGATATGGTAAATGTTTACTTTTGTCCTTTAGGACTTTAAGGATTGTGACAGACAATATGTTAAATGTTTGCTTTTGTCCTTTAGGATTTTAAGGATTGTGACAGACAATATGGTAAATGTTTACTTTTGTCCTTTAGGACTTTAAGGATTGTGACAGATTTTGTCATATGGTAAATGTTTACTTTTGTCCTTTAGGACTTTAAGGATTGTGACAGACAATATGTTAAATGTTTGCTTTTGTCCTTTAGGATTTTAAGGATTGTGACAGACAATATGTTAAATGTTTGCTTTTGTCCTTTAGGATTTTAAGGATTGTGACAGACAATATGGTAAATGTTTGCATTTGTCCTTTAGGATTTTAAGGATTGTGACAGACAATATGGTAAATGTTTACTTTTGTCCTTTAGGACTTTAAGGATTGTGACAGACAATATGTTAAATGTTTACTTTTGTCCTTTAGGATTTTAAGGATTGTGACCTACTGCTAATTATGGGTACATCTTTAGTGGTGCATCCATTTGCAGCCCTTCCTAACAGGTATGCTCGTCTATACTTTTAATATACTATAAGTATTTTGCACTATGAAAGAAAAGAAAGATGTTCAAGTTATGGAAATTTAAGGTTTAGTTTGTATACCTAGGTAATTTGTACTGGTAAAAAGGTGCTTATCAATATATACATGTATATTATAATTACTGCTACCTGTCATGCATTTTTAACACAAGTAGTGCAATGTTTAAACCATAAACATTAAAGTAACCTCATCTGGCTAAAATGGACACAGCATTATGGTGGACTTACATTAATCTGCTTTCTTACCTTATTGATTAAATCACGTAGGGAGCCCTCTCCTCTTATCCTTCTTCTTAACATACAGTCATACCAGTCATTATGAACTCTCTATCTCTCTGTTTTTTCTCACTATTCTTGTCAGTACCTAACTTTCTACTTTGCCTCACCTTTCTTGTCAACATTTGTATCTTACTCTTCAACCTTCCTTCCTTTCTTGTCAACCTTGTGATATCTTCTGTACCAACTCTTCAACCTTCCTTCCTTTCTTGTCAACCTTGTGATATCTTCTGTACCAACTCTTCAACCTTCCTTCCTTTCTTGTCAACCTTGTGATATCTTCTGTACCAACTCTTCAACCTTCCTTCCTTTCTTGTCAACCTTGTGATATCTTCTGTACCAACTCTTCAACCTTCCTTCCTTTCTTGTCAACCTTGTGATATCTTCTGTACCAACTCTTCAACCTTCCTTCCTTTCTTGTCAACCTTGTGATATCTTCTGTACCAACTCTTCAACCTTCCTACCTTTCTTGTCAACCTTGTGATATCTTCTGTACCAACTCTTCAACCTTCCTTCCTTTCTTGTCAACCTTGTGATATCTTCTGTACCAACTCTTCAACCTTCCTTCCTTTCTTGTCAACCTTGTGATATCTTCTGTACCAACTCTTCAACCTTCCTTCCTTTCTTGTCAACCTTGTGATATCTTCTGTACCAACTCTTCAACCTTCCTTCCTTTCTTGTCAACCTTGTGATATCTTCTGTACCAACCTTATATTTATATATATTGTCTCCCTATTCAGAACACAACATAATACTCCGAGGATGTATATAAACTTAGAGAAGACTGGAGCAGGGGTAAGATTTATATATATATTTTGAGAGATTTAATCCAGACACAGACACTTCATTTGTTTCATTATATTTACGACACCTTTGTGACTGAAACACAGACAGTGATAGTTTAGAACACCTGTTTGAAACACTGTCTCATTGCCTATCACATTGGCAATGAAACAAGATTTTTCATTTTATATTATTGGGCTAAACAAAACATGTACACATTACTCTCTCATAAAACACATATACAGCACCCTTCATAAGTCTCTGTATTGTAAGAATACACTAAAGTGAGTCACCTCAGTGTTATAAGTATTAACTAGGGAGTCACCTGTTTGACTCCAATAATAGAAATAAATCATCACAATTCAACAATGTTTTGTGTGCAAAAAATGATCAAATTTGAATAATTCTCTGATTTAACTAGTATGGTAACCTGATAGAATAGATCAATATATATTTGTAAACTCTGATGAAATATTTCAGGATTACTCATGTAAGAATAATGATAAACCCACCTTGTTAATATGATATTAACTTATACTGGTGTTTCACCATGATACAAGTATACATGTAATTTCATTATTACTGAAATAATTCAATATATTTGTGAAAGATTATGTACATTTTAACAGAAGTTAAAGTTGCACATTATTTTCTTTGTAAAATTACTGAACAGAAAAAATTGTCTTCTTTGATAATACAGCAAAGCAATCCAATCACCATGCTGATGTTTGGGGGAGGTTTCAAGTTTGATGATGAAGATAACTATAGGTAAGTAAGGTAAAGATATTGATTTGAAATTTAGATAAAGACGATGACAGGGATGTTAGATAAAGACGATAACAGGGATGTTAGATAAAGACGATAACAGGGATGTTAGATAAAGACAATGACAAGGATGTTACATAAAGACAGTGACAGGGAAGTAAGATAAAGACGATGACAGGGATGTTAGATAAAGACGATGACAGGGAAGTTAGGTAAAGACGATGAGAGGAATGTTAGATAAAGACTATGACAGGGATGTTAGATAAAGACGTTGACAGGGATGTTAGATAAAGACAAAGACAGGGAAGACAGGGATGTTAGATAAAGACAAAGACAGGGATGTTAGATAAAGAAGACAGGGATGTTAGATAAAGAGACAGGGATGTTAGATAAAGACAAAGACAGGGATGTTAGATAAAGATGTTGACAGGGAGGTTAGATAAAGACAAAGACAGGGATGTTAGATAAAGACAAAGACAGGTATGTTAGATTAATACTAAGACAGGGATGTTAGATAAAGACAAAGACAGGGATGTTAGATAAAGACAAGATGACAGGGATGTTAGATAAGTAAGATAATAGACAATGACAGGGATGTTAGATAAAGAAGACAGGGATGTTAGATAAAGACGTTGACAGGGAGTAAAGACAAAGACAGGGATGTTAGATAAAGACAAAGACAGGGATGTTAGATAAAGACAGGGATGTTAGATAAAGACGTTGACAGGGAGGTTAGATAAAGACAAAGACAGGGATGTTAGATAAAGACAGGGATGATGACAGGGATGTTAGATAAAGACGTTGACAGGGATGTTAGATAAAGACAAAGACAGGGATGTTAGATAAAGACAAAGACAGGGATGTTAGATAAAGACGATGTTAGATAAAGACGATGACAGGGATGTTAGGTAAAGACGATGAGAGGAATGTTAGATAAAGACTATGACAGGGATGTTAGATAAAGACGTTGACAGGGAGGTTAGATAAAGACAAAGACAGGGATGTTAGATGACAGGGATGTTAGATAAAGACAAAGACAGGGATGTTAGATAAGACAAAGACAGGGATGTTAGATAAAGACTAAGACAGGGATGTTAGATAAAGACGTTGACAGGGATGTTAGATAAAGACGTTGACAGGGATGTTAGATAAAGACAAAGACAGGGATGTTAGATAAAGACAAAGACAGGGATGTTAGATAAAGACAATGACAAGGATGTTACATAAAGACAGTGACAGGGAAGTAAGATAAAGACGATGACAGGGATGTTAGGTAAAGACGATGAGAGGAATGTTAGATAAAGACTATGACAGGGATGTTAGATAAAGACGTTGACAGGGAGGTTAGATAAAGACAAAGACAGGGATGTTAGATAAAGACAAAGACAGGGATGTTAGATAAAGACGATGACAGGGATGTTAGATAAAGACGTTGACAGGGAGGTTAGATAAAGACAAAGACAGGGATGTTAGATAAAGACAAAGACAGGGATGTTAGATAAAGACAAAGACAGGGATGTTAGATAAAGACGATGACAGGGATGTTAGATAAAGACGTTGACAGGGAGGTTAGATAAAGACAAAGACAGGGATGTTAGATAAAGACAAAGACAGGGATGTTAGATAAAGATGTTGACAGGGATGTTAGATAAAGACGTTGACAGGGATGTTAGATAAAGACATTGACAGGGATGTTAGATAAAGACGATGACAGGGATGTTAGATAAAAACGATGACAAGGAAGTAAGATAAAATACAATTACAGAGCAAATAAAGACATTGACCGTGATTTAGATGATGAAAAATACAGTGAAGAACAATATTGATAGCAAAGATGGAAATTTTATGAGAAGGTACATTGGTGATCAATTTCAGTTCCCCTCTATGCAGTCTTCCAAACTGCTTTACTTGTAGCAATGACTATCAATAATGATTGGATAATCAGACTATTTTGACAAGTCCTTTAGGTTAATGTGACTGGAGCACTGCTGAGATTTATAAGTCCTTTAGGTTAATGTGACTGGAGCACTAATGAGATTTATAAGTCCTTTAGGTTAATGTGACTGGAGCACTACTGAGATTTATTGAAGATTCAAGAAATTGAATTGGTGAGAACCAAGAGCATTCACCAGGAGTCTATCATTCTGTCAGTCCATCAAACTGAAATGGCTTTAATCTGATTGGTTCATGCCACAGTTTAAAGTTATAGGACACTAATGTTTGCATGGAGACTGTTTAAATTTCGTTTAAACTTTATTTTTTTTTGTGTTTTCAGAGATGTGTTTTGGCAGGGAACTTGTGATGATGGTTGTCTTCTCATGGCAGAGAAGCTTGGATGGAAGGTATGTCAGTAAAGCAAACAAGTGGTAGCTATAGTGTAGATATGTTACAATGAATAAGCTTACTGGGGTTAGGATATTATTGAGTTATAATATAATCGCTTTTAATGGAATAATGATGAATTAAAGATCTTTTTAACCACATGATCTGTGATTAAAGATATTTCAACCACTTGATCTGTGATTAAAGATATTTCAACCACTTGATCTGTGATTAAAGATATTTCAACCACTTGATCTGTGATTAAAGATATTTCTAACCACATGATCCGTGATAAAAGATCTTTTTAATCACATGATCTGTGATTTAAGATCTTTTTAGCCATATAATCTGTGACCTAAAGATTTTTTTTACCACATGACCTGTGATGAAAGATCTTTTTACCACTCGATCTGTGATTAAAGATTTTTTTTAAACCACTTGATCTTTGTTTTTCATGAATATATTGAAAAACACACTTATCCCTGTCATTTGACAAGACTTAAATTCAGGTACTGTGGGATTAAATATGTCCATTACATTGTCAGATATTAAAGTAAATGTCAGAATACACCAGTAATCCAGGGAATTTGTTTCAGTTTTTCTTAAACAATTTCACAGCCTATATTTATCTGTGAAACTAATGAAGCAGAGATTTGTTCGAACAAAGATAAGTCCTAACACAACACATAAATATATAGATATATACCATCTCTTTATTTCTTTATACCAGAAAAGTGTTTAATTATACAGAAAATTTGTTGTTGTGTAGAAACTAACTATATAAGGAAAAAAAAATTTTGATTGCATAGGAAGAGCTACAACAGATTGTGAAAACGGAACATGCCAAAATTGATGAGAATGCCAAAATCCTGAAAGCAAAATCTCAAAGTCTCAAGGATGAAGGTGAAAAAAAGACCGAAAAATTAGAGGGGAACACATCGGAGCATTCAGAAGCTGTTGAAACTAAGGATTCTAATCCAGAAACAACCTCATCAAAAACAATGAATGTCACTGCCTCTGAAAAGAACATTCCAAAGTCGTCAGTGAAAAAGAAATCCTCACCTGTGACCGTCACTGGTAGGGCTTCCAAATCTTCACACTCAAGCGGAAATAAGGCAAAGAAAAGCTAAGGAGATATTTCATGATGAAAGGCGTCGCTGTGTAACTCATTGCTTTCATTACAAGCATTAGCAAAATAGTTCAAAATAATCATGTTGGTTTTAAAGGAGCCGTGGTCAGTACAACATCAATTATATCATAAAACAGAAATATCAACAAACAAAACAAACTGAGAAAGTACCCTTAGGTTACTTTTCAAACCTTCACAATGAAGCCTGACTTGTTAGAGGTATAACCGTACAAAAAGGAAGCATTTATTTATCACATCATGGCAGGGGAGGTAATTAGCTTGGCATTGTTAAAAATGGGTACTGCTGTAGTGGTACCCTATTGTCTTACGAGAGAATTTTAGGATTACAGATTTACAGGTATGATATATAGCTGGTTTATTTATAGCTTTTTAAGTGTCAAATATATTTTAAGTTGTGATAAACAGTTCCCATGGTATGTGTGATAACCCCTGATAATAGGATATACGTTGTTTTTATTTCTAACTTTATTAGCTAAATTTCTTTATTGATTCTAGCCTTTGTTTTCATAATATCTATATATATCTGAAAGTGCAATTTACTAGGTTCTTTATTGAAGTAGGTCAGTGAATGGGAGTAAAAATGTTTGTAGTGTATGGACGCAAGGACACTAATATTGACACTATTGACCGGCTTGAAGTGTATTGGATGAGAGGACAGTAGTAGACTACTAAGTCTTACTAAGTGGTTTTTTAATTTCAACAAAAACATCTATAACTACATTAGTGATATATACTAACAGGCCTTTTAGTTTTGTTTTACAGTGCTGTTACGTTAATATTGTTGATATAAAATTATTTATTGTGGAATGTAAGTATGTCATGTCAGGATCAAAGTTCTGATTTGAGGAGTTAAGAGGGAGTGACTATCAATAGGTGATATGTCTTAATAACATTATGATTTCAGCTCACTTGGTTCGAAGGGAATCTATCTTGTATAAATGTTAGATCTCAGCCTCATAGGGGCAAGAGGGGTGGAGCTCAATAGGAGAATTAGAGCAAATTTTTATTTTTAAATCCTTCTTCATTAGAAAAAGTTGGATATTGCCCCATTTTGGTGCATGACTGAATGGAAATCATCTGTATGAACAGTGGGTCTCGGATCTGTGGGGGTGAGATGGGCGGGGACCCAATTGGGGAAATAGAGAAAACTCTTTAAACTCCTTTTTCTTCTGTAGAAATATTATGATTCTAGCCTAATTTGGTCTGGAGCATACTTGGGTGAAGGGAAATCAGTTTTGTGTAAATGGTGGATCTCGGCCCTCTGGGACAGGGCCAAATAGTGAAAACAAAGGAAATTACGTAACATCCTTCTTTCGTGGGAATGCCTCGATTCTGTCCGAATTTGGTTTGAAGCATGCCAGAAGTATTCAGTCACAATGGCAGCATGTTTTCATTCTCTGTGTTGTTGAAAGGAACCTTATTTTGTATCCACCAGGAATCTGACAACAGAGATGAGTAGAAATGTAAGTTCTTCAAAATCCTTTTCCATACAAGGATATCATTCATGAATGGTGAAAGTGACTTCTGTTTACCACCAGACTGGGACCCAATAGGGAAATTATTTCATAAATTGTCATATTTGAAATTCTTTGTTAAGTAACTGAAAAGCTGAAATAGGTGAGCAATGCAGGCCCCTTGGACTTCTTGTTATATCTGTGGTTTGTTGTTATGATAACCATGTCATTTTGATATTTTCAATATTAATTACTGCCAGGACAAAAATCTGATTTAAAAGTCATTTAAATTGTACCTTACTGAAACATTTCAATATCTAATATGGTTTCTTGTATTATTCTTAATCCATTATAAAGTAATTGTCTGTCTCTGAAGGAGAGAAGATATAATTTTGGAATGTCTGGTTTTGATTTGTAAAAATTGTCAAGAGTATATTACACATGTGTACTGGTTATATACTGTCACAAGGTTGGTTACTCATGCTGTGTTTATATCTTACTCCGATATTGTTATGAATTTTGTTACATATATTTATATGTACATTGTAATGTTCTATCATGAAGCTATGGCTGTGAATATGCGTTCTAATTTATCATGGGATGTACTTCTGTTCTATCAAAATAATAATTTTACATAAAATAACATCTGAAATAATTTGTCTACATTTGTTTTTAATTAATGACTACTTAAAACTTTTAATTGTTGCCTCTTTTATAAATGTGAGATATGGTTTTAGGAACAGAAGTCTATTCATAGTCAAGATAAAATAGTGTCTTAACTTTATGTTATTAACAGCTACTGGTAATATCCTACAGAAATGTACACTGCAGACTAATTAGGTCACTGTGACCTTCACTTCCAGGTATATTTTATAAAACAATGGGTGTTGCATCTTTCATATAAAGTTCAGATTGTTTGTTCTTCTGATATATAATTGTCTTTCTTACCAAAGGTGAAAGTTCAAATTCCCCATTAATAGTCCCCTTACGGTGAAATCGGAGGGGACTATAGTGTCTCCGTCGGTCTATCCAGATGTTGGTTTCCAGACAATAACTTGAGTAAGGATGGATGGATAGGAGTGAAACTTATTACAATGTTAGGTTATGAGGTAATACTGATTGGAATTGAGTTTGGGGTTAAAAGGTCAACTACAATGGTCGCTGAAGCTAAAATGGTTGAAACTCTATACAATGTTAACTGATGAAGTAATACAGAGTGGAATTATGTTTTGGGTCAAAAGGTCAACTACAAAGGTAACTTACTGAAAATAGTCTTTTATAGTCAAATTTTAGTTTCTCAATGATAACTCCAGAGAGGATTAATGGATTTGCATGAAATTTTCGCTTACGAAGTAATACAGAGTTTGAATGAGTTTGGCGTCAAAAGGTCAACTACAAAGGTCACTGTCACTCAATAGTCATTGGTCATATATTGGCTTCCAGATGATAACTTGTGATAGGGTTGACTGATTGTAATGAATAGTAACTGTAAGCTTGATGTTAATGAAATGCTTTATCCTGTAAAATATTTAAAGTTGCTAATTCAGTCCAACATAACTTTTGCTTAGTATTTAATTATCCCATCTATGCCATTTCATACAAAACTTCCCACTTCAAAATCTGGAGTTGCATTTCCATGCATTGTGCTGTTGGTATTTTATTCCCAATGAGTCAACATGCCCTAAAGTATAGAATTATTATATCACTTGATTCTTATATTAAAGATGTCTGGCCTGAATAGGTAAAGTGAGCTGCTGTCATTGTGTGGCATCCATTGTTTGTCATTTTGTTCTTCAAACAAATTCTGATGATTTAGTGTAAAGTCATGATATTAGGCTTTTTGGTACCTGGAATGCAGCCTCACAAATTTTGCAATAAAACAAAACAAAAAGAAAGACCATGATCCATATTCAAGGCTTTGAAATTTGTTAAGACACTTGAAAATCTTTTGGATAAATCAAGAGGCCCTGAATTATACTATTTGGCAAGCAAGTTTTATGGATGAAGCCTGACAAAGTTTCTGAAAAGGAAGCATCCTTACCGGGCATTATGAACTAAAGTGTACCTCAATATTATTAATGGTCTCAAAGATCAAATTTCTAAAAACACTCAAACAATTGCTTCTAATTAAACTAAAAAATCTAGAATCATGATATTTGTTTGTAAGAGTCCTGGGATGAAGCCAAATAAATTTTTTAAAATGGAATTACTATAATCCATGGAAGAGATGTTAACAACATGCAGTCAAAGCCTGAGTGCTGAAGGCCCTTTAAGGTCTCACACAATCAAATTAACAAAACAAATTAATGGAACAAAATATCTTGCTAGAAATATTTATGAAGTATTTTATTCATGAAATGTTTTCTTCTAATGAATAAATATTATGTAATCAATTGTCTGTACACAATATTCTACAGAGTTCAATGTTTTGGAAAAGAATGTATAATATTCAAATGCATATCAAAACAAACGTCAGATATTTGCACTAAGATCATAATCTGTTGCTATACAACTGGATTATAACAATTCTCACAGTACCCAGGTACCTGATGTAAAGGATGAACATACTGTATGGTTCAGCAGATGTCTTAGAGATAGGTTTTAAGTACTGGGTAAGTTTGGAATTTTTTTTCTAGACATGCTTAACCATATACTACTGCAGAGTAAACAGTTTGAAACTTGACAACCTGAAAAAGATGGACATCCTCTGATCAAGGCACAAAGGAATTTTAATGAAACACGTAATCTGAACCATTCAGATGTCCATATTCTGTACCAAACATCTTTCTGTGAGTCAGTCATGCATCAGTCTGACACTAGCACCAATTGAGCTTATCAAATATAGACTTCCACAGACACACCCACCATCTGAACTAAGAAACTCCCGCATCATACAATGAAGAGCAGAATCTTCAAGGAGTCATGTACACCAAATGAAGTGCTGAAAACCCTGATTCATACACACATCTGAACTACAGACACTCCTCGGTCACACACACCAAATGAAGCGCTGAAAATTCTTATTCATACACACATCTGAACTACAGATTCTCCTGGGTCACACACACCAAATGAAGCACTGAAAATCCTGATTCATACACACATCTGAACTACAGACACTCCTCGGTCACACACACCAAATGAAGCACTGAAAATCCTGAGTTCAGTACTACAGAAACTGAGTTCTACACACCACTTGAAGTGGAAAAACTTCTCTGAGTCACACAATCTATCTGAACTCAGCAACTCAATAGTCACACACCTGAATTAGAAAAAGTAAGGAATGCTTTCCGAACAAAGCAAATGGAATACTGCATACACATCTATCTCGACCAAACAGCATCTAACTAAGTTAGATAAACACCATCTGAATAAGACATGCACTTCACATGATATTAGCTTGTCATGTTGCTACCAGATTCAAGCCAATTTCTGAATTGTCTATAGGAATGACTGATCATCTTACACCATCAACTGATTAGGACCATCTTCTGCTGTATTTTTTTCTGCATCTCTTCAGACTCCAGCTGTTCCAGTGTGAGTAGAGACAGTCCCAGCTGATCCTCCTGTATCAACGTGAAACAATGAATATTTTAAGTAAAATAATTGATCAGTAACATAAAAGGAAAGATCGAACAGAACGTAATGGAAACAAGTTGAAAAAGACTTCAAACTATACCAGGAGTCATGAATGATGCTAGTAGAAAAATTCCTACAATCCACTATGACACAACACCTCCAAAAGTCTGGTCAAAAATGGAACCAAATTGTAGGCCACCAAGACTGCTATCAATTCTCTGACAGCAGCACCAACATTTCATTTCAAAGTATTGCATTTAGATTCATCGTTCAAAAATTGTTTGTCCAAATTCAACCAAAGTGGTGTATAGCAATTTATGCAGTTGAAATCTCAACAAATCCATTATTTACAAAATATCTTGTAGATTAGGAATGCTTAGAAGCTGGACTTTAAAAGTGTTGTGTTTAGCTCAACCTTTCTTAACAGCTTTTCCAAACAAATTTGGAGTACAGCTTTGTATCACAGACATCTGAACCCATCAAATTACTAATATTATCAAGTACTAATTGTAATGGGGACCATTATAAATGTCCCCCAAACGACCCCATCAGCAGTAAATGATCACAATAATCAGACCTGCAGTCATGCCAAACAAGAAAATCGGACAATATCTTAAATTTGGCCAAATTTTGACCACAGAGATGACCGATTGATGGCCGAATGAAAAAATTGACCACAGCTGACTGCTCAGATGACCGATCGATGGCCGCATGAAAAACGGACTATGCCATTTTGCTCCTATAATGCCGTCTAATACATATATACCAATTTTCACAAAAATCGGACAATATCTAAAATTTGGCAAAATTTTGACCACAGATGACCGATTGGAAAAATTCAAGTGGCCTGCACTCCGCCTCGCATGTATGAATATGTGTGTAAAGTTTTGTTAAATTCCATGCAATAGTTTTTGAGAAACCCTTCGCAAACCTCGCCGGCGGAAGAAAGTGGAAGAAATAAGAATAATATAAATAATAATAATAGTAATAAGAAACGGAGAAAACACAATATGTTCCCCCCCCCTCCCCCCCACTTTGTTTGGGGGACATAATTATATATTTTTCAAAATTATTTTTGAGACAAAAAACTTGAGATTTTGAAACTTGACTACAAAGTCTTAATGGCTTATTCTATTCACTTCAGATTTAGTTTAAAGACATATTGAAATGAGTCCTGTAAAACATCCAACCCATCATCCTCTTCCTCCGTAAGAGTCATATTTTTACAATTCATCAATATCTTATGATGAAAACACACAGAGTTTACATATAATTAGTTAAAAAAGGACTTGAAAATTTGGTATTTTTGAAAGGGAAGACATAATCTGAGTTATTTAAATTTGCATTTTGCTTAAAAATTACAATACTTTGTACAACCATAAAAAGCATGACTGCATGCCAGCACTTAAATTCCTAAACAATGATATACTCACCCTGCTGAAAGGCTGTGCCATTTGTCTGAGGAATCGTTTAGATACCTGAACAGCTTCATCTGTTGATAGGTTACAAAGATTGTCCGATAGGTTTTCCTGCATCCAGCGAGGTAACTTTCCCCGCTTGTCAGCACGAGCAAACCTCTGTATGACAACACATTTACATTCTCAATACAATAACCTTATGAGAAACAAATCACTTTTAAACTAACATATGACAAAACTGAGCATTAGATTGGTGTCATGCTCCTGTCTGTTGTGTACAAGAGAAAATTTCTGCCTGCCATATCAGCTCTTTCTTTATAATGTTCCCAGTATACAGTAAGGCAGCCACTAGCTACTAAAAGGAGACCTCATCTCAAAATGACCCTGGCTGTTCACAAGGTTATAAACCCAATAAACAAACCTGTATTTTTTATGACTTTAAAAAAGACAATGACTGACCATCCTGTATTACTAGTAAGACATATACACCTTTATGTGAAGAGAAACATTTTCATGTCAGCAAAACAAGTCAATTTTATTGTACAGCTTCATTTCTACCATTACTCAAATAAATAACCAAAGATATCCTCATCATACACATGTTCCTTGACAACAAAAAAGGTATCGTGGTATGATACAAGCATTGCATACCTTGTCAGCAAACACCATAACTCCATAATCTGTCTTCCCACGGAGAACACGTCCCAGACACTGCGCAGAATGTCGCATGGCATCAAATGTGAGGAAATCATTCTCTCTGATCTGATACTGATCCCGCAGGTACTCGAGTCGAGCCTGTGGATAGGTGTCAACATGTCTTATCTCAATGGCAGACCTATAAGTGTTATCATGTGTTATCTCAATGACAGACCTGTCAGTCTGTCAGTCTATCTGTCTGTCAGTCAGTCTATACACTGTTTGTTATATCCAAAATTATTTTTCTTCCAGAGTCAATAATTACAAATTGTTGTTTCTACAATAGCTGAAATTATAACATCTCTGAGATATGAAATTTATAAAATGATTATAGTAATCCTGTATCTAGACCATGAAGGGAGATAATCAAGGATATTATTGGCTATTTGTACCTTAAGAATCCTACTCTGGGTGTAAACATATGGCACGCCAAACATGATTACAGCACGGCCAAAGTGATGATCTACAATATAACCAACAAAATAAATCAACTTTTATACCTATTAAGATCACAACAGATACTTCTCTAAATACTAATGAGTTAATATGGTGTGTTATTGGAAAGTCAATTTCTTCTCAGATTTGTTAATTATTTTATATCATTTTAAATTTTAATCGTCAACATTTGTATCACAAATGCCTTCGACCAATATAAAAGCTCAGCATGTTCTCTTTCAAGTAATAAAATTTAATACAAAAAAACAAAACTACTTGTGTATAATGAAAGAAATGGTCCCAGTACCAAAATCAATTCCTTCCGAAACTTTGCCTCTTGCCACTGACAGCAGCACAGCTCCTCTACCATTCTCACAAGCCTGGATCAAACAAGGTGTCAATATTAGCAAACTATCATCAATACAAAGAGTTCTGTGATATATATGTAGGAGGAAAGAGTAATGAAAAACATGATCTGCCTCAACTGGGGCCTAAATCTTGTTTTCAAGGAGGATTAACTCTATCCATTTGACAAAGAGAAATTCCACCTAGCTGAGGCTGGTGACTTCTACACTAATCCCTCCTGCACAAGTCTTCTGCCCAACAACCACTGCCCTGGTTCTTTAATCTCCATGGAAACACCTCATTCTCATATAGCTCTTACCCTTGGAGTGGTCAATGGTATCTTATCAGTTACAGGACATTCTCTGACCCCATTGGCGGTCATTAACAAAGGGAGGTAAGTCTGGGAGGTCAGATAACAGAATGCAGTAACAAAAACATGTTCTGCCCCCTCTGAACCCCAAATCTATCCAGCCTTTTGCTTTCGATGTTACAGTCTTAAAATATATGTCTCTATGCTATCCAGAGAAAGTTGTTTAACAACTTAAACACATTTTGTAACCATGTGACCTTCATACAGGGCAATATTATTTGAACAAATTGATAGTCTTTCATTCATATATGCTACAGGCCTTTACCTAGGTTGAATTAATTATTCATGAACAGTTTTGTATGGACTTTGATTCATTTGCTAACAATGATCTTGAAACTAAGCAAAGTTAAACCATTAAAACTAATCCTTTATCACGGGCTACCTCCAAACAAATATCCTAAAATAATGGTAACTCCAGAAAAAGCTCTTTATAAATTTTTTAAACATTTGATTCCATCCAATCAGGCACTGCAAAGGTTGTTACTTAAATGACTGAATAGAAAAATCTAAAAACATGAATAACTTGAGAATAAAACAAGTTGTCCAGGAGAACATCATAGTCTGTTTCAGGATTTCAGTGAAATTGCTTGTGTGTTCTGAAATTTTATCAAAATTGCTACAAATTTTGAAAAGTAACAAGTTATTTGAGCAATATCATTTTATCCATCCATAAGACAAATCAGCTCACAAGGACTTCCATGTAAAGTATAACCATCATTTTCAAAGATTTTGAAAGGTCTGAGTGACCTTGAAAGTAGGTCAAGGTCAATACCCACCTTTTGATAGTTGAGAAGGGCCAGTGTTGTCTCTGCACCATCCTGTGTCTCTATAAACAGCAACTTGTGTTTCTGTACCTGGTCAATGATCCCCTGCATCAACATACAAAGAGTGTAACTTTATTTAGTAGCTATGACAAGAAGTATTGACACAATAAAGATGTTACTTTATCCCTCACTATAACAGGATCAACACCAAAAATGTTGTGTTTATATATCCTGTAGCCTGGACAGATAAATGTTAGTATATTCTGTTACTTTTTATGTGGGTTGGACATACAAACACAAACTAGAAGTGTTGGTACAAATGTCCTCCCAACAATTACTGACCTGTTTACAGGTGAATATTTGGATTTACTGACTCCCAAAGGTGATATTTCCAGAGGCTGATGTAAATATCACCCTTTCTCAGGTTGATCAATCCTCATTTTCATATGAAAACATCACCTGAATATGAGAATTTATCAAGCCCGAACACAATAGAACAAAATCTTGTAACTACAACCCTGCACAATATTCTGAGAGCAAACGAATATAACTCTGCTTCTATCTGGATTTTTCACCAGGATTCAAATCTGATCTGTAACTCCATAGATTGAAGCCATACACCTCAAATTTGAAGTTGTTTTCTCCAATGATAAAATAAAACTGGTCCCGAAAAATTGCCATTTTGCACAATATTCTATGTTCAAGAAGTCATATCTTCATCTTAAATTGGATTGTTTGACAAGAAATCTTTGACTCCATAAGTTGAAGCTATACACTAAATGTAAAGTCGTTTTATCTCTGAACATAAAAAGTCTGTGAAAAACTGCCATTTTGCACAATAGTTTAAGGGCAAAGGGATAAATCTTTACCTTATGTAAGATTTTTCACCATGATTTGAACTTGATCTGTAACCTCATAGGTTGGAGTCACATGTCTGATGTAAAGTGATTATCCCTGAACAGGAAAAAAAGTCTAGAAAACCATTTAGGAATGTTTGTATGGGCAGATGAGAGCAACACCACAGACAGTGTATATGTCCCCTTCCCCTCACCCTCGTTTCATGGCAGGGCAATAAAAAAAAACAAGGAAAAATTAACAAGACATTGCAAAAAATACAAAGCAATGTTCAACCATGAATTGTGCCTAATGCCTGAAGTTCCCTCTGAAAGATCTGGAAAGGATTTTCTAAAAATACATATGTAATAATAATGACCTTGACTTTGATCATAGCACCATAACACTTCTGAAGTGGTGACAAGGATAGTAACATTGACCTTGACTCTGAAACCATGAAACTCAAACTCATGTGAGTTATCATTGTCCTAACATGATTTTTTTATACAAATTCCTCAAAGAATGAAGCTGTTTGAATGATAAAAAGGATTTAGAAAAAAATAGTAATATTGACCTTGACCTAAATCCAACAACCCAGAAACTTAAACTCAGGCAAAATGTTATGACCCATTTTATGTGTCTGATAAAAATTCCTCCTGGAATGAATCTTTGAAATTATATAATGAATTTATTCTTTTTTCTCTTCCTTCTACCTCCAATCACTTGTATGACATTATGCCATTACGCCATTAATTAATCAGAACATGAGGCCATGACCTTTGACCTGCTGACCTTTTGTTATCACTGCATGATGCAAAGTAGGATTTTTACCAACTTCATTTCATAATTCTGTCACAAAATCTTCCCAAGCTAAGAAATAAACCATTTGACTTGATAACTGACCTCGTGACTTTAAGAAATTTACTGAGTAATTCATAATTTGAAACCAATCAACTTTATACAATAAGATATTATTCAGTTAAAAAATGAAAAAAAAAAACTTGACCTTTGACAAAGAGAAGTCTAGTTAAAATATAATAACTGCTGACTTTGACATTTGATTCATGACCTTGATGACTGTTCAATATTATTCTTCATTTAATTCAAATCTGTTTTGCAAAAATAATATAAAAACAAAGTATTTACCAGAAGCAATACCAGATTGAATAATATTTCAGTAAAACTATTAGCTGAAGAATTTGATATAACTTTCTGGGGAAGAAATAAAATTTGGTGCAATGTAGTTATATGATCACAATTTTTTTTAAATTTTAATTTCATGAGAATCAGAAACCTGATGGAATCAATTCTTAATTTAATTTAGCTTTTAAATTGTCTCATATATTGATTAATCCCATGCCAAATATCAAGCCTTTCAAAATGTAAAAAAAATAAAACAATAATTTAAAAAAAAACCACACATATTTGTTATGTATGATACAGATAATATAATACAAAATCAATGTTTAATGTAAAATTAAATGAACATAAATTAATATTATGGTAACTGTTATCACAAGAAATATTATTCCATCTTTTTCTTTTTACAATATATAGGTAAACAAAATGAACTGTGGCAATTTTATTCAAATACAATTTTGGCAAATAACTAACAAAAATGTTGTCTGTTATTAAACCAGTCAAATTTTTAAATGCTCCCATCACATATGATAAAATTGAATAATTTCATCATAAAGAAAGTGATTTGTGTCACGCTGAAAGTCATTTACTAAAATGACACCCAAGCTTACATGGAAAATAACTAACAGAAATGTTATCTCTTATCAAACTAGTCAAGATTTTGAAATGTTCCTATCACATACAATTTGTGATAAAATTTAATGATTTCATCATAGAGAAAATGATTTGTGTCACCCTGAAAATCATTAATTAAAATGACACCCAAGCTTACATGGATCCTCTTGATAAGAGTTTGATTAAGGTCATCATTTGGGTGTCATTACCATTAACCTTTGACACTACCAATCAGGTGAGCCTAATTGTCAGCTTGGAGTTAATCAATGGTCTGACAAGCCCATCTGCGGGAATGATCTTTGATGTTATACCAAGTTTTCACCAGAATTAACAGGACATTTCTAATTGTCACTTCAATGGATACAGCTTGGTTATATCTTCCAAGAAAATCAAAGTCCGAAGTTTGTTCATATCACCATCAAGGTAAGTCCACAATTTAATGATGATTTCTCAAAAATTACATCAGATTTATTGTTGGTAACATATCAATGCAATATAGGTAAGTCTATTCTAAATAAAAATGTGATAATGTCAAGTCCTTTTAAATCTAAAAAAATCATGGCCAACTTTTGCTTTTTATTGCATTACATTTAAATTTTCATCTAGTAATAACTGATAAGTATAGCTTTTTATATTCTTGTTTTTGAAAACCTCTGTTGAGAAAATATAAAAATTGTTAAAATTGAATTAAAGGCCATATGGCAGGGATGATTTACTGCATAAAATGTTTGTACAAAAACAATGCCTGGGTGAAAATAATGCTTAGATAAAAATATCTTATTGTTGTTGACATGCTGTTTAAGTAGTATGGTAATATCTTATGCTCGTATTAAGTTCCCATTGATAGAAACTTAATTAGAACTTTTTTTCTGTCGAATTATGTGTAAAAGATATTACTTATTAGATATAAACAAAATATGAAACTTTCTGAATACAATACATTTACATTTTCTTTTGAGAAGGTTTAGCTTTAATTTAATTTACAATAAATTTTGACATGTAACTATTTGTCTATAAACTAGCACAAGAATATACATGACAGGTGAAACAGTGGCCTAGAGAGTTTGGGCATCTTGGTCACTCAGCCTTGACCAGGTAATGTATAGCTAGGTTTGGATATATATACAATAACACCCCATGAACTTTGCATGATCTGTTTTGAAATTTTTGGTGCCTTTTTCATTGACCAATCAGAGAACAGGGGATGATACATATTCTACCTATTGCCCATGTCAGTTGCTCTACATGCATACCAATGAGACAATCTTGACCAATAAAATGTCATTGACCTTTTCATGTGACCTTATCAGTATATAAACATGCAGCTCCCTCTGTTATGTGCTCACTGTTTTGTTTCATTCAGTTGTGTGGTGATCTGTCAAAATTGGAGGGAAAATACAAAGACTGGAACCAAATTATCACCTACAGCAATTATCTGAGGCCTAGTTGAGTTTATTTCACCTCAAGGATTATGGAAGTGAAACAAGAGACACTGGAACAATCTGACAAATACATTAACAGTAGTCCTACTCTGGATGAGATCTACACTGACATTTGTTCTATATACATTTCGGATATTGACAGTATGGTTCATGGTGATCGTACTACACCTACTGGAGGCCTACCTCCATGTCTACCCTCCTGGGACTGTTCACCGGTACCAACCTCATTACACAGCAGTATGATGCACCTACGTTCTCTCTCACCTGACCCTAGATACGAGGAGATCCCCTCATGCCAGCATAGTGAGTATTATAACAATATGAATTGTCAGGACACTATTTCGCAAAGCTCCACCTCCCAGAGTTATCAGGAATGGGGCATGTATAACTGGGAACATTTCCCTGGGTACAATACACACAGATATGATATTCCATCTAGTCTTACTGACAGTGGAAGCTGTTACTACAAGTCTACCTCTGTACCCCTAACTCAGCAGTACAGTGATGATATTGCCCGTTGTTCCACACCTGACCTCATCAACACCTTGTCCTCACTTCAGACTGACAGGGACATTCAGAGTGAGAGCTCTACCCATACAAACAGTGCTATTGACAGAAAAAGCAATGTGGCTGTGATACAAGAACATGGTACATCAGCTATGTTTATGCACCTTGCACAACGTTACCAGGACAGTGGTTATAGTTCAGACTTGTCCATGTCACCGGTCTATCCCTACAAGTCCAAAACCACAACTAAAAGTAAACAAGATGAGGACGAAGAGGTTAAGGACTGTCAAGTGCACCTCAACAGCAACCTAACTTCAGTTCAACATATACCCAAATTCAGTTCACTGGAGAAGGCTTCCATATCTATGTCACAGAGTAACATACTAACTTCACTACCCAGAGTCTACTCCTCGTCTCGAAAGGAGAGTCAAATTCAATCCAGTGATGTGTCCTCATCGGATTACCCTGCCTCTTTGAATGCTACCAAGGCTTTACACAGAATGCCTCCAATTCAACCCAATTCTGTGATTTCAAACAAACATTCCACCAAACGACAGAATCAGTCACAGGAACTGGATGGACCAGCCAAACGTAAACCTGTGACACCAGCATCAGAGACTGATGATAAAAATGATGTATTGACACAACAACTCCCTCCAACAGACAGAAAGACCATATTCCCTAATCACCAGAGTAAGTCAAAGACTGATCGTGACAAGAAAAGTAGGCACAATCAGCCACTAAGTCTGCAGGCCACCGGTGCTATGATGAGTTGGTATGAGAGCCACCGAGAAAACCCTTACCCCAGCAAAGTAGAGAAGGAGATGATGGCAAAACTTGGAGGAATCACTGTCACCCAGGTCAAATCTTGGTTTGCTAATAAACGTAACCGCAACAACAACACACGACCCAAGGTACAGAAACGTCAGATGACGGAACGCCTGATGAACATTTGCCATGAGCTAGCACGAAACTCTCAAAATCCTACCATGAACAACGCAGACATCATTCAGAAACTGTCCACCATTATCACTGTATCACCAAGTGAGAATCTGTGAAGTGTGATACTGTGCTGTGTTATGTGCTGAACTGGGGTGTGTTACCCAACATTACATTTATACATATTAACATTATTTTTGTGCCTGGAGAATGGACCCAAGTTTAAATGTTGCACCCATTGAATGTGATGCAACTGCTCCCTCCTACATATGTGCTATTAAATATTACAGTGAACATTACTAATTCTGATTTCAAGTTGCTAATAATCAGGTGTAAATTTGTGTTTGTGAAATAATTATTTTAGCTATTTGCATTGTGTCAATATCATGTTTTTAAAAGAATTTTCAATTGAAATTGACATGAAATGAAATATGTTTTTTTCTAATTCTGCCTGTAAAAATGTGGTAGTAATCATATGGAAATCAAACTAATATTAACTCGTATTACAAGAAATTAATATATATTATCAATGTAGTCCTGATACAAACCAGGTATCAAATAACTGAAATAACAAGAGTTATTTCCCCTGTGTAATAGCTTACAAAAGATATTCTTGATACATGCATTTGATTATCTTCCCCGCTGCGTCTTTGTACAATTATCTTTTTTATCTTGAAGAAGAATGTAAATAAATATGTGCTTGGATATGAATCTTTGCCCCAAATAATAACTGATTCTTCTCCCCAACACTAAGCGTAATTAATTTTAAAGTCAACAAATAGACCTTTTTCAAATTTATATCTCAACAGAGCAAAGTCTATTGGCGAAGTTTACAAAAATCTCATTCTTTATACATTGATTCGATTGAATTGATATTTTTTTTTACATTTGTTAATAATTCCGTCCCCCTCCTACATTGTATATCTGTTTTGTTACAAGTTACATTTACATTTTGACAATGTGTATATTTTGTTCGAAGTTTTGTAATGTTTTTAAAGTTAATCATATGCTTATTAACTGAAGCAGATTGTCATGATACAAAAATGTCAATCTGGTTTTGTTGAATTGTTGGTAAAATATTACTTTGCAGTACTCGGGTTTGGTGGGAGAGCCTAGCCTCCTCATACTTCACCAGATAGCTGTTAAGTATCTGGTTTGGTGGGAGAGCCTAGCCTCCTCATACTTCACCAGATAGCTGTTAAGTATCTGGTTTGGTGGGAGGGCCTTGCCTACTCATATTTCACCTGATAGCTGTTAAGTATCTGGTTTGGTGGGAGGGCCTAGCCTCCTCATACTTTACCAGATCGCTTTTAAGTATCTGGTTTGGTGGGAGGGCCTAGCCTCCTCATACTTCACCAGATAGCTCTTAAGTATCAAGGTTGGTTGGAGGGCCTAGCCTCCTCATACTTCACCAGATAGCTGTATAATCTATGGTTTGGTGGGAGGGCCGAGGGTACTCATACTTAATCTGACATCTGTTATGTCCCTGGTTTGGAGGTAAGGGCTGAGGGTACTCGTACTCCACCAGACATCTGTCATGTCCCTGGTTTGGTGGGAGGGCTCAGGGTACTCATACTCCACCAGACATCTGTTATGACTCTGGTTTCCAGGGAGGGTCGAGGGAATTCATACTCCACCAGACATCTGTTATGTCTCTGGTTTCCAGGGAGGGTCGAGGGTATTCATACTTAGTATAGTGTCCATATCCAGATATGGTTTGTAGAATTCAATTAGCTTTTTTGAGTCGGGTATAAAGTTTTACGTATTTTTGTGCAACACTCATTGTACCTGTACTTGGCTGTGTTATTATTCTTATTTTATTGAGAATTCCTGACTTTGTGATAGAGTATGTAACTACCTCAGTATCTAAATCAACACTTTCATGTTTATGTACCATGATAAAGGAGACCAGACACAAAACATTTTGCCAAATTAAAACTGTTTTAAAATATGTTACATGTTAATACTATCAAGTGCTTTCAAATATGTGGATTTGTGCTTTTCATATCTAAATGTTGAAATTAGTAAATATGTGTTGAAAAAATAGTTATGAGGAATCAAGATAGTTGTAGTGTGAGGAAGTGTGTTGTAAACCAGTAAATATGGTGAGTAATAATGAAGCAACATATAAATAGCTTTGTATTTATTTTTGTAAGAAAAATATACAATGCTTTGCAGAAATCTTTTGTTTTCTGATGACAATAGTTAGCAGTTATATTGATGTGCATGCATTGTAACATGTTGGTTCCTACACTTACATGAATATTTTTATGGAAGTATTTTTGAAAAGGAAGCATAACTATGATGGAATGAACAGTGGTGAGAATGTATTTATAAGTGTGAAAATGATTTTTGAAAGTTGAGTGTGTTGGTAAATTGGCTATGTGTATGTGATAAGGTTAAAAATGCTGTGTAACACACAGAACACGACGATTCCAAATGTACATAATGATATACTCCAGAATGAATGTGTAAATAATCTGGAAATTATTTGTATCCATACAAACTTGAAAATTCCTTCCTATATATGTACAGAAATCATACTTGCATGCATAACAACATTTCAACATTTGTGTTTTAATAAAAATGAACACAATGACATCCAAACTTTGCATTTTATTTCTATCATGTTAAAAAATGCAGATCAAACTGATCGATGAATATAAAAAAAACAAAAACTGGCAGAGGAAGTGAAGCTCTTTTATTTTCCATGACTATTAACACATGCAGCGATCCTGTGAAGAGCACATGGTTTATAAATATACAGATTCAACATACTGAAAAATGAACATTAGTATCTGCCTCATACACTGTATGACAGATAAATGTACTGTACTGCCATTTTCAGGTCTGCTAAATGTATGTGACTTCTTAAACTTAACAGTGGGGGACTACAATGCTTCTTCTAACAAAAGATAGTTTTTCTTAACCTACGAAGAATTTTCATGAACTCAATTTTTTGTACCTTCATTTTAATTTAAACAGGATATATTTTTTATAATATTAAACAAAACATACCTGTTCATACCAGGAGGCCACTGTGGATTCCTGAAAAACATAAACAGACATTATATAGACAGGGATTGTCTATTTTTCATGATACATGTATCTGTATAATAGATTTAAAACTTGACAAAACTTTTAACTGGTGTCTGAGTTCTACAAATATTTGAAATGCTATGTGTTCTTACATAGAATGTCTGAAATTAATTTAAATTCGTTGCTAGGGCAACTCTTCACAAGCAGACATGATGACAAATATCAAACTAATTATTGTTGCTGTTCAGTGATCTCATCATATCCTCTTTGTATGTATTCATTTCTGACAGGAGAGGTTCCTATTAATGGGATTTAAGCCAGTAAGCTCAGCTTAACAAAGCATTAACCATAACAACAAAGTGGTGGATACTTGATTGTGTCTTGTAGTTCAGATTTGTTGTGTTGTCTTTAAACTGTCTTGCTGCATTAGATACTCTTTCTTGATGAGAATATTTGTAGAAGTTTAAGTGCCTTGATATTCCCTTTTAAAACACACTTCACTAAATTTTGAGGCATATTGACAAAGTTTAGTTATTTTAACTCTCACACAGAAGATTCATTGAAGGGAAATAACTTGCCCACAATCTTGATAAATTCTGTTCAGCTACTTACCATGTACACATAGCTCGTAAAAAAACATACAATCCCATCTGGAACTATTGCAGAAAAGTCTACCAAAAGGTTGCCATAGTTACGAATTACAGCTGCAAAAAGAAATAATTGAATTATATCCATTCTTCAGAATATCTTTTTGACCTCAAACTATGAAGCTGAAAAGGTTGTTTCTCATGAAATATTTTCAGGTCATATGGAAGATTTTATTTGTACTATAGCCTTAGAATGATGTAAAAAAAAGACTTCACAAATCTTAATTAACAAAATGAAGAGATTAAAAAACACCATAATTATTCTTCAGTTCTCAGCAAATATACAGATTATACTAACACAACATCATACAAAATCTACTTGGAAATATCTACATGTGAAGAATAAAAAAAGGACTGAGAAAGCCTACAGGAGTCCAGAATGTGAAAGGCTACACAGGTCTGGGCTGAGAAAGCCTACAGGAGTCCAGAATGTGAAATCCTACACAAGCCCATACTGAGAAAGCCTACACAAGTCTGGACTGAGAAAGCCTACACAAGTCTGGACTGACGAAGCCTACACAAGTCTGGACTAAGGAAGCCTACACAAGTCCTGACTGACGAAGCCTACACAAGTCTGGACTGAGGAAGCCTATACAAGTCTGGACTGAGAAATCCTACACAAGTCTGGACCGAGGAAGCCTACACAAGTCTGGACTGAGGAAGCCTACACAAGCCTGGACTGAGAAAGCCTACACAAGCCCGGACTGAAAAAAAATCCTACACAAGCCCATACTGAGGAAGCCTACACAAGTCTGGACTGAGAAAGCCTACACAAGTCTGGACTGAGGAAGCCTATACAAGTCTGGACTGAGGAAGCCTACACAAGTCCTGACTGTGAAAGTCTACACAATCCTGGACTGAGAAAGCCTACACAAGTCCTGATTGAGGAAGCCTACACAAGTCCTGACTGAGGAAGCCTACACAAGTCCTGACTGTGAAAGTCTACACAATCCTGGATTGAGAAAGCCTACACAAGTCCTGATTGAGGAAGCCTATACAAGTCTGGACTGAGGAAGCCTACACAAGTCCGGACTGAGAAAGCCTACACAAGTCCGGACTGAGAAAGCCTACACAAGCCCGGACTGAGAAAGCCTACACAAGCCCTCTATCTGAAGACTTGTTTATTTCACATTGATCAGTAAGTGTTATTTACCTATGTCTTCTCTAGTCTCAAACTTTGTACTCATGGCCACTTGGTCATTCCCTTTGCTGACAATCTATGAAATAAAAATATCAATGCAATATCAGTTATACAGGAAAAGTGTTTTTTTTCTTAAATTAACATCGCAAACTCTTTGATTTTCTGAATACCATAAGTAAAGTTCCTAACCTTCAAATTCTAGTTTGAATAATTAATTACTTTGCGAATAACAATCTTATGGAATTGTACAGTGATTAACCAATGAAGCTCACCATGGGACATATACAGGTACGGGCCAGTGTCATAGAGAAGGATGCCATGGTTACTGGTCGAAAGTCCAAGATCTTAGGATACATATCTAATGGGGACAAAGTCTGAAAAACAAAACATTTTCTTTGTTTTCCCCTTTGTGCATCAACATCAAGAAAAACAACATAATGCTTTAACAGTGAACTGATTTTAAATATCATGGCTGGATTTATGACATAATATTTGATTACACATAAAATATTAATGTTATATTGATATTAAATATATTCAATTACTTACAAAATTATCAATTTTATATGAATATTTACATACAAAATATCAATATTACAACCATATACTAAATTATGGTCCTCAATCTCGCATCTAACTTTTAATAACCTGCCAAAAAGTGTCATCAGTAAAGATGTGTGACACTGAGTGTCACTGATTTAATGACTTACTCCAGATGTGATAACAACAGACTGGAAGCGATCAAACACAGGTTTGATGGCTATGGAGGCATCCATGCAGCTAAAATTTAGGATCGGGTTAGATATCGTTGGTGTTCGATCATCAAATGGCTCAATGATGAGAGAAAAACCTACAGAATTAAAATTTAGATTCAGTTATTAGTCGTGTCAACACATATTACATGAATCAAAACATTAATGGTAACCTTCTATTGTAATGATTCTTATAGCCAAACGCTCTTAGATAATATTGTTCTTGATAAGTTCTTTTTGTTTTTAATACAAACGACGCCTAACTTTTATCTCTACTACTTGTCTTTAGATATTCAGCTTGTTTTTTTCATGTCATTAAGAAAATTATGCAGACGACTAATTTATTGTTATAAACAATAGCTTTACCTTTTATCTGTCTGATGCTAAAACAGTATTGACTAACAGATATGGGAACTAATCTATACATTTACCTTTTGTGTAGGTGCTGACAAGTGTGGCGAAGTGAGACATGAGAGTAAGAGGGGTGAAACTCTGAAGGTCAATAATTTCTAGTGTTCTAAGCAAAGACCTCAGTCTTTCAGCACAAAACCTGTGACAAACATAGAAAGGTCTTCATACAAAAAAATCAGGAAAGACACTTTACCAGCTAAATACACACGTTTCTATTGATCTGTAAATAGATCTGTACATATAGATTGATCAGGGAGTGGTTTAAACTGCAAGAATGGTTTATCTTGCAATGAAAAGCCAATTGCAGAAGTTCAACAGTTTTCTTCTTATGTCTTACCTTAAAAGTATATCATATTACCTGAATAACCAGACATGTTCACATTTTTATAACAGTTCACACGATTTGCATCAACAGATTGACAGCTTTAGGAATAATTTCCATAAATCCTGATAAATCTATATGAGTGATTAGTGGTGCGGCCTAAAAAGATCATGTATGTGGCCTAATTAACCAAAAGGCTATTTACCGAAGTGGTTTACGATCTATGCAGACTTTTTGTGCGCAGTCCTTTAGAAATGAAGGTGGGCTCTCTGACACGACATGCTGAACCCGCAGACGGATCTTCATGTACTCGAGGAATCTCTTCATAAAGGCAAGAAAGTGCTCAGCATTTCGTATATTACCTGGCACAGCCTCTGTCAGCCAAAAATACAGGTAAAATTCTTTATCAAATAATTTCTTATATTACCTGGCACAGCCTCTGTCAGCCAAAAATACAGGTAAAATTCTTTATCAAATAATTTCTTATATTACCTGGCACAGCCTCTGTCAGCCAAAAATACAGGTAAAAATTCATTATCAAATCATTTCGTATATTACCTGGCACAGCCTCTGTCAGCGGAAAATACAGGTAAATATTCTTTATCAAATCATTAAATATAATAAAAAGAATGTATTTTTTCAAAAATATTTTTTTGCAACCAATCTAAACAGTATATACTAACAAGTTAAAAAATTTGAATTAAAACTGATTTGAAATTTGAATTTTCATACATTTTTAGACTTGCAATGTTATGTTATGCTTTATCCTATTCAGGTATTAAGACCTAATATCTGTAAATGTATTAGGGACACATGGAGAAACTCTATCAAGGTATTTCAGGTCTAGCATTTATGAGACAAGTGTTATCAGTGATAACTTACAGTTGATGAATTTTTTGGAAATGCATGTTACAGTTCCTTACCTTGGAGAATTTGATCTGGTAATACTGCAAAACAAAAGAAATTAAGACATTGAAAGTTTCTAAAAATACAGGATTCAAAAAATGTATTTGCATAAAAAAATTCATTACAAGGTACAATAAGACTACTGAGATATATCACAGAACTCACCTGGATTAGAGAGAACAACGTCAGTTTCTCTGTTGATGTGTGCCTCCCTCAGCCCATCAACCAATCTCCTATACTCGTCTTGAAGACGATCTGTGTCAGAATCTTTGATTCTATAAATAATTTTAACAGTAAACAATATTACATAATTTAAAAAAAAGCACCACCTCCTGAAGCCTGGTAGGCAAATAGAGTATTCTACTAACTTCTACAGCTAGAATACAAATATGAATTTGTTTGTAGAACAAGGATATTGGTTTTCTGGAAATTTCTTCAGCTGGAGATTTTTCTTGAAGCAAAGTTACAAAATGGTAGCTAACAAAGACTTATACCTAATTATTGATAATGATGTTATTGTAAATACTTACAATGTTTTTTTTAAACAAAGATAAGAATTATAAATAGAATCACATTGCCATTACATTATCACCTGTTAATTAAGAACAGTAATCAATATATTGCATCATCTGTTGTTTACATTCTGCATATCATTTTCCTATGACAAATCCCAAGTGATGTTAAGTGGATTTTCCAGAGCTATCATAAGTAATAACAATACAATAATACCTGTTGATGTGTTTGGTGAGGGCTTCTACATTCTGGGTACATTTGTCCAGTGTTCGTCTACTGATAGTTACACTCATTGATTCTATACATACATTATCTGAAATTTTACAAAATACACATTCATACATGTCAACTCATTTTTATTTTTAATGATTTGGGAATTCATCCCAGATCTAATAATTTTATTTTTAGGCATCTAGAGTACTTAATTTTTTAAACATAAATTTCTGTTACTGTAATATGTACTCTCACTTTGAAGACTAGTGTGTTCACATACAAGATATCACAGTTTAAAGAACTATAAAGACAAAATTTGTAGAAACACCTCAATATGTACAAAATATATTTTTTCTGCTTTTGAAGGGCATAATATAAGATCTTAATACATGTCCTTTGATAACAGCTATGGCTGGAACCTGTTAATAAAAATCAAATAAAAAAAAAAAAAGCAATACCTATATTATGAGCTTCGTCAAATATAACAATGGATTGTTTTGAGAGTTCCTTGGACACCAAGTCTGCAATCTTAGGATCCAACAAATAGTAGTAGCTGTACACAACAATATTTGCATGGGAAATCTGAAATCATGACATCAAATCTTTAGTAAAGTTCTCAGAAAATAAAATCATGTATCATATACATAGATCCTCTGTTGTGTTACTCCAATAAAATGTTCTATTTCTTTTGGTAAATTCCCAATGATATGATTATCTGATTTTTTGTATTACTTTTCTATTGTTAATTAATCAGAAAAAAAAATACTGAAATTAAACCTGTAATTTTAAATCTTCACATTTCAAATTTGTGATAAAAGTGAAATATAACAGTGCTTGTTTTTATGAGTTCTGTATTAGCTTTGACACCATAGTGAAATCTTACAGCGTATCTTGCCAAAAAATAAGGACACCATCCTCTTCGTCTTCCAAAATCTTTGAGCTCATCCTGAATAAAAAGAAAGTTCCTATTCAATTTCCGATGTAGTGTAAATATAATTCGGCAAGTGGATTTGAGATTTGTATCTGAAAAGCATGATGTTTATCATTAAAGAGTAAAAAGCTGTGCTCACCAAACCATATACTCCTTCAGATAAGGGAACCTCTCTTCCATTCATATCAAATTTCTGTGAAAAGACAGAGAATATGCAGTTAAAAACTATATGGTAAAAATGAAAATTTTTTTATGCTTCCAAAACTATCCATTTATTCTAAATCCCTCTCCCCCATTTTTTATCTTACAAATTATTTTTGATCTCTGTCTTTCTATCAGACAATTATTAGCTGATTTACCTCGTAGAAACTGCAGGAGGGAACATTTTCGGGGTCTCTCTTGTGTCTCATCCGTACATGCGTTGCTGTCAGCTGGTGGCAGTTACTATCTACAGTCTTACCATCCTGATTCTGACTCACCTGCATTCAGCAATTGATGTTCTTTATATTCAAAGTAATATAAACAAAGATGCAATACTAACATTTTTTAATGTGTGTCACCTTTTCTTACTGTAAAGTCTTTAAAATTTGCCAGGCTCATATTTTGTCAGTGACAGCGTCACACATGTCCTGATACACAGCTATTAAGCCTTGTGCTTGTCTATATATTGATATCCATGTATAGACATATATATTACATTTTTTGAGATTTTGATTCCCAGTAATGATATATATAACTTCACTTTATATTTAAATGGATATTCAGCACAAATCAGGATTTCAAACAATAATTCATAAAAAAAATACTGAATGTATCTACTTATGTTCATATAGAAACTCTATACCTCAATTTACCACATTAACATACTTATAATATTCAAATTCTCTATAGATCTAGCCAGATCAATTTCCCACATTAGCTTGACAATGATAAAGCCACAATAGGTTTATATTTTATTCGCCAAAAAGTAGTAAATATTTGCGCATATCTTGAAATTGACAAAAACTCAGCCTAACAAAGAAATGGAATTCCAACCCCAGCAGATACTATAAGTAAACAGTGGGTTGACCTATGTATTCAGTGAATACTTAACACAAAATCTTCAATTCAGTCAGTAAATGAATTAAAGATTTCCAAATATGCTATATTTTGACAATCTATTTCTACATTGGCGAGGTATTTCCATTGATTTCGTCTGTCTAAACTGACATTAGGAAAGAAATTTTGATGCTGACAATAGTTTTTAAATGTCATTAGAAAGAGTTTGAAAGAGAAAGGTCAGAAAGTTGCCAACTTGTGCAGAATATCCCTCTAATGACCATGAATAGAGCCAAATTAAGCTCTCCTTAAATACTACCAAATAAAGAGCGTCATTAATTACATAAGCATCATTTTTAAATTAATTTTTTATAACCATTGTTTTATCAGCTACTCACCACACTGATTAATTGCTGAGAAATAAGTTTGTATTTTGCTATTCAGTTTACACTGATGTTACCTCCGGGTGAATACAGAGATTTTTCCTTGAACTGAGAGCGAGTGCCATGATCTTCGGTCGTTCTTCCCCTGCCTCCCTCTCATAGTACTGCATCAGATTCTTCAGTTCCTCAACCACCTATCAATACCAGATGATATGGTATGAAACGCGATGCACTACCTTTTAGTTCAATAACTTGAGTTCAATTATACAAAGATTTTTTTTTTATGGAAATGGAAAAAACTGACACTATTCAGTAATGACAGGTACAACAAGTATCATAGCTTAAACTACAGAACAAAAGAATAAAGACTATAGACTAAAAGTAACACATGTATTAATGTCCTTAACTCAAGTTTTGATCTAAATCAATTTACATGCAAAAATCAACAGATACAACAAATTTTTTTCTCCGTTTTACCTTTTGGCCTTATTTGATGACAGCTGAAATATATGTTTTTTGTTTATTGTATAGCAGATTTTACATAGGTAAAAAAGAAAGCCTTGGCAAAAGGGAAATTTGAAAAATGTTTCCCTGTTGAGGTGTTTGTAAGCGACACACAGCAGTCTTTCTCACCTTTTCTAATTCTGGTACTGTTCTGGAGCAGTAGATCACTTTAGTGACATCTAGAGGATAGGTCTGAAACACAATAAACAAACTTATGTTGAACACTTTTACATGGTTTATGATAGGCATCACTACAGTACAATACTGTATGATGTTAGTCACTGATGTATATGGTGTTGATGATGGGTATGTTATTTGTATGTAACAGAGGGTATGATTTATTTCAATGCTTCTGTTTGGATTTGAACAGGGAACCCCTGGTTTACTAGTCTAATGCTCGACCGATCAAACGAAAGAGAAATTCATTCTAGCCAAGCGGCATATTGTGGCTAATATTTACCAAGGTTACATAAAATGGATGGTCGAGAAGTGTAATAGTATGGAGTCACCTGCCTGATTGTGCAGGACTTTTCTGGGTATTCTGGTTTTACTTTCATTTGCTTCCATGCAAAACACTGATGTATACCTTATGGTGTGTCTACAATAGCATAAAGAACTGGTCTATGATGCTAATTTTTGAGTGAAGGTTGGTGTCCTGTTTTGATATGTATGTGTGGAAAATCTGCTTGAATGAAATATAGAAATAACAAAGAAGTGATAAAAGCACTTATGTCTAATAATAGATAAAAAAAACCAAACTATATGTACTTCGAAAAAGATAATTAAATAGCTAACAGTCAAATTTGTGATTGGTATGATCTGAGTATTTTACCTTACTAGTAAATACCATGACAACCAAAATATTTACCTTCATATAAGCCACCGTGAGAGAAAGTAATGTGATGGTTTTTCCTGTTCCAGAAGGCATCTCCAACACACAGTGACCCTTAAACACAAGTCATATACATAAGATATACATCGTGTATGTACATGTAACAGAGGTCATTTTTCATCTCAATGCCTCCGCTAGGAATCGAACCCGGGACCCCTGGCTTACTAGTCTGACGCTCAACCAATCGAGCTAAAGAGAAGTTCTCTCTAGCCGAGTGGTATATTGCGGCTAGTATTTTACCAGGGTTACATACTCCCCCTCCAGGAAATAACTCGTCCTCGAGTTTCCAGGGGTTACAGCGACGCCGGTGGGGCATGGCTAAGTACTATTCCCGGGTCCCTACATGGGCGCCAATGTAACAGAGGTCATTTTTCATCTCAATGCCTCTGCTAGGAATCGAACCCGGGACCCCTGGCTTACTAGTCTGACGCTCAACCAATCGAGCTAAAGAGAAGTTCTCTCTAGCCGAGTGGTATATTGCGGCTAGTATTTTACCAGGGTTACATACATCTCTTCTTAAATTGTCCCATATGAAAATTATTACTTGAGATTGTAAACAAGTTGTAATTGATCACACAATTAAAATTGAGAAGAAAGCTTTTAATTACATTAAGAAATTCTACAGTGCAATCTGTTGATTACATAGATGTACATGAAGAAGAAAATCTATAATTATCAACCTAGGTATCTTCGATAGCTTGATTTTATCGTGTTTCTAGATGAACAACAAAAAAAGGACACGTTTTTAAGATATTTTAAAAATCATATTGATAATAAAATACATAAATTTAAAGACATTTGATTTTAATAAGTTTTCATCTTAGAATATGAAAATTTAGCATTTTCACAGAAAAAGAAAATAGAAATACTCATTGGACGTGAGTGCTGTTAGCAAAGATATATAAGTGATAACTTCAAAATAATTCTATCTAAAATCTTGGAAAAGGAAAGCTCAAAATAAACTTTTATTGATAAAAAATGATAAAATACAATCATATAGTCACATGTTTTTTCATATCTTATACAATGCAATTGACTAAAACAGAGACATCATGTTACTTATCAATTGGAAATTTAAGTTACATGAATTTACTTTTGCATCCAAGGACCGCTTCAGCTCCAGCATGTACATATACTGTTCCGGATAAATGTAGTCAAACGGAAAATACACCAACAGGCCATCCACATTGATTCTGTTAATGTAAAAACAGATAATGTTTTAGAAGATTTCATTGGGACTTTAATGTGTAAAAAAAAAACAAGAAATTATGACAAAGACTCGAGCTATATTCCATAACTCTTTAAATTTTGAAGATTAAGGTGCGCGTCATTTTACTTGTAAATTATGAAAATAGGAGAGATTTATATCTACTGTTCAAAACTATTGTATGAATAGATACAATGATTCAATTAACACACATCGTTAAGGTTAGTGATATATATAAATATACAATTTAAGGAGCATGGCTTCCATAACCAACAATTCATTCTACTCATAATCTTGAGTGTACTGAACACCAAACTTGCATGTCTTATATACATGTACAAAATATATTAAAGTTTAGGGTATATTTATACTGTACAAATGGATGTCATCGTAAAATATTGGTCATACTTCATTCTGACAGTTAATTGTGCTGACTTCTTGAAATTATCCTCACGACAGACTATTTAACGTTAGGATACCCAAGGGAGATAACTCATATTATTTCAGTTAATCTAACTGAAAACAAGAAATCCGGACAAAAAGTTCCGGAAACTATATATATATATCATTGAGATATGCTTATTTACGGTTAACTCAGGATTTCGAGCAAACACGTAAACACATTAGCATCATTTAAACAAGAAGTGATATTATCCTTACTAACACCCTCATTTCTGTTAATATAACACTTTTATTAAACAAGGCATTAGTTACGTGTTCTCAAAATTTACCAGCTTCACACCATAAGTACTATTTGTATACTTTATTACCTTTTTTCAGTGATCATTGAGAGTCTGTTAACAAAAGATACTTCACTGATTTTTAATAAATTCATTTTTCAAGAATGTTTCTGTTGTATTGATATTACAGAAAAAATCTAAATATTTTGTAAAAAAAAAAAAAACATTTATTTTCCCAGTGGATTTACTTTCATTGATTTTGTTTGTAGCTTTAATCAATGAACTGATAAAATAAGTATACATAGATTTATTAATCAATGCCCGGTATCTCCCAACAACACATTAATATGAATATCATATTATCTCTACCAAAACCAGCAGCCTAATAATGAAACATTACTGGTAATTAAGTTAAATTCCAAAGCATATTAGAAATGAAATATGAAATGTATACACATGTTTAATAGATTTGAGCCAAACTCTAGATGGAGCTCAACCAACTGAGCTACCTGGATACTGATGATAGAATGAGCCCAATTCTGCTAAAATATATATAAATATATCATACATTCGTGTCTTTTTTCTTTTCTGTTTCAGTTTCAGCGGAAGACTCAGTAAAGGTGTGTTGTTCCAACAAGACAATGCCCATGTTCACAAGTCTGTCATTGCAATGGCTGCCATTAACATCTGTGGATTTGAATTAATTGAGTATCCACCTTATTGGCCAGATCTCAGTCCATCGGAATTTCATCTACTTCCAACATAGAAAAAGGTCATTTCTAGTACCAACTTTCAGTCAGATGATGGCGTCATAGATGCAGTGGAGGACTTTCTGAACGGTCAGGAAAAAGGACTTCTTCAAAAGTGACATGGAGGCCCTTAAACATCGTTGGCTAAAGTGTATAGATACTACAGGGAATTATAATGCAATTTGTCTGCCAAAATTCAATATTATTAAATATGAGGCTCACAACTTATCAATCAGCCCTTGTAAGTCTTCCATAAAAAAACCTGACCCGTGAAGGGAGTCGGTGACCTCACATCAACTGGTGCCATGAGGGTGGTACATATGGTACAGGGTGGTTAATGAAGTGATGTATGTTGCTTGTGTAGCTGGTGGTACAGGGTGGTGTATAGATGTATGGGGTTGTTTGTGTAGCTGGTGATACAGGGTGTGTATAGATAATGGCGTTGTTTGTGTCGCTGGTGGTACAGAGTGGTGTATAGATGTATGGGGTTACTTGTGTAGCTGGTGGTACAGGGTGGTATATAGATGTATGGGGTAACTTGTGTAGCTGGTGGTACAGGGTGGTGTATAGATATATGGGGTTACTTGTGTAGCTGGTGGTACAGGATGGTGTATAGATGTATGGGGTTACTTGTGTAGCTGGTGGTACAGGGTGTATAGATGTATGGGGTTACTTGTATAGCTGGTGGTACAGGGTGGTGTACAGATGTATGGGGTTACTTGTATAGCTGGTGGTACAGGGTGTATAGATGTATAGGGTTGTTTGTGTAGCTGGTGGTACAGGGTGTATAGATGTATGGGTTTGTTTGTGTAGCTGGTGGTACAGGGTGGTGTATAGATGTATGGGGTTACTTGTATAGCTGGTGGTACAGGGTGGTGTATAGATGTATGGGGTTACTTGTATAGCTGGTGGTACAGGGTGGTATATAGATGTATGGGGTTACTTGTATAGCTGGTGGTACAGGGTGGTGTATAGATGTATGGGGTTGTTTGTGTAGCTGGTGCTACAGGGTGGTGTATAGATGTATGGGGTTGTTCGTGTAGCTGGTGGTACAGGGTGTATAGATGTATGGGTTTGTTTGTGTAGCTGGTGGTACAGGGTGGTGTATAGATGTATGGGGTTACTTGTATAGCTGGTGGTACAGGGTGGTGTATAGATGTATGGGGTTACTTGTATAGCTGGTGGTACATGGTGGTGTATAGATGTATGGGGTTGTTTGTGTAGCTGGTGCTACAGGGTGGTGTATAGATGTATGGGGTTGTTCGTGTAGCTTGGTGGGAAGAAAGTGGGCAAGACTATGTATTTACTAGAGTTACAATATATTTTAAGGACATTTTTGTATGTTACCTCAAATTTCCTACACTGTACTCTTACAATTTTGCTTCAATATCAGCTGATCTAACCAGAAATGAATTTGGCATGTCTGTCGATATGCATTACATTGTTGAAAGTGAATGTTAACTTGTCAGAACTCATAAGTTCATACCATAAAACTCAAGAAGTTGATGTAAATGTTACATGCATAGATATTAAACTTTCATCCTAAGAGTTCAGAGTGAAACTATAGCTGACAGGAAATAAAGTCAATGTATAGTAATCTTGTTCCAATAATGCACATTTTGAAGCAGACTTGTTGCAGTAAGATATTTTTCATGGAGATTGAGTATCAGCTTGAAGTGCCTGTGGTTGCAATTCCAAACTGCATTTAAACTGTGGATGTGCTACTTTTGTCAGCAATAGTTTAATACATTCGTAGTAAATAACCAAAGTAAAAATAAACCAAACCATATTTCACAATTGCAATGGGTATCCCATTTTATTTATTTGACATTTGATACATATTGAAGTGTACATCTCATCAACATTTATGTTACGAATTAAAAACAACTTTTTTTTTTGTTTTTCATAACATGTTCGTATTGTTTGGCAAAGTGTTATTCTATAAATCATATTATAAAGATTCTGCAATGATGCAGCTGATGACAGCTTAACATTTAGCTGAGCAAGCCTGGCTTCAGTCTGTGAGAGTATAACCCAGACAAACGCACAGTAGACCACATAGAATCGTTTCTGGCATGGACAAGACTTGCAATGTACATGGTAAACCAGACAGACTTACCAGGAACATGGTAAACCAGACAGACTTACCGGGAACATGGTAAACCAGACAGACTTACTGGGTACATCATACACCAGACAGACTTACCGAGAACATGGTAAACCAGACAGACTTACCAGGAACATGGTAAACCAGATAGACTTACTGGGTACATCATACACCAGACAAACTTACTGGGTACATCATACACCAGACAGACCTACTGGGAACATGGTACACCAGACAGACTTATCGGGAACATCGTACACCAGACAGACCTACTGGGAACATGGTACACCAGACAGACCTTCTGTAAACATGGTACACCAGACAGACCTACTGGGAACATGGTACACCAGACAGACTTATTAGATACACCAAAAAAAACCCTTACATACACGGCATGCCAGATTACAGTCTGTACATGACAGAAACGATTATATTCTTACTACACATTAAGTACATCATGTCCGATCAAACTAACTTCACCGAAAGGCATAGCAAGCTGACTACAGCTACTTGTATTAAAAACATTTCTCACATTGGCACCACTCAGGAGCCAATCTCTCTCACATAGCCATGCTTTGGTATAATCACAATACCAACCATTCACAGTGCTCCATCATACACTCACCACACACACCAATCTCAGTGTTGTAATAACAACAATCAGCTTACCCTATATTACCTGTGACAAGCCAAGCTTTGATGTCCACTCCAGTCCTGGACCTTTTTCACCCCCTTCTATGATTTTTGGGTGTATTTGTTTGATAGTGGTTTTTTGTCATTGCAAATACACAAGATATTGTTTCTACAAATGCTTGACACAGGCAAAATAAAATAAGATAACATATCACCAACTGCCCCACCCCAAATACACAAAGAAACAAAATGTCCAGTTTGATCATCTAAAAATATTGCATCTGGTCCAGCTCTGACTAACTAATGATACTCTGTCAGTTCTAATCAAAAGCTTCTTTTTGATTTGAAACATTGGAGTTGAAGAAGTTCATATTTTACTTTATCTTTGAAAAAAAATTTAAAGGAAAAAACAAAACATGTTCTCCAGATCTCTCCAAAGCTCAGCATTAGAGAATCAAGTGGTGTTAAGTGTTAACATGTTTTCAATTGAAAATAAAAAGATATTAC
The DNA here is from genome assembly GCF_031769215.1 of Ylistrum balloti. Classification (NCBI taxonomy): domain Eukaryota; kingdom Metazoa; phylum Mollusca; class Bivalvia; order Pectinida; family Pectinidae; genus Ylistrum; species Ylistrum balloti. Next base: position 1,451,256 of record NW_026781958.1, read on the forward strand.
AAATCTTTTCACTCTGACAAAATCTATGACAAAAGATATCTAAAACTTGGATTATTTGCAGAGACAGCTCTTTACAGAACATTGTCTGTCGTACACTCATATCTTAATGTATATTAGTCTAATTAATACATTCAGCCACTGTATAAAATGTATGCACAAATTTTTGACATCACATACATAAACTGTGGAAAACTGCCAATAATTCTTTCAAGTCTTACAGGTCAAACTGCAAATAAAAAAAAAATCTTTCCAATTTTATGATCCAAAACACAACATTGCCTAATTAATAGAAGAAAACAATACATTTTTTATGGTTATTACTGATTTGAATATTGGAACACATCAGAATGTCAGTTACTGTACCCGTGATACAGGCCTGCCAACAACCTACAACACAAACTCCAATCCCTGCCCCACCCCCATCCCAGGGACCCCTGCCCCACCCCCATCCCAGGGACCCCTGCAATAAGTTGTTGTTGCTTTACAGCAACATATAGAGACAAACAAAAGAAACGCACAAGACACTTAATAACACATAATAATAACAACTATTTGTGACATGTTTGAATCAGCTAACATCCCTGCAAATTTTAAACCATTGCTTTCAGTCTCCCAGAAACCTTGCCCAACATCACCTGAGACATCCTTCATCCTGAGATTTCACTTCAAGCTCAACTCTTGTTTGTGATCAGGTACCGGGGTGTTACAATTATCCGGACATTGTGGATCAAACAACTGTTTCCCATGATTACCACAGACATGTTCATGTATACTGGTAACCATCTACTGATGATCCCAAAACCTTCATTACTCTCTTATCAAGCATTAAACCAAAGTATCAATAATTTTTCTTAATTTATCTCAGAAATCATTCCTCCGTATGCCAAAGTTTTCAGTACATCTGTACTTAGTAATCTCAATCCATGAACTATTATCATACATGTATTCATGATCATCAAACAGCAAAGATCAGCCAAAACCTCAAAGCTTTTAGTAACCTTGTAATTGATGGGAAAAGACATTCAGCACTTTTGGTAACTTCTAATTTTTCAGGACACATGCACTCTGTAACCCCTTGACCTCAGAATCGAAGAATAACCTTTTGTAGTACTGGTATCAACTTTACTACTGCTGACCTATCAAACTTCTTTTCCTAAAACTTTTCAGTAAAGCTGATGTCATAATGATTAAATTAAAGGTAAAAAACAATCATTGGTAAACTAAAATTTTCATTTTTGCTTGTTTTTTTTCTTTGGTATTGCTAGGCTAAAAGTCTTAGGAGACAGAATTTCAAACCATGATGCTATTAGCAAAATTGTTTGTTCCTTTGTAAAATGCGTTATCTCAATGTTCATTAATACATACAAACAAATTTAAAAGTACTTGGTAAATATGTGTAAAAAAGTCAAGGCATTTTCATAATGCCTGATGCATATTCTATACAGTAATTTTTTCTATCAACCCTATTAAGCTTTCAGAATGACATGGTCTACACAATAACAGTGTATCAGGAAGACTTTGTGTATTTGCATCAAAATTATATTAATTTGTTTAGAACCTACAATCCACCTTTAGAATACAAAATTAGTGAAACATACTTGAAACAGAATGCAACACCCTGGAGATATTTCAGCACATCCACTCGCACTTCGTAGCCTGGACAGCAGACTGACTTCATCAAAATATCTCTGATATATCCTAACCATTACTTTCTGTGTCAAAGACCTTTAATTTATTCTGATTTTTCTTTTCTAAATAGTTCACACATCTGCCATCCTCAGACATGAACTGGTAATTTTCATACTTCACTTCCTGGATTGTGACCATGATATACTGATTTATAAATGCTATTCTATTAAAGGTGAGGTTTGTCTTCATATCGGAGTGTCTGGCCTCATCAGTACTCAGAAGGAAGAGAAACATGTTTCTGTTTATTGAGCTCCGTTCCTGTAATGGAACATCAAATTTGTCCTATTATTTATCAACTGTTACATAATTGTCAGCACATAATGTTAATTGAAACCGGGAATTACACAGAATAAAAAAGCCTTTAACAAATTTTCCTTTCATACAGAGCCTCACTTTCCATTTGTTAAATCATTCTGATATACCACTTTTCTCAGCATTTCTACTTAACTGTTAAAGGATCAGGATTGCACTATCTTGACACCATATTCTTTTAAATGCTAAAACTGAATTCCACTTACTAAATGGAAGCAAAAAAATTTAGAGGACCTACAAAATTTTGATTATACAAACACAATTTTTTTTAATTCAAAAAGTTTCAAAAAGGCCAATTCTAAGATAATTCTTAGTGGTGTTGTAATGGTGAATTTCTGTGAATACTCTATGAAGAATATACTGATCAGAAATCTTGCATATAGCCCAAATCAAGTCAGTAACAATTTCTTGTGTGAAATATATCAAACATTTGTTGCTTTTAATTCCTAACTTTAATTCAACAGATTTCAACAAACCAGTGAATTTTTCCTTTGAAATTTTCTGAAAAGTCCACATTTAATAAAATACTGAAATCATTGAAGTCCTATAAACCAAAACTGATTTTAGATATTGAGTAGCCTCCTCCTTTTAATTTTTACTAGCTTTCTTTAGTACCTCCCAGTAATATCTTTATCTAATTAAAGAAAAATTGTTCACTCCTGAAATATGTTAAAGACTAAATTGGATTCTTTTTTAAATCTTGAAACAGAAGATCTCGAGGAAATGGTCTAAATAGAATGAGGTCCTAGTATACATATGGATTGTTTATATACAAAAATGGCTCTATCTTGATCAATTATGGTCATTTTAAAGGTCAAATTTTTATACCAACACTTGAAGACTACGGAATTAAATTTTGTATGACTCTATGATTAACGAGATTGTCAATAAAGGTCACCATGACAAAAGTTATAACAATCATTAACTTTTAACAGTACAGGGACCTGTTCTGGTAAGCCTAAATATTTTCCTGTTTGAGGGGAAATGTCCTTGATCAATTTCCATACATCTGAATATTTCTGAACAAATTCATATAATACCAAATCATATCAATACTTCAGCTAAACTTCTCATGAAATTTCAATCGCATCATTTCATTCATATTTTAAACAAGAAGTTCTTTGTTGGGGAATTTTGTTTCAAAAACAGGTAAATTCTTTTATAAAATACCTGAGGGAAAATTTACCAATAAATAATACAGAAATTGACCTCGATATATCTGTGCAGTAGAAATAGAACAATAGATTTAGTTAGCAATGTTACTGTAATAAAGAGATTTTTAACAACTTCCCTTTCATCATTATACATCATTTTTCTGTTATGTCTAGATGCTAGAAGCTTTCAAAAACTATGTCAAATGATATTAAAATAAAACTTAATGTAATGAAGAAATATCAGAAACTTTGGCTTAAGTGACCAAGACCTTGTTTATTGTTAATAAAGCAAAAACATTATTGCAAAACTCAAATTTTGTTTCTGGTATCAATATTTCCTAAATGCCATTTCTTTTTTTACCTTAAATGGAATTTTTCAATCCTAAGTAAATGTTTTCATGCTACTCATCATAGACAAGGATAATTGTTGAATTAATAAAATTTTCAGTTGAGACTAAAATTTTGTCTTTGGTCTTCTGAAAAAATGTTCCAGATATTACCACACAAGCATGTTATAAAAGGAATAGAAAATCTGTGTACAGTTGTTAGAATGTATAGAGACAGCACTGAAACACTGATTTGATAAAATGAATTTTGTAGTTCATACTCACAAGTGTCCCGATAACTCTCTATATGCTAATATACTAGCTATCACAACACAACAATTGTGTACAGCAACAAGCTACAGAACAACTCCTTCCCACAAACCACTTTAAGCTACACTCTGTATAAGCCTGTATAATTAACAAGACATCATTTTGATTATGTTGACTCTCTTTCTCCCACAAACATTCTCTGACCCCGGGGGTCCCCTTACATAACAGACATAGCACACGAAGCAGTATTGAACATATGAAACATTTTTTGGCACAGTGGATTGTCTGTGGTGTGGACAGACAACACGTTACAAATAACATAATTAATAATGCATTTTACGAGAATTCACTCTTCAAAGGAAACGTTTCCTCAACTATTGGCCACAGTTAGACATTAAGCTCCGTCAACACTGGAAACGACGTGTATGTAGAATTACTTTAAAACAGATTAACATCCAACAGATTCTTTTATTCACCAAAAACTGAACTGTTTTGGAATAGAATATCCCACTAAAAATCCAGGATTGCTGTCACGAACACATTTTGTAGTTTGCCCAACAGACCCATTTCAACACAAAAAAGGGTTTTTCATTAGCATTTTGTTCACATCTTGACTAAATGTGGGTGAAAATCTCCTCACACACAGCAATCAGGTTTATAATCTTGATGTTTTAGCTAGTGACCTGTTCTGCTTACTCTCAATGAGCCAAGCCTACCTAACTACTTTTCTGTCGAGAATGTGCAATACGGTAAGTCCTTGGGGGTAATTTTGGGGTGACTGATTGGCCGGGGATAACCACTGCATTGTCTCCATTCACATTTAACATGCTTGCTAGCAGTGGCCGCGTGCTTGTGTCTTTGTCAGCGGTGTTACACCGCGGCAATGTTGCACTTAAGTTATTATGAGCCGACAGACTGCTGGAAGAGTTACCGGTTTTTTGTGACACACTTTGGGAGCGAGGAAGTGTGCTGAACATAGACTCCTTCCTTGGGGGCACTGGGGGTGGGGGGTTACCACGTGGGGGAATCTGTGGGGGGTCAGGGGCATTTTGGGAAAAGAACACATCACTGTTGGTGGAGTCTCTGTTGCGTTTCCTGGGTGGCAGTGGTGGGGGTTGTAAGCTGATGGGCTTGTCCAGGACTAGTGGTGACGGCACTGTGTGCGACGAATGTGGATGAATGATGCTGGTCATGGAGCCAGAGGATGTCATTGTACTGAGTGTCCAGGTACTGCTTGTCAAGGCATCTGTAACAGTCACATAAATATCAGTTAGGTTTACAGGTGAAATATCAAACCTGACTAAATCATCAAAATATACTCTGACATTGATCATCAATCTTTAGTAGTGATTGGAATAAAAACTGACAGATGTATTAGTGAAGCATCATCATATTAACTTTTTACTGTTGAATCTACCAAGCAGTAAGGCTTCAGAGGAAAACAAAATTGAATTGACTTTGTTTTCAATTATGTGAAAATTAGATATCTTGTTAATTATCATAAGTAGAAAATGCACCTCATTGTATTTTCCTGTTGACAAGCAAAACTCTATGTCTCAGCAAATATGTCTTTCATGAAAAATTGTCTTCAATGAGTTCTGGTTATAACACTGTCAGCATATATAAACCTAATAAGCCTCAGATGGCTGATGTATTCTATATAGCATTAGTATAAGGTGGTGGTACTTACCGCCCTGACCTAGTACAACCGGCGCGAACACACTATCGGAGCCAGCATTAGCGGGTGGTGTGAGAGGGGTGGTTGGTGTGGGAGGGGTAGTGCAGTGAGGTGAAGCAGCTTCTACTTCCTCCTCCTTTATCTGTATGTAGCCAGGGTCCTTGAAGGAGGAAAAGGGGAACACTTTGACAGTGGCCCCATGTCGTGTGGACATAGCCTTGGTTCCAGGAGATTTGAGGTTGTACTCAGTCTTTCTTGGCTGCAGTAACAAAAACATAAGTGAATAAGCAGGGTCAGCTCAATGTTTAGAAAACATGAATAGGCCTACTTATTTCTACAATAATAACACTGTTTAATCAATTAATATAAGAATTTTGATTTGATGACAAATAAATGTATTAATGATACTATACTTTCTTCTGTCCTCTACATCATCTTATCATCTGTCCTCTACATCTCCCTATCATCTGTTCTCTACATCTCCCTATCATCTGTTCTCTACATCATCTTATCATCTGTTCTCTACATCTCCCTATCATCTATTCTCTACATCTCCCTATCATCTGTGCTCTACATCTCCCTATCATCTATCCACTACATCATCTTATCATCTGTTCTCTACATCTCCCTATCATCTCTTTTCTACATCTCCCTATCATCTGTGCTCTACATCTTCCTATCATCTGTCCTCTACATCTACCTATCATCTGTTCTCTACATCTCCCTATCATCTGTTCTCTACATCATCTTATCATCTGTTCTCTACATCTCCCTATCATCTATTCTCTACATCTCCCTATCATCTGTGCTCTACATCTCCCTATCATCTGTCCTCTACATCTCCCTATCATCTGTTCACTACATCTCCCTACCATCTGTTCTCTACATCTCCCTATCATCTGTTCTCTACATATCCCTATCATCTGTTTTCTACATCTCCCTATCATGTGACATCTACCTTTCATCTGTCCTCTCTTCTCCCTATCATCTAACATCTCCCTATCATCTTATCCATTCCTGGACCCTTTGGTAGATCAAAGGATAAAATATGTCAATTTCTACTGACATGAACTTTGACTTGAACCCAAAAGAAATTCTCATTTGCCTTCTGACCTCTGATTTTCATTCATAGTCAGATTACTTACAAATTTTGGCGCTTGTTTTGCTCCCCTTGGCTCGATCTCTAATGACTTGTTATATAATGCATCGTTGAATTCTTTCTCTGAATTGCCTTCCCTCGGATTTAACTTTTCAAAGAATTCCTACAAATTTAAAAAAAAACAAGAAATAAATGAAAAATATTTTCACAACAGAATTATCGCAGATTATCAAAAAAATTCAATTTTCCAAATGTTTTTCCAAATTTTTTTCCAAATATTCTACTGACTTTTAATAGTCACTGAAGTTACTGAAAAGTAATTAAAGCCCCAATATACGTAACATTCACCAAAAATTTAGTGTAGAGTCACACATAATTATTGAGATATTCTCTAGTTAAAATTAAGTCATTCAAACAATAGTTACCATTACTTTATGCATAAAGTATTGATATATGAGCAGTTAAAACTCGCTATTTGTAAACACACCTCCATTTTAAACATGTCGCCATCGAAATTATGATTGTTGCCGAACCACGTCAGAAAGTTCATGACCTGATCTCGCGAAAGTTGAGGTTTCTACTTATGAAGGAAGAACATGCAGATATGTCTACGGTAAGTTTTTGTTTACAAACATTGTTTGCGAAGTCTTGTCATAAACTTCAGGTATTTCTGTGATAAACATTCAGTTTTGCGAAATTATTAGAAGGAATAATTAGTTTAGAAACGATACGACGCACAATTATAACGTAAGAATTCAGAACTGGCCTGATGTATGATTAGAAAAAAAGGAAGCGACTGGTGAACGTCTGTACTGTGTCTGCCATGTTTACACACGCGGAATATGCGCATGCGCAATGTCATCGCTACGAGCGGTAATGTATGAATTATTGTGGGTCCCACATTGTTTATTTTCCGATTTTTTCAATTTTTATTTAAATTGAAAACAGTCAGTTTTATTTTCTATAATTAAAGGAAAGTATTTGTTTTGTTACATATATTACGAGGAAAATAAGATAAAGTTTGTTTTTTTATAGTGATTTTTACTTATATTGGGACTTTAAAACAGTTACTTGTTGTTTGTGAGATTTCAGATATTAAGCCCAACTTACCCGCATGTCCGGTTCACCTTTTAGACAATATGGTTGATTCTGATATTGCTGAATTTCCCCGGTAATCTCTGCAACTTTCCGTCGCTTACTAAAATTGATTATTCCTTCTGGTCTGTTAGGAAGAAAATCTGGATTGCCCTCCTCTATTTTCAATATATTTGTTAAATACATTCCTGAAAGGTTAAAAACAGTACAGTATTATTAATTTTGATTATTGAATACAATTGTCAGTTGACATATTAACCTGAGAAAGAAAATAAAACAGTTCGAAAGCTCTGTTCAGTCATAAAAAGAAGACAAGAGGCCCAAGGGGCCTTAACAGTCACCTGAGGAATATATGTCAATAATCTGGGGATTTCAAAATGTTGCAAAAATGTAACAACACCTGTGCAGGATGTGTAAAACATCTGTACCAAGTTTGAACATGATCCACCCAGTGGTTCTTGAGAGGAAGTCCAAAAATGTCTTAGCCAAACAGAGGCCAGGGTGGCCATCTTGGATTTTGAATCGACCCAAAAAGTTAAAACACTTGCGAGGACCTTGTGTAGAACATTCGTATCAAGTTAAGACATGATCAACGCAATGGTCAATCTGACTGTTGGTTCATGAGAAGAAGATTTTTAAAGATTGATCTAATTTTACCCCCTTTTTCCCCCTCCTGGGGCCCCTATTGGGGTCACACCCTTTTTCTTCGCAAACTTAAAGCGGCATCCCATGGGGATGCTTTGTGCCAAGTTTGATCAAAATCCATCCACTGGTTCTTGAGAAGAAGTCGAATATGTGAAAAGTTAACGACGCACGACGACAGACAAACCATGATGGCAATATGTCACCATGAGCTTTCGGCTCAGGTGACCTAAAAATCCATGTGAAGTAGCAACATCATATCAAACATCTAAATGCTGTTGAACTTCAGAGATCCCACTGTTACATGACAGTGTTAACTTTCATTTCTTTGTAGACTATAAATCTGAAGGATCTATTTCTATCCTTTGTTGTATTGCCCCTGAGTAGCCAGTATCACTTTGAGGTAGTGTCTAGTACTTGGTGAATACATCACTGAACAAGACACAGAAAGCCAGTCACTCTAGAGCAATTAGCATTAAGTCTGTGAACACAACAACATCAGCACAGGCCTGTTTGTTTTTCAGATTCCTGAGAAACACAAATCGCCATGGGTCGAGAGCATCAAACCATGCACCTCAGTTCTTCACCCAAAGTTATGTACATTAACGCTCTAACCATCAGTGCTATCATGGCCATATATTTCTATACTATAGATAGATATTGTATAAAAAAGTACATCCTTATCTCGGTTAAGTAGTATCAGATGAAAAACCAGTTCTAATTGCACATCACATCACATCATGAATAGCTGCAAGATATTTGAACCTGAGTAAACATCTTTCTGATTATGACTTCAAAAATATCCTAATTATAAAGCAAGATGCCTGTTAACAAAACACTCACCAAGAAACGGTACACAAGGAGGATTTATAGACCGTAGTTTTTCTACATATTTCTTGAAGTGATCAGAATTGAGTTCCCTGGCTTCATTGAAAGACTTCATAAACCTGTGAGGGATTTCCTGTCGAGAAAGAAGTCATACACTGATAAATAAAGAGTCTACCAAAGATCAAGATGGTATGCTTACTCTGATGTTATTATACTGTATGTCAAGACTTTTTTCTATTTGATCATCTACTACACATTTTTACAATGACATCAGTTTGACCATAAAAACATAGCTGCTGTTAATCAACAAGTTACTGGCAAGTTGTTATTTTTGAGGACTTCTATTTTTACTATTTTCAGAGGAAAGAATAAATTCATGACAAGTAGACACACTGCAAATACAATGTTTTTTTGGCAAATATCTAATTTTTTTGTGGTTTACAATAAAACAAAAAAGGATGTATTTATCATGAAAGCTATAAAGCAGGCTTTTGACTTTTCTTACTTATTTTCAAAGCGTCTTTCCTTGAAAAAGTGGGGGGGGATTAAAAAATAACAACTCTTACAGTAAGAACAGAAAGTCACACTGATCTACATGAAAACGTCATTGTTTTTGTGTGTAAAAATACAAAAATCAAAACTATCAAAAGTGCGTAAAATTGTGCCTTTCGACTGAAAAATCTATTCAAAAGATTCTAGGTATATCACTATAGAACAAATACAATAAAAAAGAATTGTTCAAAAGGTCATTTAACAACTGATATGTGAAATGATGAGAACAAGGACTTACCTCAAAGGTGTGTTCCAGTCGATAAACTGGAGCAGAATTTATTGCACTAACTATTTCTAAAACACCATTAAAATTGTTCAACTCTTGGAAAACGAGCATAATCTCCAAAATACGACACACAATTGCCACCCTCTCCTCTATATTCTCAGCCATCACAATGCATTTCTCCATCCAAAATGTAAACTGCAACAAAAACAACATATCAATTAAGCACAAATGTACAAAAGCACTAACGACAAAAACAAATTGAAGATATTGTTTATGTTTATTTATTTACATGCTATGTTTATCAACTTAACTATAAAAAATCCTGTTTCAATGGAACTTCATTGTTTAACTACTTGATCTCTAGTATGCACAAAAAATATGTGAATTTGAGAAAAAAAAATTTACCTCTTCAGCAACGTTTCGAAATGGGAGTAGCAGAACAACATTAGACTTACATTATTGGTAAAGGCTATCATCTTTAAGAGATTAGGAGATGTATTTTGCTTGTCACTTTTCATCCAGGCACAGCCAACCAGTTCTGAGGGTTGTACGGCACGATACAGGTCAAACTCCAGCAAGGTCACCTGACGGGCAATCTCTATGGGATGTAGCTGTAACAAGCGAAAATATCAGATTGCAGCTGTATTTCAGTAGGAGGGGCAATAAGTTACTGCAAAATAATCAATTTTTGTGGGGTTTGTTTTTTCTCTGAGCAATTAGTCACAGAAAAGTGATTATGTTGTATTTTCTCTGTCGGAGGAGCAATACAATGTAGTAAGACACTGCAAATAGGTTGTGAGGTTAAGATTTTCTCTGTTGGAGGATCAATAATTAGATACTGTAAAACGATTAATTTTGTGGTGTTAAAAATTTTCTCTGTATAGGAGGAGCAATTGATAGATAGCATAAATTTTCTCTGTAGATGGAGCAACAGATACATGCAGAAAAGTGGTTAATTTTGTGGGGTTTGAATATTCTCTGTTAGACAATAAAATGTAAATACTGTATATTTTCATTGATTTTATGGGTACTCTTTATCCATGTATGAAAACGTCTACAAAATGATAAACTCCTCAGAAGCTGTCACAAGTACACAGTGAAACACACTTTGCTAAGTTAAAAACTTTACCGTCATGAGGTCAAATGCCTTGGGTTCTCTTGTCAAATGCCACTCAACATTGGGTAGAGGTTTCTGATAGGTGAATTCGCGTTCTGTGCTCTGACTCTCAAAGCGCCGATGAATGACCTTTATGATAGACTCTGCCATTTTCTTCATGGCCTTGCCCTTGACCCCAGCAAGGAACTCTTGGAGTTTGTAGAGCAAGGACATGTCCCGCTCAAAGTCGTAGTAGTGATGGTCCACCCAGTGTCGTAACACATTCACCACTCTGTGATAGACAAACATGATATCAGATTAGGCTATTACAAAGTTTCAAAACATCTAACCAACCATCACAGCCCTTTTTGATTCCAGCATAAACAAAAAACTTAATTCACTTCAAAAAAACTTAAAATTCAATCCCTCTTTATTTTTAGTTATTGTTTGAAATTTATTTTCTAATCACTCTTTACATCAGATTCAATTTTTTTTTCTGAGTTATTAGAAAAGTCAGTGAATGATTCAAGAAATCAAATCAACTTAATTATTTGTAAAACTATAATCTTACCTAATATTCACCTGTTATAGAAATACAATATTCACCTGTTATAGAAATACAATATTCACCTGTTATAGAAATACAATATTCACCTGTTATAGAAATACAATTGCAACATTTCAGTTTAAATTTTAAATATTCTTTGAAAGAGAGATATTCAACCTACTCATGTGAATATTGAATACCCTAGTCCCATTCAAACAGGACTTTCTTCTGGAGGACAAAGCTATAATAACTTTGCTGTTGTACTATTATGCTATGTAATTGTTTCAAGTTATTAATTACCGAAATTGCACAGGCTTGATGTACTCTTTACGGAACCTCTTCAGATCATCACGAGCTTGCTGACTCTCTTGCTCTGGTAGTTCAGTCTGAGATTTTAATGGAAACTCTGGTATGTCGAACCTGGAGGCACGGACATAAAATATGACACTTCATTTTCTGAATCAACACAGGTCAGAAAAACTGTTTACTTAATCGGAGCAGCCTACATCCAGTCAGGTATTCTGAGATTGATAAGAATTTTCCCCCAATCATTACACAATACTTGTCTTCTTGATCCAGACACTTTGCTGTAAACATAGGTAGTTGTTTGTTTGGCTACAGATATTATTTCAAAGATAAATACAAACTAAATAAATCAGATGTTTCAGCATGACAGCCATCTTCATGGTGAATATTTAAACTCCAATCCAATTCCTTTGAGTAGATAATGATTGAAAGTACATACCTTTCTTTGAGAAGCTCAAGAAGTTCATGAGGTTTGCAGAAAGAGCGGTAGGTGGTGAGGAATGTCTTGACAAATTTGGGGTCGGCGTACATGTGATAAGTCAATCTCTCAACCAGCTTCAGAAGTAGTCCCCCTTTGATAAGCGGGCTCTCAATAGGTAGCTGACGCCGGTCCTCAAACACAATGTTTTCAGCCGAATCCTCCACAGAAAATCTTAAGTTCAAATTTAAAAGATATCCAATTACTTTCAGTGTTTCCTTCTATCATGAAAATTACTTAACAGCTGCAATCTAAAAACATTTTTTCATCTATCATGAAAATTATTTAACAAATGAAATTTAAATACATTTTTTGATTCTGTCAGGAAAACTGTTTAACAGCTACATGTAAGCAAGGAACATGTGGGAGACTGGACTACGCTTCAGAATCTTAGCTCTCTATCACTTATTATTGAAGATAAAATCTAGAATGACCAAATATTTAAAAAGCCATCCAAAGAATAAAGTGCTGTAACCTTATCTTGATAAATGTAAAAATCATGACAAAGATTTTTTTACATCATTGGGGAAGATACAATGTCTACCAGTAATATTAATCAGTACTACACAATCATAGAGCTTGGGATTTCTTGAATGCCTTGTATTCTGATATTCATTTCTTGATCTACCTTTACGTTTCAGAGGGAAGTAATTATTCCTTGTTCTAAATGAAATTTCAGGGTCATTATCTATTTATCTACTTGTGAATTTCCGGAAGATGTCATTGTTTCTTAATATACCTATAAATTATGACCTACCAGTACATTTAAGGAAGAGGTAATTATTTCTTGACCTACCAGTACATTTAAGGAAGAGGTAATTATTTCTTGACCTACCAGTACATTTAAGGAAGAGGTAATTATTTCTTGACCTACCAGTACATTTAAGGAAGAGGTAATTATTTCTTGACCTACCAGTACATTTAAGGAAGAGGTAATTATTTCTTGACCTACCAGTACATTTAAGGAAGAGGTAATTATTTCTTGACCCACCAGTACATTTAAGGAAGAGGTAATTATTTCTTGACCCACCAGTACATTTAAGGAAGAGGTAATTATTTCTTGACCCACCAGTACATTTAAGGAAGAGGTAATTATTTCTTGACCCACCAGTACATTTAAGGAAGAGGTAATTATTTCTTGACCCACCAGTACATTTAAGTAAGAGGTAATTATTTCTTGACCCACCAGTACATTTAAGGAAGAGGTAATTATTTCTTGACCCACCAGTACATTTAAGGAAGAGGTAATTATTTCTTGACCCACCAGTACATTTAAGGAAGAGGTAATTATTTCTTGACCTACCAGTACATTTAAGGAAGAGGTAATTATTTCTTGACCTACCAGTACATTTAAGGAAGAGGTAATTATTTCTCGACCTACCAGTACATTTTAGTTCTTGACCTACCTGTAAATTTCTGGGGGAGGTAGCTTCAGAGGCTGAAGCTTTTCCTCATCACGAATGATACTGTCTAGTCGTCTCTCTAACATACTGTAATAAGATAAAATAGCACATATAAAACATCCACAGATAACTTAGTATTGTTTACTATTAAATTCTTGTTTCATTTCATTTCAGAATATTTTATTGATATAAACAATCAATAGGATCAGACTGCAGGCTAAAGCCTATTTAAGTCTTCTCCAAAGAAAACTCTTCTGGTAATTCCTGTAATATTCGATATCAGAAAGACAAATAATGCATCTTTAATCTGAATGTTTTGCTCAGCAAATAATACTGTCCAGGCCTCGACCTCTTCTACAATTTCTCTGTATCATCTATGAGAAATTCAGACTGTTGTTACTGTGGGTTGATATTTTATCAGCTGCATCGTGTTGGTTCCTACCTCCTTGTCTGTAGTGAGATGAGAGCAGCCATCCAGTTAGCTTTCTCCTCTGCCGACTTTGAACTCAATGTAACTCCATTGTTGGTGTGGTCACGAAGCTGGATCTCAAAGCAGTGCTTACACTCTGGAGACAGAAATAGTTATATTGTATACTGTACAGTTGCTTAATTTCACAGAGCTAATATTTCATGAGAGTCCCGTTGGGCCAGTTGCCCTGTATTTAATTTCATGTAATCTATGAACTGGTATATTGGCATAGTAAATCATCTCTGAGATATTCAATCACTGCAGAAATGCTATTATGTATTTGATTTTGCATAACCCGTACTGTCTGCCAATGAGTTAAAATTTAACCAAACGCTCCCCAAACCAACCAACAACTCCCGAAAACATTACTAACTATACAGTAAGATTTGAGTATTGTGATGACAATTGATAACTCTAAAGCTTCTATTTCTTTAATTTCCATCAAATTCTTTGTTCTTTCTTTTCTTGTTTTCTTTTTCATTTAATCATGCCAGCATCTTTGAATTCTACATACCCTCTGTATCTTCTCTGTCCCTGATCTCTATTTTTCTGATCAAGAATTTTTCCTTAAGTTTAAAATCCCCAGAAGCACTGGTTACTGATGTGCGTCTCATGTTTTGTTTACACATGATAATTAAGCCGTCAAAGAGGAAGACGTGACGCTCTGTGGGTCGACCCCTCACTTGCTTGTTGAGAACACCCTCTGTCAAAACAAAGTATATGTGAGAGGATTAAAAATGGACTTTCTTTACAGATCATAGATTTGCCCAGTTGCCAAGAAGCATCAACCATTAAAATGGATGTAGTTTGATTTCAAATCCAAACTAATGAGATATCTTGCTCATCTTTTTTCCTGCCTTCCAAGGTCACAAGAAAAGACATGTTTTTCCTTTCTCTATAATACTGTTCAGATCAAAATATAGCAATACAAAAGATGTTCAAAATGAATGACAAAATAACCCATATGAAAAAAAATATACAAACAGAACCATATACACATAACTGAAAGAAATTGAAAATTGATACAGCTAGGTACAGGGTTCAATATCTTGACCTTACCAGGTATTCATAAACAGAAGAGATAGTCACCTTGACCTGAAATAACTAAGTATCTGACTTTGACAATGTATAGAAGAGATCGGTGAGGGTATTTACCTAAGATAAATTCACTACAGCTCTGCCAGATATCCTTGCCCTCCCAACCGTCTATACTTTTCTGGAGATCAGACATTTTTTGTACAACAGCTTGGCGCCCAGTTTTTCCTTGGAGTCGGAGTGATGTCTCCCTGTAAATGACCATGACATAAACAAGTATTTCTCACTCTCTTGTCAAGAAGCTTAGAATAACTATTAATGAAGATTTGGTATGTTTCTAAAGATTCTGCATCATGTGTCAAAATATATCTCTCCAAAATTTAATTCCAGCATCAATATATAACTTGAAAAACACAATTTAGTCATTTTAAATTAGTAACATGTACAATGACAATTCTAAAGTTCTTCAGATGCCACACACATCATGGCCATGTGTACTGATTTATAAAGTGACTTGAAATTATAATGTGTATTGATTACAATTTTACAGAATATCATTGATGTTATACCAGGGTTTCTTCTTTGGTAGATTTCCGGAGAACTTGCGCTCTAACATAGCCTTTAAGAACGTGAGGAGTCCACTGGCCTGTTCTAGACTCTCCTGATCTTCTTCATTTGGACTTGTGCTGATCAGAGCCTGTAATTATCATATACAGGGCATTTATATCATTTTAATACTTAATTCACATATATATATATATTCAGGATCAATAATCTAATTCATATATATTATGTAAAAAAGAATTTAACCATTTTGGTTACAGACAAATACTGGCTCTCTACAAGATTACAGATGGCCAATAAGATATATATCTTATAGGATGTAAAGTAAAGCATAACTGAATATTCATCACCTCCCACATGATCTGTTTGTACTTACCTTGATGACTTCAAAGTAGTGGAGGCAATGATATATAGGTCCTAGTAACAACTTGGGTAACACATACTTCATGGCATCCTTAAATCCATGACCTTCATTCTGTTAACACAAACACACACAACAAAAAATTTACAGCATAACCCTTTAGCTAATTACAGAAAAAACCCAATGCACCAAGTGTAATATGGCATTTCAGGAAATCTTCAGTTTAAGGGAAACAAACAAGGAATTTGCTTGTTTCATCATTCTTTCTGTAATGATATAAATTTACTGTAGAGTCACTCCTGTGAGTCTTACTCGTAGTCATCCCTATGAGTCTGAACTGTAGAGTCATTCCTGTGAGTCTGATCTGTAGTCACTCCTGTGAGTCTGACATGTAAAGTCACTCCTATGAGTCTGACCTGTAGAGTTACCCCCTGTAGAGTCACTACTATCAGCCTGACCTGTAGAGTTACCCCCTGTAGAGTCACTCCTAAGAGTCTCTGAGTATGTGTCAGTGTCAGTGTGTTTTACAGATAGAAACCTTCCAGACTGACCTGTAAAGTTGTGTTGAGATCTTCTCGTTGAAGTAGAGTGTACAGTCGTTCCTTCCCATGTGGAGCCAGCATGTCATCCACATACTTTTCATATACATTGAACGCCTCTTCCTATTTACAAAATCACATATACATGATAAAAATTGTACAAATATCACTTTAACTTGGCACATACATATTCTTAGAGACACCAAAAAAATAAACACAATCATATAACATCCATTTATAAAACTAATCTTTAACAACAGTTAAAGTAGAAACTCTTTATTAGATGAAAGCCCTTTCTTACTAAATTGTTTACTAGATATACTTATGACTTTTCCTGTTTCCTTGAGATGTGTGCTATAAATCAATGACACTTACCTCTGCCATATCTAAGAAACAGATTCCCACGAGTGGTAGGTCCTTCTCCGCGGCCATTTCCACCTGTTCCTCCACTGAACTGAGCAAGTTGGCAGTAAACTCATAGATGTCCAGTATGTTGCTGAATATTACTTCTAAGTCCTACAAACATATACAAGGATAAAAGTTTGTAATTTCAAAAAATGGGTTTTATTTTTTGGAGTGAACCTGTATTAACTTGGTTTTTCCATGCATTATCAGGGTGACTATATGTATATGGTACCAGGGATGTGGTGTTAGATAAACTATCTTGGAAAGATGAAGGACACTTCAAAAGTCTGGATATATTGATTCCTAGTAGAAAAAAGGGATAAATGAACTATGGAGAATTATCTCTCATCAGAAGAAAAAGTCTTGACATCTTGACCTAAAAATCAAATAAGGATTTTTCTACTTGAAATAATAAAATAATAAAAAATAAATATAAATTTTGAAGAAAATGACTCTATTTCATCAAAAAAAAATGAGTTTAAAAAATATTACAAATTAAGAAATCGTTTCTAAATCTAGAAAACAATACAAGGTTTAAGTGGAGGACAAGTAATCCCTTTTCTTCTATTCCTTTTATATTATCAACAACTCTTTCTTGCGTTTGACTTTTGAGGATAAATTTCAGACATCAGCACATAAAGTATTTTTCGGCAAGTAAGTACAATGGATTTAAAACACTAACCTTACTCCTTGGGAAGTGTGTGACAAAAGGAGCTCTGAAGACCTTGATTATCATGTTTAAGTCTCTCATATATTGTGTTTCCTCATGAATGAAATCTTTGACAATATCCTCATACTTCAAAGACTCTGTTTTGATTGGTTCCTCCACAACAGGAAGTGACACATCTTCCTCTTGTGAGAACATGTCCATTAGTACCTGAAACAAACACATATCATACTTCACATTCTGTCATACTGACATGTATGCAAATTTAGACCAATTTTCCTTGACCTTTTGCAAATGTGCACAAATTTTGTTCTCCACAAAGAATACATGTTAACTATCTATAAAAAAAAATCTATTTTTTTTCACTTTATCAATATTGATAGTTTTTGTTCTAACTGATCAATCTCTTGAAAGTTATTTCCATTTTTTGTTTACTTTTTTGGAACTTATGTAATTCACTTGGACAAACCCCTACTGAACCAGAAGTGGAGCTGTCTGTCCCTTCTACAATTGTATCATGATTTCTTTGACTTATATCTGGATGATTATGAAATAAGTATTATTTTCCTTGAATATCACACTATCAAAAATATTATCATCAATGTCATTTTGCACAAAGATCTATAATGTCCAAGGTTGTTCAAAGTGACAACATGAGAAACTTAATAATGCAATTTCATTGCAGACAAAGTATCTGCATGCTAGATTTTTACTGTTGAAACAAATAAAAAATCCTTTGTGTGCTTGGAACATTTTTTTAAATATTGCTTCTTTGGATTTCCCTGCCAACTTATTACTTGCATCTTTCCGTATTAACAGATGTATCTCACCTGGTCAGCACAAATGGCCACTTTGATGTCCTGGGATGTGATCTCTGCATGCTTGATGTTCCGGACATAGTTCCCAGTCAGCTTTTAAAAGATACAAAACAAAACTTTCAGGAGACATGAATTCATCCATTTAAAAATTTAAAACTACATATCTGTATGTCAATGAACGACAGATATAACATTTTAAGCAACAAACTGATACCCTGCAAGGTATCTTTGAAAATGCATATCAAAAACATGGAACTTTTTACATCATAATGATGTCTAGGAAAGGGAAATAATTGTGTTGGGTTTTTCCGTGTAACGGGGCTCCATATTGTTGAGAATGTCCCCAACAAAATCAAATTCACTCACGATTTTACGTTTTTCCAAGATGGCGGCCATAAAGCGAACCCGAGAGAGAGCCCCTCCTCACAAGAAAACGTGAAAATATGCAGAGACGGCAGTGTTCAGAAATGTAAAAAGTATTTACACGAACAGTGAAAACCAACAAGTAAACCCTAGAGAGCCTCTGGGAGTGTGAAACAAATAATGAAAGAATAAAAGGCGATATAAAGTCAGAGGAACGCAGTTCCCTCTGTATTATTTGCTAACAATGCTCACGCATCTCATGGGATCCCGGATGTACCATCCAGGAGTGAATGACAGAATTGTAACCCTATTGTATATAATTATCATAATAAGTTATCTAAACCAAAACATTATAAACAAAGTATGATTAGTAAATAACACAGCAGTGTACATGGAAAAGATTTTCACCTTAAGTATGTCTGCAGCTATGTATTCCAGCACTGCTACGATGTACAGAGTTACCTGGAACTCAATCCTGTATCCAAGAGCCTCCTGAAGAAGACAAATCACAACATACATGTACATCTTAACTTTTCTGTTCTGGTTTACTACAGTACTCTTTTTAAAATAACACTGCTTGAATATGAAAACACATTCAGTATATACACCTACTTCACAAGAAAATGTTTCATATATTACATTAAATTTGGTATATTTTTTTCCAACCCTCAAAATAGTACTTACAAAATTAACTAATTATAAAAATTCACAAAAAATATTGTGTAACCTAAACTGGATGCCAAAGATGAACTAACCTTGATAAGGAGGGTGTGGATTTTATCGACAGGCAAAACAAGTGGGGTATTCTTGCGACCTTTTTCCAAGGCGCTGTTTGCATCGCGGATAGCCCATTTGTCAATAGGGTCAGGAAAGGTCTTGTTGACTCGGTCGATAATGTCCTGTACAGAGTGTGGATGTGACACACACAAAGTGACCAACAGATTCAGGATTAGGCTCTCGATGTAGTCTAGGGCGTCATCTTTTGCGACAAGAGATGGGTGTACCTGCTGGTGGACCTGTGGATGAAGTGTAAAAATATAAATATATACACCAGTGGTAATTAATCTAATAAATTAAACTACAACTTTCAGTACATGTTCTACAAAATAAAAGACTTTTCAGAGACAACAACTTGATTTCATCAAGTCCACCTGACGATGACAATAGGTAATGAAGTACATGAATAAATGTGCTCAAATGACAAAAAAATAAATGCTTTCTAATATCATATAAAAAAAAATTCCATTGAACTTAAAGCTAAAATAATCACTTGTTAAATTTTTAGAAGTTAACATAATCAAAATAATAATTCAACATAATGAAGAATATCATATGCATACAGATGAGAAACAATTTTGTATAGGAAAGATTTTTGGGTCTCCCAAAATTTTGCAATCTTTTGTCAGATTAAAATATATATATCATATAATTCTTCACAAGAAACATGTCAGATGATAATGGCTTGCAAAAATGAAAACTTTGAAGACTTATTTCATGAAATCTCACATGAAATGAAAACTCATTTAAAATCTCATATATATGTATATATCTAAATATTTTATATATATATTTTTGTGCATTTAACTGGTGATATTCATCAAATTACTTTTTATTGTAACTAAACATACATTCATTAATTTTTTTATCATAAATTTTCTTATTTTCAATCAAACAATTCTTCATTTAGAATGTGGCCTAGATGTACTGGTAGACTACTTTCCTCAGAGTGTGACATGCAATTGTTTTAATTGTGATCACAAAATATGCTCAGTGTCTACAGTGCAAAACAATAAAAGAGTGATATAAAACATTTTTGATATTTTAATCAGCATCTTCCATACAACTACTCAGGATTGTTTTTGTAAAGGGCCATCGGCCGAAGGGATTATCAAGACACCTTAATTTAAACCACTTCTATTGATTTTATTTCATAACTTTGTATTTATTTTATGTTCTATGTATGTGATATAATTCATGTAATATTTGTGTCTTGATAAAGGGGCAGATTGCTTCGTAAATTTGACAATTCACTTGTTAGTACTGTTGTTATTTCTTTATTGATCATGTATATGATATATATATATATATATATCTATGAAGAAGATTTAGATCTAAAGCCAGAATAAGAACAACCCAAATCACAAAAGTAACCATGCTGATTCAATCTTAAATGATGATTTTTGTATGTAGATTGTAAGAAATGAATTTCAATGAAACCATCATTCACCTGAAATTCCAAAATCAAATTGAAAATAGTTTTCCAATACGACATAAAAAAAGTTAAACAGAAGTCTTTAGTAGATGGCCTTGCATACGTGGATTGGTATAGTGATACCTAGTTACTTTACTCATCAGCATACGTGGATTGGTATAGTGATACCTAGTTACTTTACTCATCAGCATACGTGAATTGGTATAGTGATACCTAGTTACTTTACTCATCAGCATTTGCTTTTCATGTTGTAAAATTCACATCCAGAAAATGAACACTGAGAGAAAAATGACATCAATCAATAATAGTCAATGACAATAGATCACTGGTGTCTTTTATTTTAATATTCAAAAACCAAGATCATTAAAATGTTTAAATAATTAAACAAGATCAGTACTGTACATGCTAAAATGTTAACCAACTTTTGTCATGTTCAAGTCACGATTATATGCATTGGGTAAAAATATCTAGACATCCTGTCCATCTGGCATGAAATTGCTGTCTGCCTATATTGCTATGCTCTCTTATATTGATTCCACTTCCTCTGGCTTCGTTTTTCCTAAGAATGGTCTAGAGTATTGTAATGAGGTTGTGTGGTATGCGAATACAATTACAGTAAAAAAAAATGGAATAAAGGATAGGTCTAGATCTGCATAAAGCAGATCACCATGTTTGTGCAATTTACTCATAAAGATAATAGTTTTGCATTGACCATTCTGCACAGCAGATCCATCACTTTGTTGTTTTCATATGAACACCCATGATCGCAACAAACTGTTAAACCAAATGTTACCATCACACTACATGTATAATCATTTATCAAAACTTAAAATTTGTTGGTATTTTAAATCAATCTTATATATCAATAGTTTATTATTAGATAAGTCTTCTGATAAATCTTAACTGAAGCCCATGGGTACCATACAATAACAAGTCATGTATCAAGTTTTTAACATATGTAACAAATTGTTCTTTCATTCATGGATAAAATATTGAAAATTACCTAATAGAGAAAAAAAATATGCTACAAAGTCTTGTGTCAATGTATCGTATTCAGACTATCAATATAAAAAACTAATCAAGCTATCATCATCATCAAGTTTAAATTTATGTTCAGCACAACGTAGGTCAAATTCGTCATCTTCATATATATCAAATAGGTTTTAAAACTATTCAAGGAACATATGCAATGTATTAAGAATTACCTTGTGTAGTTTAAATATACTGGTGTGTTTGGTTTGAGATACAGCAGTAAATCATATCTTCAAATGGTATTATAAATTACTTATATAATCCTGGAAGGGGTCAAGGGGTCTTTGACCCTACTCAGTAAATTTTGTTGGATTTTTTTCCTGAGCATCAATTCCAAAATTTCTATGAGACCAGGTACAAAATCCAATACCTGTAGTGGGCCCTCAAAATTTGAGTGAGTCCTACAGAAAAAGCACAAGACCAAGACTCAAATCTTCGAGTTCCAAAAATCACTTCCCTCTAAAATGGAATGACCTATCCACATTTCTATTTTCTTTTAATTTTACAGAGAATGGACATACTTCTATTATCTAATTTCCATGTCTTGTGAAAAAAAATCTGAAAATGACCCATTACTCTCAATTCCCAAAATGTTCCCTGACAAAAGCCTTAGCTTGAGCTCTGTCTGATTCTTTTCATTTACTGCCTTTTATTTAAACATACATACACTTATATGTAAATCTCCAGAGACTACAAAGTGTAAACTTTGTTTGGTGAAGAGAATGCAACAGTACAATATTAAAGGAATTAATATATGGTATATGCATTAAGTTTGCTTTCCCATCCTAAATGAACTAAGTGTAAACTTATTGAGTCACCATAAAAAAAGACAAGATTTTTCTGATTTCTAAATATGTCATTTCAGACTTCTATCAAAATTCTGTGCCACTAAAGCAGGACTTAATTTTTGTTACAAAAACTTAAGATAATTTCAAATCAATTTGATAGCAATTAATCATACACTTATAGATAAATACTAATGATGTACATTTGTATGAAATGTAAATTTATGTCAAATTTCTTTTTCAGATACCTAAATGTTATTATAAATTCAACACGAAACATACCACAAAAATGTTCATTAAAGAACATCACGTTCCCTGTCACTTTTAGCATGATCTTAACATTATTCAGGTAAATTCAACAGCTGTGAACATGTGAAACACTACACATATTTTGATAATTGTCAGCATTTATAAAGTCAGGACTCGGGAGTATAAATCACATAAATAAACTGAAATATGACATTACATGAAACATTCATTACAAGAAGTCCTGTAAGATATATGCATATAGAATATTAAATACGTCTAGATAAGAAATTTGACTTAAATTCTTGCATAAAATTGCAAAATAGAAAATTTATTTTCAGAAAACAATATAAAACCTGTGATTGTACCAAACAAATTTGGCAATTTTAATTCACAATTTGTATATATCACATACCAGTACACAGTATAATATTACAAGATATAATTCCTTTTCACACAATCAAAATTTTATTATGCACGTTTTTATGATATGCATAAAATTTTAATACGAATGAAAATATAAACTTTTCATACAAACAGCATTCATTTCATGCCTGATTTAAACTACACAATCCTGAGATATGTACGTGTTTAAAGTGAAAAACTATTTAATGCTAAGCATACACAAAGCTTCACATTGTTGAAAACGGAATTCATAATCGTCATATTCTTTCGCGGAAAAGTCTTCCTGTCACATGATTAAAAAAGTTCGTAAATACAAGGCTAATATAATAGGTCGATTAGGTGAGACTGTCAACTGTCAAAAAGAAGTCTACCGTGACATTTGTAGAGACATACGGTTTGATAAATAATCATACAGTGTCTTGGACATGTATTGGTATTTAGTTATTTTAAAAAGTAACAACATATCCCCATATTTACTTAACTGCGCATCTCATATGCTAGTGCTTATTATTCAACTTTCCACTTTCTCAGCTATACATTTCGACCGACTTTCGACTTACCCCATGCAACGCACTAACGAATATGCCTTTCCATTTCGCCGCATTTTCTTCGGAGAAGAGGTTCTCTGATCCGGTTGCAGGAAACATTCCTACTGTTGCTCGATCACGTACCAAAAACACATCATGAAACCATGATTGAAAAAGATCGACTATTTTTCTGAATTGCTCCTGAAAATACGGCAGGTGTCGGCGCTGGTGACCTTCACGTCAACAGCATAGTTAGGCCTTTCCCTTGCTACCATCGACTTTCTACCCCGATATGTAACATCATGATAGTGTTATGTATATTATTCACATCATTAAAATACTCCACCTCCGAAATTTAAGGGTAAATATTGTCTTTTGTTAGTACCAAAGCTTCCGCAAAACCACAACAGGAAGTTAAAAGTAAAAATCGTAATGCGCATGCTTACTACGCCTGTCGAAAAGTGGCGAAATTTTTCCCATGGGATTAAAATATTTGGAATTCCGAACATATTTTTGTAATGCATGAAAATCAATTAATACAAATAATGATTTTTGTATGTAATAAATAAACGTTCAGTGGTACAAATAATGATAAGATATTAAATACAAAGTTTAATGTCGTAAAATTTCCATTCCTATTTATGATTTACCCGGGGGGATGACAAGAAAGGGAGTGACATGAATGGTTTCGAAGACCAGGATAAAGTTATCACTACCTGGCACATTGCATTCAAGCGATGCACAGACTTCGATTTATGGGGACAGCCGGTTGAAGCTATCGATGGATATCACAGGTGTGGGGTTTTCTGTTGTAGTAATAAATATTTTACTATCTATCTTCAGTTAGCTTCCTGAAAACAACAGAACAGTACGATACACTTTACTTCACTGTTGAGAATCGTCATATACACTTTTTATGAACAAGTTGTGTGCATAAATGTCGACTACATATTAAACTACATTGAAGACTGCACTGCACATTGATGTTTGCATGTGCAAAGTATCAATCAAGGTCGCTTTTCGCGTAAGCGGTTGAAACGGTTGGACCGGTTGAACAAGCAAGTACATATCGGGACCGAGGCTGGACACGGGGGATATTTGGTATTCGCTGATTGAGGGGTCCAGCCATACCTGTCCGAAACTACCTTGCTGAATATCATCATTTTTAAGAATTTCAGTTTAAAGTTGCTTCGATGCACTCAAATATTTCCGGAAGCATTGTGCTATCAAGTAAAAGTGAAATGGATTGTATCTTAATTTTAGTTGATGGTTTTATGATTGACACAAAGTTCCCAAACTGTGTGTTTTGAGCTTTACATGTGCTTTTGTGTATAGTGAAATAATTCCAGACCACCTGAACCGTTTTGACTGGGATGCGTGAAAGCGGTCCATGCCCAGTTTACAGAAATCATAGGGGATAGTGTTGATATACAGGAAGCGGGCCGCTGCGGTGTCTGACAGAACTTGTTGATATTCAGGAGGCGGTGTCTGACAGAAGTTGTTGATAATCAGGAGGCGGTATCTGACAGAAGTTGTTGATATTCAGGAGGCGATGTCTGACACAAGTTTACAGAAATCATAGGGGATAGTGTTGATATTCAGGAGGCGGTGTCTGACAAAAAGTGAAATATTTGCTAGTCTATAGTATTTTACATTGAAAATTGTATAAATTGGTACAGAAGAGGTAAATGTTGAACTTGGCTCATTATTTTATTTGATTTATTATGATATTTAGTCTGAATTTTCAGTGTATTGTACATGCTTTTCAGCATTGTCTGACTGTCTTGTCATTGTGTAATTCTGAGTTCTCGCACTCAAAATTAAAAATGAAATTCGCTTAAAACTTGCAACATCACACTGTTCTAATACAAATTATCCTATAAAAGTGAATGCAGGTAAATTCTGACACCACTGATCATGGTCATAAGTCAATATTTTTGTAATAATCAGAAGATTTAAGTATAGAAGAAATCTGTAGGATGGTCTTACGAGCAGATGCTTCCAACAATCATATAACAGTACTTTAACTGAGGTCATTATTTATTTCAATGCCTTTACTAGGAATCGAACCCAATACCCCTGGCCATGGCCGGGTCTGATGCTCAACAGATCGAGCTAAGGAGAAGTTCTCTCTAGCCGAGTGGTATATTACAGCTAGTATTTTACCAGGGTTACATACTCCCCCTCCATGAAATAACTGGTCTTTGAGTTTCCAGGGGTTACAGCGATGCTGGTAGAGCATGGCTAAGTATTATTCCCGGGTCCCTACATGGGTGCCAATGTAACAGAGGTCATTATATACTTCAATGTCTTCGCTAGGAATTGAACCCGGGCCCCCTGACTGATGCTCAACTGATCGCACTGAAGAGAAGTTCTCTCTAGCCAAGTAGTATATTGTGGCTAGTTTTTACCAGGGTTACAGTAATACAAAAATAAAAATGAGACATTGATTCAATGGTGCTGAACTCTACTAAAACACCTATAATTCACAGATGTGCGATTAGGACAACAAAAGTTATACTTTTGTAATTTATTGTCTTTCTCTTTCACATTTAGCAATCATCCTCAAATTATTAGTATGTACACTGTTTCTCTATACTAAGACCATATTTTCAATCTCGGTATGAAGTAAAGTTCCCCTTTCTCCAGTGGAGTACTGCTTCAGGCTTTTCAGCCTATCAAAATAATAAGGTGCCAAATATTGGAATGGAGATAATTTTGTTCATTTTATACACCTCCTAAATATTGAAGAGCACTGCTCTTGATCAAATCTCTAGCCCAAAGCGCTACACTCATAATACTAGACATTTTTAAAGTAACAGAAATGCTGGGTTTTAGAAATGTGTTTGTTGTGTGTATTATCAATATGAAATTTGCATTGTAGACTTTCCAAGCAGCTGCAAGAGTTCTGTGGAACAGACAGCCAGTTATTTACTGATGAACAGAAGGTAATCTCAGACAGTTCTAGGATTTTGTTCCATCAAGAATAACATAAAAGTTGTAAATACAAGCTTTTTAATTAATTAATCAATAAATCCTTCATTAGTAGAAAGGCATTTGACCTGTTATTGGCTTAAAAGAAAAAGGTGAGAGGGAGTGAGGGAAAGATAAATGGTTCAAATATACGGTAATTAATAGATGTAATACTATTTGTGTCCATTTTCATGTTACAAGAAAATACTATGCTGTTGTAATTGATGGATTTGAGTCTCTCTCAGATCATCTGATTTTGATTTTAAGTCCAAAGTAATAGTTTATAGGTAGATGTTTTGCAAATTATCTACTCAAAGTTTGGAGGTGACAATTTAATTTTTTTCATTATGAAATACATTAAGAAACTGTGGTATCCCAAGTTCCAAGCTGTAAGACCATGCTCATTCTTGTACGTGTTTATAATTTGATTTTCTATTTTTTCACAGAAAGTTCTCGGGAAGATTTCAGTTTGTTTGAATTTACGATGCAAGGTCTTACAGGTTTGTTTAGTTTAAGTCACAAATTACATCAGTGTTGTACATTAGGTCGAGTTGATACAACTACAAATGAAATGGCCACCTGAGAACTGAGAAATCAGAACTCTGAAATCAGAACTGTGAAATCAGAACTGTGTGAAATCAGAACTGAGAAATCAGAGTTGTGAAATCAGAACTGAGAAATCAGAACTGTGAAATCAGAACTGTGAAATCAGAACTGAGAAATTAGAACTGAGATATCACTCTGCATACATGTTTGATATCAGAAGGTCACATTAAATACAAGCATAAAAAGACAGGATGGAGACATGAGCCTGTAACAGAGGTCAATCTGTAGTTTATTGCCTCTGCTAGGGGTTGAACCAAGAACCTCCAGTCCACAAGACTAAGGTTCAAGTTCACTCTAGCTGAGCAGAATATGTTAAATAAACAGGTAATATTTACAAAGGTTACATAACCCCACTCCAGGAAGAACTAGTTTCTCAGGGTTTACTTTGATGTCTGAGAGGCAATGTTAAGTATTATTCCTGGATTTGGTCATGGACACTGATATAACAGGTGTCATTATTTATTTGAATATCTCTGCTTGGGATCAAACCAAGGACCTACGGCTTACTGGACTAATAATGGATTGGCTGAGTAATCTATATGTATTCACCAAGGTTACATTTAACTATTAGGAGAATCTTAGAAAGATACACAAATACATGCCATGTATTAAGGATGTACACTACCTTACTAAAGCAGTGGCTTTTTGTTCCCAAAAGAGTTCCTTACTTAGAAATCTTGGAAAAATATTTTAAAGGATGTTCCAGTGAGTGTTATGGGAGTTGGTATATCAAAATTATACTGGAAGGTATGCAGTGACAGTTCATTCAGAATTCAAAGATGTCAGAAAAGACAAATTAAGACAAGTAAATGAAAATAACACTAAACAAACATAGATCAATGGTCTATGTTGTTATCCTTGAATTTGTATTTTGTTTTGGTTTGGGCTAGCGTTCTTAGGGAGTCCATTTGGATAGGTGGATCCAAGACAAAAAGCAATAAACATGATATAAGTGATAAAACGATGAGAGGTGATATTGTGTGAGGTTAAGGAATCAACACCAGTCATAGAGCTATAACTGCTAATCAAATTTGAATATTACTCATAAAGTTGAATGAAACAAGATATTTTGTCAGGCTGTATAATGTGTATTATAATGAGTAGCCATAAACCATCTGTTTTATTTTTTGTTTTATTTTTCAGAATCCTGGATCTCCTGAGGGAATTCTCTTAGAAGATCTGAAACGCATCGGCTCAAGTAAGTTGAACTGGAAACCGTTATTTTCATAAACATATTAAATCCGCCAAGATGGTCACGGTGTCCAGTGTTCAGTCACATATTTTATAGATAATGGTCACGATGTCCAGTGTTCAGTCACATATTTTATAGATAAAGGTATAAAAAATACTCTATTGAGCATTACCTGGCATTATCATTATTTTATTTCCAGCTTTGAAGACGGTATTGAGTAAAAAATGTCAAGACTTCCCAGTGGATATAACAGTGGCCCAGATACGCACACAGTCCCTCAGCAATACACAGTAAGAAAGCTATTACAGAAAATAACGTTTAAACTTATTGGAATATTTTGATGATTGCAACGAAAAAAAATTATGAATGTTTTTACTAGACCTTTTTTTCATTCTACATGTGTGTTAGAAATTGTACTCTACTGAGTTGATGTTTACATTCTCTTAATAGGTTTCCAGTATCTTCAGATCTAGATGAGGAAAAGCAAGAAGGCAGAGGTAATTTTCATGATTGAAAGAGTAAACACAAAAACAAAACACAAGCAAACAAATTTGAATTAATTACATTACTTATATAAACATTCTTACTATTAACTAATTTTGTAGCCAGTTGCAGTTTACTTTTTGGGTATTAATTAAGTTTTGCAGTCACCAGTAACAGCTATCAATGTACTAATATTTTATAGCCAGTTGTAGTTTACTTTTGTATATAGTGTGTGTTCAATAGTCACCAGTGATAGCTCTCTTTTGGAAAGTTACTCCCTAAACCTCTCTCTATGAATGATATGTTGACCTTTGACATCAGTGGTAGCTGTCTATGTGTTAATATTATATCTTGAAGCCAATGGAAATTTACTGCCCAAACCTCTGTCTATGAATGATATGTTGACCTTTGACATCAGTGATAGCTGTCTATGTGTTAATATTATATCTTGTAGCCAATGGAAATTTACTGCCCAAACCTCTGCCTGTAGAGGGTATGCCCATGCTGACCATTCGGATAGAGAAAATTTGTCTGAAGGATGCACGCCAGTTTATAGACCCTTACATCACTGTATCAGTAAAAGGTAAAACTGCCAGAAGTCATAGGATCCACAACATTTTCTAAATGTCACCGCCCATTTCATTGTAATGTAATCTGACACTTAGCAGAAGTTTCTGTAATATGATATGACCATAGTAACAGTACGATACCATTGTTGCTGTAATATGACATGTTTATAGTTACAGTTAGATATCATTGTTGCTGTAATATGACATGTTTATAGTTACAGTAAGATACCATTGTTGCTGTAATATGACATGTTTATAGTTACAGTAAGATACCATTTTTGCTGTAATATGACATGTTTATAGTTACAGTAAGATATCATTGTTGCTGTAATATGACATGTTTATAGTTACAGTAAGATACCATTGTTGCTGTAATATGACATGTTTATAGTTACAGTAAGATACCATTGTTGCTGTAATATGACATGTTTATAGTTACAGTAAGATACCATTGTTGCTGTAATATGACATGTTTATAGTCACAGTAAGATACCATTGTTGCTGTAATACGACATCACAAAAGTTACAGTAATAAACAATCAATGTTGTAATATTGCATCATTATAGTTTTAGCAATATACCTTAAGGATTGTTGCTGTAATGACATTTCTATAGTCACAGTAATATGATATGATTAGTTACAACAATAAACCATTGTTTCTATAATATGACATAAGTGTAGTTACTGTGGTAGGCCATTATCATAGTTGCTGTAATTTTGTTATGTACTGTTACAGTGTAATTTAACAAAATTATTGTGTTGCCTTTAAAGACTCACAAGGAGGAAACCTGATGTCCCCACAGGAAACCCCAGTAGCCACCCGCAAAGAAAGTCAGCAGATTATTTTCAATATGGATGTGTACATACAGAAAATGATTGACAGTCTTCCTGCAGGTCTGTATCTGGTCACATACTATTACTGTAATCTGACTCATTATCTCAGGTCCATCTCCCCATCCTCTTCCTCATTGTCACCTTCATCAACATCATCCTTCTCACCATCACCCTCACCATTTTCCCATCATCAGCCAAACCTTGTGGTCATCCTTATATTCTCTCATCAACCAAAACATCACCCTTATTCTTACCTTGCAATCCACCCTCATTGTCACCTTCACATTGTACCCAGGACTTCTAAACAAAACTTCAGATGACCATGTTTGATAATATTGTGAGTGAATCAGATTAAAATGAAAATATCTGTTGTTAGTATGCTCCCAGTATTTACCATCTCAACTCATCATACAGAACACAAGTGTTATCATTGAGTGACAAACGAGCCCTGTTCTTGTAGAGCTGGTCTCTTGATTCCCAATAACACAAACAATCTGTCTTGCCACGAGATGGTGTTGTGTCTATTGATAACATCAATAGATGGGTTAATATTGATTATTGTGTATAAATGTGTTTATAGCTGGTATAAAATTTCACAGATGTCTTGATAACCTGAACTTAGTGAGAGTAGATCACTTGTAAATACTTGTTTGTTTGCAGTCGAGGAAAGTAGAAGTTTATTTCAAATAAGATAAGTTAATGGTATAGAAATCAAAATAGTGATCAATCAATTTCATTTACTTGATCACATGATGCAGTGTCATTTTTAGACACCAAATTTTCATCAAATTGATATTAGCATATCACTTCATTTACTGTATATGAATGCAGGCCAATTAAGCATCTTGGTTGCAAATCTTTCCCTTACAAACTTCCTTATTTTATTGCAGGCTTTGCCATATTCTTTGAGTTCAAGCACTATAAGCCAAAGAAGGCTGCGACCAGTGTTAAATGTTGGGCGTGTATGGAGAAGGATGAGATCAAGGAGGGAAATGTGGCTCTGGAACTGTATGTGTTAAATCTAACAACTAACCATGATAAACAGTTGCTTTAGAACTGTACATAAAACCTAACACCCAATAATGATAGACAGGGGCTCTGAAACTGTATGTAAAATCTAACACCCAATAATGATAGACAGTGGACCTGAAACTGTACATAAAACCTAACACCCAATAATGATAGACAGTAGACCTGAACTGAAGCTGTATATAAAATCTAAAAACCAACAGTGATAGACAGTGGCCCTGGAACTGTATGTAAGATCTAATATACAACAGTGATAGACAGTGGCCCTGAAACTGTATGTAAGATCTAATATACAACAGTGATAGACAGTGGCCCTGAAACTGTATGTAAGATCTAATATACAACAGTGATAGACAGTGGCCCTGAAACTGTATGTAAGATCTAATATACAACAGTGATAGACAGTGGCCCTGAAACTGTATGTAAGATCTAATATACAACAGTGATAGACAGTGGCCCTGAAACTGTATGTAAGATCTAATATACAACAGTGATAGACAGTGGCCCTGAAACTGTATGTAAGATCTAATATACAACAATGATAGACAGTGGCCCTGAAACTGTATGTAAGATCTAATATACAACAATGATAGACAGTGTTCTGTTATTGATTACAACGAGGAGGACATGTATTTTGCAGGAACACTGAACATTTATTCAGCACTGGTGTTTACATCATGGCAGCCGTCGAGCTCTCTCTTAAAACGAGGCTAACTTATGGTCTATATCAGAACACTATACTGCAATATTGACCTAACTATAAGTATAGTCTGTATCATAAAATGTAATGGCTAACACCACATCTCCCTTTCTAGGAACTCGGAAACAAAGTTCAAACACTTACTTAACTTGAACACTGAAATTTCAAATAGTGTAAAAAAGTCCATGACTAGACTACTTGACTAGATATCACTATAACTAAATATAACTAACACTACACCATGCAAAAGAACTACAAGTTCATTTTCTGTGGAGGTTTCGATAACCTTCCTGACCTTGTTCTATGGCTAGAAATATTAGTATCAGTTGGAGTTTGCGACGCGAGTCTGTCAGAATCAGCACACTTCGTAGGTGTTGGTGAGATGGTTCTTTCAACGTGAGAATCCACATCTGATTCCGGCTCACATGCTGATGGTTCCAGTTTGGGTGCACTTACAAGCTGACGTCTATTGCGACGAATGTTACCGAAGGATGTCGCAATCCAGTAAGACCTGTCGTTGTTGTCAATTGGCGATGTGACCTTTCCAGCGAATCCACCTCCTTGACCTTTGACCCACACAGTCTCACCAGGCCTTAGTTTTGGGAGACTCACCGCACGATGAGAAATGTCAAAGTTCTCTTTTTGGTTTTCCTTGTTCACTTCCTCCTTCAGTTTGACTTCCTCAAGATAAGGCCATTGGGGGTTAAGACTTGAAGGGTTTACGGGAAGAGTGGTCCGCAATTTCCGTCCCATCAGTAACTCAGATGGGCTATATCCATTTTGTAATGGAGTTGCACGATAGGCTAACAGAGCCAAGTACGGATCTGGCGAGTTCTGAATGAGTCTTTTCAATGTTTGAACCGCTCTTTCTGCCTCTCCATTACCTTGGGGGTAGTGGGGGCTACTCGTTGTGTGCCTAAAACCGTATTCGTTGGCAAAGTTCTGAAACACTGAACTGACATACTGAGGGCCATTATCAGTAACGAGGATTTCCGGAATCCCATGGCATGCAAAAATGGACTGCAAATGTCAGACAACAGCCTGTGATGTCGTTGACGTCAGTTTTGCAACTTCAATGAATCGAGAAAAGTAGTCTACGACCACTAGGTAGTTAGTGTTTCGAAGCTGACAGAGGTCTGACCCAACCTTCTGCCACGGCTTATCTGGGTGCTTACTCGGTCTTAGGGGTTCAGCTTGGTCATTCCAATGTTTTACATATGAGGTACAGTTCTTTACGAGGTCCTCTATTTCACGACTCAGACCTGGCCACCACACTGAAGATTTTGCTCGTTTGCGGCATTTAACTATGCCTTGGTGACCTTCGTGTAATCGTTGAAGGATTTCGACACGGAACTCGGTAGGTATCACCAGTTGATTACCTCTGAACAAGAGTCCGTGACATACCGATAGATCCTCCCGCACTTGCCAGTAGGGTCTTGTAGAGACTGTGATTGCGGGTTTCTCATAAGCTGGCCAGCCTTCCTGACAGTACTTCATTATGACACTACACACGGTGTCCTCGGCGAGCTTAGCTCGAATTCCGGCTAAACGCGGTTCTGACGCTGGCAAGCTCTCCATGATTAGGTGAACATAAGTTTCTGTTGCCTCCTGAAGTTCTGTGTCTTGGGGCTGTGACAGGGGCAAAGGAGACCGTGACAATGTGTCTGCAGTGTACAGAAGCTTTCCTGGTACGTAGGTAATATCATACTCAAATCTCACCCTAAACCTTTGTATCCTAGGAGGTAGGTCGCAGATTGCCTTCACACCTAATAGTGAGACAAGAGGCTTGTGATCAGTCTCAATGAGAAAATGCTTTCCTATGAGGAAGTCTGCGAATTTCTCTGTAGCCCAAGTTACTGCAAGTGACTCTTTCTCCACCTGTGCGTAGCGCTGTTCTGTGGAACTCTTAGCACGTGATGCATACGCGACTGGCTTCCAGGATTCGTTTTCCCCATTATCTTCAGACTGTAGGAGAACCGCTCCTAATCCATAGGCTGATGCATCTGATGAAACTTTAGTTTTAGCCTTAGGATCATTCAAAGCTAAGACTGAGGTCGAACCCAGTTCCTTCTTGATGGTTTCGATAGCCTTTACTTGAGGTTCTTCCCATATCCATGAGTTTTCCTTGTGCAACAGGTCGCGAATTGGCTTTGAGAGCTCGGCTATATTTGGAGTGAAACGGCCAAGTTGGTTGACCATTCCAAGAAATCTGCGTATGCCACTATGTTCTCAGGTGCCTCAAAGTCAACTATTGCCTGAACCTTTTTAGGGTCCGGTCTAATACCGTTCTCATCGATCACGTGTCCCACGAATGTTACACTCGACTGGTTGAACTCACACTTGTCGTGATTAAGGGTTAAGCCTGCCTTAGCTACTCTGCTAAGCACTTGTTCTAAACGTCTGTGGTGTTCTTCCTGACTTGAACCGAATACCAGTACATCATCCAGCTGGCACACTACTCCATCTATCCCTTCCAGGAGCTTGGTCATGCGCTTCTGGAAGTGTTCCGGTGCGCTAGATATTCTGAAAGGTAGTCTATTGAAGCAGAACCTCCCAAACGGCGTCATGAATGTAGTTAAGAGTCTGGAGGACTCTTTCAGAGGAACTTGCCAGAACCCAGATTTGGCATCGAGTTTGTAAAAACTCGCGCTCCGGTTAGTCGATGAAGCGTATCCTCTACACTCGGAAGTTGTATTGTTTTGCGACGTACCGACTTGTTCAGCTGTGTGAGATCTACACCTTGTTGTTTTTCTTTGGGACTACTACAAGTCCAGAGCACCAATCGGTAGGCTCATCAATTGGCGAAATGACTCCTAGCTTGGTCGTTCTTGACAATTCTTCCTTAACTCTATCGAGTAGGGGTAGTGGTACGCGACGCGGAGTAGAGAGTGCGTATGGTTTAGCATCTTCGCAGAGTTTGATTCCGTACTCTCCTTCAATCTTTCCAAGTCCTGTGAATAATGATGAATACTTGGATACTAGGTCGGGATTGCCCAATCCCTGTATGGCGGCGACCAATTTCAATAAACTCAGTTCATTTATAGCCGGTCTACCCAACAAAGGTATTTTCAGGGATTTCAACACATATATTTCTACGGTGGCTTGCTACACATTCAAATCTCCCCAATGTATAGAGTTTGTTCTGTCCAGGGCCATGGAGGATCTTTTTTCGAAGACTGTAACACAGGGCTGCCTATCTCCCTGTAAACGCTTATCGGAATAGCAGTTACGTCGGCTCCAGTATCTAATTTGAATTCCACCGGTGTGCCCTCAACACATAGCTTAATAAGCCACGGCTTGTTTCCACCTACATCATCAATAGTACCTAGGAACTCCTGGGTCAGTTCATCTAATTGAGATCTACACCTTTTCGCAAAGTGACCTTTCTTACTGCATTTCCGACATGTCGCGTCACACGCTGGGCACTTTTCCCTGCTATGATTAGGCTTGAACCTGCACCTAGGACAGGAGCTTGACTGAGATGTGTTTCGCCGCTGATTACTCTTGGTAGTAATCTTTTCTGTACCTCTGTGACTTTTGTTCCTTTTCCTAGTAACCGCGTCTACATTACTCGTCGAACTACTAGTAGCCTCATCTCGAACAATTGTCTGTTGTTTTTGGACTGCCTCTTTCTGTCTGACTTGTAACACAGCCTTTTCCAGCGTTAGTTCTGAGTCTAACTGCATCTTTTCTGAAAGACAACTGTCTCGTATCCCCACGACAATACGATCACGAATCATTTGATCTCTCAACGTGCCATACTCACAGTACTCGACCAAATTATAGAGCGACATGATGAAGCTGTCGGCAGATTCACCCTCATTCTGTTTACAGTGATTGAATTTTGCCCGCTCGAAAATAGTATTTCTGCGTTTTACGAAATGATCCCTGAATTTGTCTGTCACATCTTTATACTTTTTCCCATATTCAACAGACAGTTGAAACGATTTGAATATGTCTTCAGCATCGTTCCCCATCGCATAAATCAATGTGTTTACTTGTATGGATTCCTCCTTCCCGTTCAGCTCCGAGGCTATTCTGAATCGCTCGAAAAGTTGGAACCATTTCGGCCATTCGTCGGGCTTAGTAAAGTTAAAGTTCTCTGGGGAAGGGACTCTATAAGTGGCCATTGTTTGTGGATATAGTGTCTATACTGGCCTTATGCTGAAGGGGTTACTGGTTAGGGCTTCACAACAACGCACGTGGACTGCCGGGTCAATCACAAAACTAGTTCATAAATGGGATTAGCGCTCATGACAACAGTCTGACCAGCTACCGATGTGTTCCTTGATACTCCCAACATCTTCTGACACCCTGATCTGTTATTGATTACAACGAGGAGGACATGTATTTTGCAGGAACACTGGACATTTATTCAGCACTGGTGTTTACATCATGGCAGCCGTCGAGCTCTCTTAAAACGAGGCTGTCCTATAGTCTATATCAGAACACTATACTGCAATATTGACCTAACTATAAGTATAGTCTGTATCATAAAATGTAATGGCTAACACCACAGACAGTGGCCCTGAAACAGTATGTAAGATCTAATATACAACAATGATAGACAGTGGCCCTGAAACTGTATGTAAGATCTAATATACAACAATGATTGACAGTGGCCCTGAAACTGTATGTAAAATCTAAGCCCATCATAAAATAGTGAATGTGAAGATGATCACATAAAGATGTGAAGGCCCCCTGTCAGATGGGCAGTGTTGATGAATTAAGAGCTTTGACCATGACATATGAAACACTTCTGGTTTAGATTAGATGAAATTTAAATCATGAGACCTTGCTTTTTCAAAAAATAATTCTCTGTTGTTGCTATGTGGATATTAATCAGTAGGGATTTTCATTTTTATGTCACATACATTTCATACAATTAACTGAATTTCTCACACTTCATACAATTTCATGCATTTCATACACCTAAGTGAACTTCATTGATTTTTTTCAGATACAAGAAGCCAACTGATTACAAGAGAAAAAATATCCGCCTGCTGACCGTAAAACCTTTGTTTCTACACATCAAGCTGTTATTTAATATGTAAAAAATTTGATGTACCATAGATCATGCCACACAACTCATACTGGATTGACAAGTGGACAATTATTGTTAAATTGAAGACAAGTGTATTTTTATGAGATTTTATGCACTTTTCATATTGTAAGATCTGTGTAATCTGACCTATAAGTATTACAGAATCTTGTCTAATCTGACCCCATGGTATTACAGAATCTTGTCTTATCTGACCCCATGGTATTACAGAATCTTGTCTAATCTGACCCCATGGTATTACAGAATCTTGTCTAATCTGACCCCATGGTATTACAGAATCTTGTCTAATCTGACCCCATGGTATTACAGAATCTTGTCTTATCTGACTCCTGAGTATTACAGAATCTTGTCTTATCTGACTCCTGAGTATTACAGAATCTTGTCTTATCTGACTCCTGAGTATTACAGAATCTTGTCTTATCTGACCCCTAAGTATTACAGAATCTTGTCTAATCTGACTCCTGAGTATTACAGAATCTTGTCTTATCTGACTCCTGAGTATTACAGAATCTTGTCTTATCTGACTCCTGAGTATTACAGAATCTTGTCTTATCTGACTCCTGAGTATTACAGAATGACTCCTGAGTATTACAGAATCTTGTCTTATCTGACCCCATGGTATTACAGAATCTTGTCTTATCTGACCCCATGGTATTACAGAATCTTGTCTTATCTGACTCCTGAGTATTACAGAATCTTGTCTTATCTGACCCCATGGTATTACAGAATCTTGTCTTATCTGACCCCATGGTATTACAGAATCTTGTCTTACCATGGTATTACAGAATGGTTTGTATTATCTGACCCCATGGTATTACAGAATCTTGTCTTATCTGACCCCATGGTATTACAGAATCTTGTCTTATCTATCCATGGTATTGACAGAATCTTGTCTTATCTGACTCCTGGTATTACAGAATCTTGTCTTATCTGACATGGTATTACAGAATCTTGTCTTATCTGACCCCATGGTATTACAGAATCTTGTCTTATCTGACCCCATGGTATTACAGAATCTTGTCTTATCTGACCCCATGGTATTACAGAATCTTGTCTTATCTGACCCCATGGTATTACAGAATCTTGTCTTATCTGACCCCATGGTATTACAGAATCTTGTCTTATCTGACCCCATGGTATTACAGAATCTTGTCTTATCTGACCCCATGGTATTACAGAATCTTGTCTTATCTGACCCCATGGTATTACAGAATCTTGTCTTATCTGACCCCATGGTATTACAGAATCTTGTCTTATCTGACTCCTGAGTATTACAGAATCTTGTCTTATCTGACTCCTGAGTATTACAGAATCTTGTCTTATCTGACTCCTGAGTATTACAGAATCTTGTCTTATCTGACTCCTGAGTATTACAGAATCTTGTCTTATCTACAGAATCTTGTCTTATCTGACTCCTGAGTATTACAGAATCTTGTCTTATCTGACTCCTGTGTATTACAGAATCTTGTCTTATCTGACTCCTGAGTATTACAGAATCTTGTCTTATCTGACTCCTGAGTATTACAGAATCTTGTCTTATCTGACTCCTGAGTATTACAGAATCTTGTCTTATCTGACTCCTGAGTATTACAGAATCTTGTCTTATCTGACTCCTGAGTATTACAGAATCTTGTCTTATCTGACCCCATGGTATTACAGAATCTTGTCTTATCTGACCCCATGGTATTACAGAATCTTGTCTTATCTGACCCCTGAGTATTACAGAATCTTGTCTTATCTGACCCCTGAGTATTACAGAATCTTGTCTTATCTGACCCCTGAGTATTACAGAATCTTGTCTTATCTGACTCCTGAGTATTACAGAATCTTGTCTTATCTGACCCCATGGTATTACAGAATCTTGTCTTATCTGACCCCTAATTATTACAGAATCTTGTCTTATCTGACCCCTAATTATTACAGAATCTTGTCTTATCTGACCCCTAATTATTACAGAATCTTGTCTTATCTGAAGTATTACAGAATCTTGTCTTATCTGACCCCTAATTATTACAGAATCTTGTCTAATCTGACTCCTGAGTATTACAGAATCTTGTCTTATCTGACCCCATGGTATTACAGAATCTTGTCTTATCTGACCCCTAAGTATTACAGAATCTTGTCTTATCTGACCCCATGGTATTACAGAATCTTGTCTTATCTGACCCCTAATTATTACAGAATCCTAATTATTACAGAATCTTGTCTCATCTGACCTCTTGGTATTACTGAATCTTGTCTCATCTTTCCCCTAATTATTACAGAATCTTGTCTTATCTGACCCCTGAGTATTACAGAATCTTGTCTAATCTGACCCCATGGTATTACAGAATCTTGTCTAATCTAACCCATTATTATTACAGAATCTTGTCTCATCTGACCTCTTGGTATTACTGAATCTTGTCTTATCTGACCCCATGGTATTACAGAATCTTGTCTTATCTGACCCCTAAGTATT
Source organism: Ylistrum balloti (assembly GCF_031769215.1). Taxonomy (NCBI): domain Eukaryota; kingdom Metazoa; phylum Mollusca; class Bivalvia; order Pectinida; family Pectinidae; genus Ylistrum; species Ylistrum balloti. Next base: position 1,491,292 of record NW_026781958.1, read on the forward strand.
ACAGAATCTTGTCTAATCTGACCCCATGGTATTACAGAATCTTGTCTTATCTGACCCCATGGTATTACAGAATCTTGTCTCATCTGACCCCATGGTATTACAGAATCTTGTCTTATCTGACCCCTAAGTATTACAGAATCTTGTTTAATCTGACCCTGAGTATTACAGGATCTTGTGTAATCTGACCCCTAATTATTACAGAATCTTGTCTTATCTGACCCTGTAGTGTTACAGAATCTTGTCTCATCTGACCTCTTGGTATTACTGAATCTTGTCTTATCTGACCCCATGGTATTACAGATTCTTGTCTAATCTAACCCATTATTATTACAGAATATTGTCTTATCTGACCCTGTAGTGTTACAGAATCTTGTCTCATCTGACCTCTTGGTATTACTGAATCTTGTCTAATCTGACCCCATGGTATTACAGAATATTGTCTAATCTAACCCATTATTATTACAGAATCTTATCTAATGGGACTGTGATGATTGCCAACTCATTTATATGATAGTTCTATTTCTTGTGAAATCTACAGTTATAATGGTATGTCTTACCTTACCAACATGTTTTGTTTCCTTGTGTGTCGGATTAGTCAAAATTAGCCAAATCCTTTTAACAGGATGTCATATTACGCAGGTGAAGTTGTCTAATAGATGGTGTCTAGTAAAGTTTGTGTCAGATTAGACATGTGACATTATGAAATAGAGTTTGTCCAACAGGGTGTCAGATTAGACAGGGAAATAGATTGTGTCCCACAGCATGTCATTCTGTCGGATTAGATAGATAATTTTAGAAAGGATGCAGATTACACAGGTTTATCTGACCAGCCACTTGGCCTCCAGTTACAGGGGTGTAAACACAAAAAATCACTATAGTTTTAGTAATTACAAAGTTGACCTATTAAAGAATATAGAGAAAGCATGCTTTGTTTAGCTGTTTAGTCTGTATTATTTGAACCGTCATACAAGGTGTTTCAGTGGGATTAAATTTTGCTTGGTAATATACATATTTTCGTGTTCATCTATAAATGTCATCAAATACATGCACTGCTTCATGTGGCAACAAATAATGCACTCTAATTTCAGCCTAAAAATCACTTTAAAGTGTAGGCTGTTTTTTTTTCAGTTTAGCACAAAAATGTCTTAAACAGAAATTTTCATAATTCATTTGAAAATTCAACAGATTTGAAAACGGCAGGGAATGGATGGGAGGTTGACAAATTTGTTAAATTAATATTTAGTTTTGTTGTCTATATATGAGAACAAAATTTTCAAATTGACCATTTGTCATGGTGACTGGTCACTATACTGATTAGTGGTCATGGTGATCAGTCGTCATGGTAATTAATCACCATCGTGAGAAGTCGTCTGAATGGCGATAAGTCCTCAACTGTCTTCGGATACAGAAGATAACTATAGAATACGTCATAAATCCAGTTATATTTTCACTAAAAGTAAAGCTTTAAAGTGTGAAAAATCCTGATAAATGTAGATTGGAAAGGAAAAGCCATATCCATGTTGAATATTTTTGATAGACAAAAAACGTTTGATGAGAAGATAGACAAGCCTGCAATAACATAAATGTTGTTTTTATCGCCAAAAGGTGTTTGTACTGCCATGTAGTTAGAGTTTTTGTAATTAAAAGATTTTAGATTTTTGTTTTATGTTCCTCTGCTGTCCAGTGGATATTGATGTTTACAAGGAAGAGGAGATGTTTAAATGTTTAAATCATTGTTGCAGATTTTTTGTTTTAAAATTTGGTTGTACATTTTATTTGAATGGTGTTTTTTAAACACATGTTGATCGAATCAGTATCCCACTATCTGTGTTATAAATGTCATTATTTTAACACTTACAAATTAAAATTTAATCTACTTGTATTCCAGTGTTGAAGAAGTCCCGATGCACAATATATTTCTTTTACATCCAAAAAAGAATTCTTAGACTTGGTAAGATTTTTTGTACTGTACCATTTACTAGCCTAGGGTAAAGGGACCATTTGACTTAAGAATATGTGGTATGTATAATGAAGGATGGAAAACATTCCAGGGAGAAGAGATATATCCTATATTTACTGACTCTTTTCTATTATGAATATGTGACTATATTTCTTTACATTAATGAAACTCATTGTATAAATGTTGATTTTTTAAAGTGATAACTTTTATTTAAAGATTTTAAACATTAAATTGTGTACATTTATACAGTTTGTGATTGTCGGAGTTTTTGTGATTCACCAGAATGGTTAGTGATATTTATAAACTGTCTACTGATTTCTATAATATACAATATATAAGGTATTATATATAGTTATATATTCAATTATATCAGAAAGACTTTGTTAAAACTACAGTTCAGCTATTCTGTTACAATTCCATAGTTACATTTGCTGCTTTTGGAAATATGCGTTCAGTGTTTAAACTGGTAGCTTACATAAATGTACCATTATAATAGTAACGGCTGATTCAAGTTTTCAGAAATTATAAGTCTCAAGAAAGTCTCATTCTCTTTGATGATTCTTCCTTTTTTTTAAATATCTGTCCAATTTATAATTTTATACTTTTTTACTTTTGTGTGTTTTTCATCATGTTTGTTTACATGTCAGTTTTTAATCAGTTAATGTCAGAGAATTTTCTTTGTAAAAACGTCGTCATTTTTACTGTGATTTTGATATCTGTAATAACATGCACATTGTAATTGTTGGTTGCCTTGTCAATCAGTCTGTCCCATTAATATGTGGCTAGTCTTTGCCGATAATGTTTACTTTTTTCTCTGAAAAGATATGCTTAGCAGCTTCCCATTGTGCCTTTTCAAACACAAATCACCAAAATTTGTGAGTAAAGAACAGTTTTAATCAAAGTCCTTTCAGTGCCTTTTTCACTATTTTGAACACTGTTTTTTTAACACTACATCTGCTGTGAAATTTTAGGGGTTTTTCTGTAAGAACTTATCACCTTCAAAGTAACACTGTATTGATATTTGTCTTGATTTTTCAATTTTTTTAATGAAATGCTTCGTCATTTCCTTAAAAATATTGCATGATTGTGCCATTATAATGAGAAAAACAAATACATTTCAAATTTTAATTTTCAATTTATTTCTGTTACAATTATTATCAGTTTTCCTTCTTGACAATCTTTTCTTCCATATGAATTGGAATTCATCAAAAATATTGAAAAAAAACTTTGTCAGTAATTAATGAAATTTACAAACTAAAGGGTTGAAAATGATATAATGTATTAATAGAAATTATTCAGAATGGATGAGGTTATGCCTGGTATTTGTATACCATAAATCATTGAGAGTCATTGTGAGTTTAAACCCTTCGATATGAATTTGATTTTACATGGTAAATATTTTATCATGGGGAGATAACTAGAGACAAACTTTACAGGGTTATAGAATACTATCAAGGGGAGATAACTAGAGACGGATTTTACAGGGTTAGAATGTTATTAAGGGGAGACGATAATTTTATTATCTCATGTTTTTAATAGTTAGTTCATGTATATTGCTCAACTGTGTGTATTGAAATAACAGTAGATGTAAAACTGCTGAGGACCAACTTGGTTATGTTAATTTTTACAAATATGTTATGGCCATGTATAAAATATCTAATTGTTGACTAATTTGTATATATTGTGTGTATTTTTTAGTAACACCTTTTTACAGGAACATTTTGTTGAGTTCATAAAACATTTTTTTTAACTTTCTTAATTTGATCTACCAGACTATTCCATCTTCTGAGAATCAATACACCGTATTCTGGAATACCGGAGACCAATGTCCCGCTTTTAAAGATACAGGAGTAACAAAATAATAAAGATTTTAAAATCTTAATTACAATGATTTATGTATGGAAAGGGTTGGTTGTGTATCTAATTACATTTCTTGTAAAAATTTAATTCAATGAAAATATTTTGGAATCCTTAAAAATTATGAAATACAAATACTGTTATTTAACCGCACAAATGTTTTCAAGGATATTAAAAATGTTGAAAGCCTTGTATTTTTACCAGGACAGTTTCTGCAAAATTAATTCAAAGGCTCAAATATTTAGTGGAGATTTCTTTTGCTTAAACAGTCTTAACAAGGTTAAACAGAAACACCTTACCTATCTCCTGTCTTAGATCATATTCTCCGATCTGTTCACCTGTTAGTCCCTACTGTATGCATGTTCCACACTCACCTTGTTAATTTTATCACATATTGTTTTTGGACATGATGTTCAGTCCTACAAAGTCCACTTTCACAAATAAAATTTCATTTACTCAAAATTGCTTCTCATGCTGCTAATACTAGCATATGTCCCAAGTTAATACAAAAATGTATTTTTCTCATTTTTCAACAGTTTTTCTGTTTTATATTTCAATTAGTTTATGAGATATGATTTCAAAAATATCTTAACAAAAGGTCAAATTTATTAAGATTAAAATTTAATTTCTTTTCACATTAAAATTCGTAACTCTAATTGTAAACATCTAATATAAAATTGTTTGAATTTATTTTTAAGTAACTAGATGTAGATACTTCATGATATATTATTGAAAAAATATAGAATGTTATTTTAGCGAAAAAATGTACTTCATAGAAACTCAGTTATTTGTAATGCCATATGGTCTGTTCTTACACACAACAAAAAAGTCCTCATCTGTAATGCTACAGGTTGTCTGTACGGTGCATACTAACATTGTCTACAAGTATATACATATCAGATACTGTTGATGTTCTGGTCCAGAATTATAGACAACCTTCCTGACAAAAATTTGAAATTTACACTTTAAATGGTCTTCTAAAAAAATTAAAACATAAAAAATATCAAAGGGGATTACATGTACTAAGAAATATTGGACATTGATTCATACAAATTATTTCAATTTATTTTAAAAAATATGACAAATCAACATTTTCTGATTTGTGTTTTCCATATTTGTTGAACACATTGCAGTATTGGTTTTAGATCAGGTATTGTATAAATGAGCTGAAAAAATCCCACACTTTAATATATATTGAAGTTTGATTTCAAATTATTGTTCCTGTCTCGAGATTTTCCATGATAATGGACCACATTTATATATCACTGTTATTATACATTGTCAGTATTGTATTATATATAAAACAAGTGTATTATTATATAGCACTCAGTGTTTTATTTTCTGGTAAGTCTTGTTGTCTGACAGGTTGGAGATTTTGGAGAACACCGCACATATATATATATGTGTATGTATATACAATTTAAAAAAATCATGTCAACCAATAGACCAAATAAACAAAAGTTTGAGAATTTCAATGATCGTAACAAAACATCTTTTCACAGAATGCTTGTTGATGGCACATTGTCTCCAGGTAATGTTGAAGCTTGTTGATGGCACATTGTCTCCAGGTAATTTTGAAGCTTGTTGATGGCACATTGTCTCCAGGTAATTTTGAAGCTTGTTGATGGCACATTGTCTCCAGGTAATTTTGAAGCTTGTTGATGGCACATTGTCTCCAGGAATTTTTGAAGCTTGTTGATGGCACATTGTCTCCAGGTAATGTTGAAGCTTGTTGATGGCACATTGTCTCCAGGAATTTTTGAAGCTTGTTGATGGCACATTGTCTCCAGGTAATGTTGAAGCTTGTTGATGGCACATTGTCTCCAGGTAATTTTGAAGCTTGTTGATGGCACATTGTCTCCAGGTAATTTTGAAGCTTGTTGATGGCACATTGTCTCCAGGAATTTTTGAAGCTTGTTGATGGCACATTGTCTGCAGGTAATTTTGAAGCTTGTTGATGGCACATTGTCTGCAGGTAATTTTGAAGCTTGTTGATGGCACATTGTCTCCAGGTAATTTTGAAGCTTGTTGATGGCACATTGTCTGCAGGTAATTTTGAAGTAACTTTTGCTTAGGTAACTATGTGAATTGAAGCTAAAAGTGTTCAAATTGCACTTCATTTATGGTGCGACATATTTCCGTTCGTTCATTCTTGAACAATTCTTTTCATTGGTATTTCTTATGGATCTTTCATGCCAGTTAAATTCTAGAAAAAAATCCAACTCACCAAGCAATTAATATATGTTGGGTACCAAGCCAGATCTGGATCTCATAATAAATGTTGCAAATTTGGCAAAAAAAAAAAAACACTTGAAAAGTAATTCCAAAAATGTTCTCAAAATATATTCTAGTGAAAAACATTGCTGCCCAACTTTGTACCTCTACAAGGCGATGATGTTCATTTAAATTGTTGAGATGTGTGTACAAGAAACAAGCTTTTGTAAAGCACGGTTGTAGTTCTCATGTCTTTTTTGTGTCTTTGACATGTTAGCATCCTTATTTGATGTTCACAGTCAGGATTATGGATCACCATGTGTTTACCATCTATCCTAGCCATTATCAATATCAGCCTGGACTGGCTTGTCTACTGTGCTGCCAATAGAGTTCCCTCCAACACTTTGCCTTATGTAAGATGTTTCATTGATGGCAATCCTGAAGACCCAGATAACCTTGGTTTTTACTGCTCTGTTCCATAGCGTATTTCTGCTGCCGTGCACAAGAGAAAAGTTCATTGGCAAGGTCAAGCTCAAGGTCCCATTTGAAATTCTGTTAAACCTCTATCTTTCAGTTCTATTTAAACATAAGTAGGAAGCAAAGTATTCCTTTTTGAGTTCCATGCGGAGTCTTTTTAAAGGCTATGTGAAATGTCAACTGTAAATAAGCCCATCCATTTTTAGTTCAATTAGTAGTGTTTTTAAACGCTAAGGTGAAATGTCCAAGTCAGGTCATCCTTTTTTGAGTTCTGTCACGCAATCTTTTAACAGGAGTCATTTTAAAGACTATGGTAAAATGTTGACTATAAAGGTGAAATGTTGACAATAATCTTTTTTGAGCTCACCTTGACAGAAGGGCTGAAGGAATTTCAAAAATCTTCTTCTCAACATCCAGATATGGTCAAATTAAATGCTCTTCCTGGACGAAAAATTGTTAATTTCATGGCCTCAGGATCTTGCATTTCCCCATGGGAAGGGAGTAAAGTTTACTATAGTTGATATGAGTAAAATAGATTTTTGAGGATAGTTTGTTTAATTTCCATTGGAAATATTTCAAACTTGGTTACAATTATGAGCAAGTGATGATGACTAGATGGTATGCATATATTGATCCCGACTGACCCCAGAGGCTGCTGGGTGGGGCCAAAAGGGGTCAAATTTACTTTTTATTTCAAAAATCTTCTTCTCATCATGCAGGTATGGTAGAATCAAATGCTCTTCATGGATGGAAGCATCTTAAGGGGCTTTAATTACCAAAAAAGGTCTTACATTACTTCCAGGGGAGCAGTATTTTTTTTAGACTTCATTGTAATTTTAATAGAAAAAATGCATTTTTGAGCATAACATTGTTTATTTCCCACAGAAAATAACTTTGTAAGAATCATTAGTATAGGGTAACACATTTGATGGTATGCATGTATTTACACTGGCTTACTATCATCAATTTCACAATTTCTGTTTTATGGCACCTAAAAGCTACTTACCCTTTAACCTTTATATTCAATATTACTTATCTCACGTGACCGTCAAGGCGGCTAGGCCTCTAGATAATTTTCTTCGATCATTTTGGATTTCCCGACGAGGCTTCAAAATTTAGGTCCCTAGCCTCACTGAAGAGTCCTAGGAGGACAAAACAGCTGTATGATGTAGCATCATTGACGAGTCCTAGAAGAACGAAACAGCTGTATGATGTAGCATCATTGACGAGTCCTAGAAGGACAAAACTGCTGTATGATGTAGCATCACTGACAAGTCCTAGAAGGACGAAATAGCTGTATGATGTAGCATCACTGACAAGTCCTAGAAGGACGAAATAGCTGTATGATGTAGCATCATTGACGATTCATAGAAGGACGAAATAGTTGTATGATGTAGCATCACTGACAAGTCCTAGAAGGACGAAATAGCTGTATGATGTAGCATCATTGACGAGTCCTTTAAGGATGAAATAGCTGTATGATGTAGCATCACTGACAAGCCCTAGAAGGACGAAATAGCTGTATGATGTAGCATCACTGGCAAGTCCTAGAAGGACGAAATAGCTGTATGATGTAGCATCACTTGCAAGTCCTAGAAGGACGAAATAGCTGTATGATGCAGTTTAGTTCGTTGTTTGACAATTATGTATCTAACTTAAATGTATTAAAATGTGATATTCATTGTTTGTCTTTCGTACAATCCTTAAAATAGGTATGTAACAAACACTATAATACCAAATACATATGTTAATCTCTGTTAAATAATAAAATAACTTCATGTACCTATGGTAATGATGATAAACTCACTCACAAGTTTAACAGCAGTAATTTTCGGTCCGATATTCAACAAGAAATAAATTATCTAAATTATTATCTAACTATATTTACACCTTCCGCGTAGGTTAGGAAAATATCTGTTTGTATGATTGTTTAATTTCCGTGTTTCCTGTTTACCAATTGTCAACCCCGTTGGAATTCTATCTTCTTCCTTGTTCTTAATGTCGCGGCCAATTGAAATGAATACTGCACAATTTTTCTAATGTTTATATATTTTCATTGTTGACAATATTATTGTTAGCGAAGCTAAGTAGTGGTTGTTTATATTGACATATTCAATAGCTTATACGTATCTTATCAGTTTGAAAACTGGCGTGGGACAGAATTTAACCAGCGGATCTCACCGGGAACAATATACATCTGACACACGTATTCGAGCTATTTATAAAAAGGGGGAATCCCCTGCGAGAATAATAATGTTTATATATAGACTTACCGTCATAACTCATGATCAATATTTCAACGCTGTAAGTTCCATGTCATCAGGTCTAGAGATCTGTATATATAATACCTTTCCGAAACATCACAGTACATTTTAAAACAGACCCATAAGGGAAACAGATATTCAGAAAGGAACAAAACGGCTGTACCTCGACAACATGAACACTGAGCAAGTATACTTTACCCTTAAAACTAACCACTATTGTTTGTGGAACATAATAATGAAACGAACCACCGACATGTTTAATTTAGAACTTTTATTGTGTTTATATTACTATTGTTTCATTGTTATATTATTTTATTATAATTATATCATACTGCCTCCTTGTACATGTAATGTGTGTTTGGAAAGGTCTTCATGTAAGTTGTAAAACTTGTGCCCAATACTATTGTTACTTATGTGCAATAAAATATGTTTAAATCAAATTAAATAAAAAAGATGTATTACTGATTTTTAAAATAGATATAAATATATTTTTAATAAAACAGAGAGATGTACATTGACATTGTGTTAAAGAAAACGTTTAGTGTCTGGGACAGTATCAAACAGTGTTCAACAACATAGTACATTTTAATTAATATACTAAGTGTTTGAATACTTCGGACAGTATCAAACAGTGTTCAACAACATAGAACATTGTAATTAATATACAAAGTGTTTGAAGACTTAGGACAGTATTAAACAGTGTGCCACAATATAGAACATTGTAATTAATATACTAAGTGCTTGAATACCTAGGACAGTATTTAATAGTGTGCAACAATATAGTACATTGAATGAAAATATGTTAAAGCAGCGTATTACATATTGAAAAAAAGTAGATTAATCTCAAGTGGCTGCTATTTTTGGTCGGCAATTTCCATTTAAATATTCTGTCTTTGAGAGTAATCGATATCAAATGATACAAACTGTAACTTATTTCACAATTGTTATTCCATGAATGAAAATGTACAGTGTAAATATTCAACTGTCTATCTTTTGCAGTGATTATAACTACCTATTCAAATACCTGTTGATAGGAGATTCTGGAGTAGGGAAATCTTCACTACTTCTCCGGTTCGCGGTAAGTTATTGATAGGAGATTCTGGAGTAGTGAAATCTTCACTACTTCTCGCGGTAAGTTATTGATAGGAGTTTCTGGAGTATGGAAATCCTCAGTACTTCTCGCGTTAAGTTATTGATAGGAGATTCCGGAGCAGGGAAATCTTCACTACTTCTCCGGTTCGCGGTAAGTTATTGATAGGAGATTCTGGAGTAGTGAAATCTTCACTACTTCTCCGGTTCGCGGTAAGTTATTGATAGGAGATTCTGGAGTAGGGAAATCTTCACTACTTCTCCGGTTCGCGGTAAGTTAACTTCAGGCTTCAATCCTTTTGTTCCATGAAGTTCTACAGGAAGTAAGACTGTTCAAAGCACCATTTTTGTCCCACTTAACATAATAAATTTTCATCTGATAACATATTGATGTATACACATTTGTGTGTTTCTGTTCGTTGACTGTTTAAAATGGTTGTATTTTGTAAACAAATGTATGTTTATTGTTTTCCTAGTCGTACAACCATATTTTGATTGTTTATATTTGCTTATGTAAAACATGAAACTGAAATAAGGTTCATTAACTATAATTACTTTACAGGATGACGTGTTTTCGGAAACATACATCTACACAATAGGAGTAGACTTTGTAAGTTGAATTACCTCATTTTGATTTCCACATTCAACAAATATCAGTTTGATTTGCTTATTTCTGTTTTACAATTCAATCATGTTAATTATATTATTGAAAATACCCAGATGTTTAAAAATGTTGAAAATAAACAAAAGTTATGAATATAATTTAGTGTATATATGAATTAGTCTTACATATTTAGATGCAGCGGATTGAGGTGACCATGTCATTGTATTATTTTCAGTAAATTCAATTAATATATCGATTTGGATTGATGATCTATTTCAGAAAATTCGCACAGTCAGCCTTGATAACAGCACTGTACGACTACAAATAGTGAGTATGCAATGCTTTCTAAAGATATGCAGCATATATAATATTTACTAGCATAACTGATTATCGACACTGCTCGTTAAATTATATTACAATAATCTACCCAGGTCTAGTTGGACTATTGAAGTCTAGATTTTACAAAGTTTTCTTTATATTCAAAAGATACACATCACTAAAATTCCAAGGAGCTATGGCGAAATTTAAATACTGACCACAAATATCTCAAATTTCATCAACTGTGTATCTTTTGCAGAAATGGAATTTTCTTTAGATATTGAATGTCTTCAACGAATCTAACGCATTATCTGGGTCCTTCCTATCAATTTAATTCGAATTATTAAAAGACATCTGATTACCGCAGTCGCTTAGAAATTACTGGTGATGTATATTTAAAATAACTTCATTTTGAAAGCATCGGTTTATTCTCGATCAAGGAAGGCTCCCGGTTCTTCTATACTTACACGACAATATCAGGGACTGAGTAAATTTTACTGTATTTGTATCACATAATAAGTTCCTCGACAGCTCTATATATTTAGATAAAGTTAATAAAACCAACGAACATCATTTTTTACCTTGTTTTTTTTTCTCCACTTCATATACGTAGCTTCGGCGTTAAAATCCAATGTCAGTAGAATTACGTGATGTTAATGAGTTTGTCTCGTATACTGAAAAAGAACAACACATGGAGATTTGAATAAATTTCCCTCTGTAACTATAACACAGCTATTGCGTCCTGTTTCCTTTTCCGCAGTGATTTGAACAGGCACGGTCTATCACCGACACAAATCTGGTATACATATTCTCCCTCTCTTTCCTATCGAACACTTACCTTCACCTTTTTTCTGTTTCCTTCTTTTCTGTTCCAGCCCCTTCTCCATCTTTTCACTGCTGTGCATCAAGAGTATTACAATCTACAACATGAGAAAATTAATTTAAATTAGTGTATTCTCCTAATGTATACCATTCCAAATACTCTCGTGGTTATGCTCACTATCGCTCGCTGCATCCCTGGAACATATCATGGCAGAATTGAAGGTCCTATGCGTGATATCTTGTGAACAAGACGTTTAATTCTTCGATGTACATCAAACGAATTTCGAGGTCGCATAACGGTGCATTGTAATGGCTTTGAAGTTGGGTTTCGCTCCTTTGTAATCTTCAAAAAGAGCGTTCAGTTTGTGATTGGTTAGTTTTTTTTCTCCTGGAACCCGCTCTAGAACAATCAAATTACATAGCTTGTGCCTTCAGTTTGGTCATGGTATGTTCCAGGGGTGTAAATAGCGAGTGTCGAGGATGGATTTATACCATTAAACAATTTGTATACATTTTAAAAGGAATCTTTGTCTCTGTATTCAACAGTGGGACACAGCTGGGCAAGAGCGATTCAAAACCATCACCTCATCTTTCTACCGCGGGTCACATGGTATAATGCTTGTGTATGATGTTACAGACATGGTAAGTGCAGAAAATACAACAGCGTGATTATCCTGTCAGGACGAACGTAGAGTAAGCTTCAATCCTACAGAGATTCTGATCAAACCTTCACGTTCGAAAAACGAAGTATAATATCGAGGACGAGTTTGAGTTTCAAGGTCAAGGTCAAGGCTACCGTTACTATTTTTTAGAAAAAAACTAAGCACTCTAGCGGCTTCATTCATCGAGGAATATCGATAAACTTCACATTCATATTAAATACCATAATGTTACAGAAAAATTCGAGATTCATTGACATAGGGTCAAGGCCAAAGTAACTGTTACTATTTTTGAAAAATGGCTCGTAAAACACTTCAGTGGCCTCTTTCTCGTGGGAGCTGGATCACACTTCACACACTTTTCTGTCTTCTTTATTACGATTAAATTAAGGCGAAACTAAGAAGGAACTTGTATCGTTTACGATGTCTTCATGGTTCATTGATTAAAGTGTTTTCTAATTCCGCATTTAGATATTTCAAAATCCCTGTGTAGTTCATAATGGATTAATTTGATCTCTTCAACCTGGATTTAAATATTATGAGATATGTTTTGAAAAGTTTTTAAGAACCTTGCTTTTATTTGTTTAACTAGGAGTCATTTCAGCACGTGGAATCATGGATCCAAGAGGTCGTCAAATACGGAGGTAGTGAAAACACATTGATTCTTGTAGGGAACAAATCAGACTTGACCAGTAAACGGGTGGTAACATACGACATGGGCAAGGTGAGTTGTTAAATGGACACTTTTATCAAGTCCCCACAAATCATACGTCGTACTTTATAATGGTTGACAGAGTGCTCCATTCTTTCGTGAGAAACGTGAGAAAAAAACTAAACTTCTTGATATGGAGGAGGGCTTTACTATTTTTTTTTGTAATTTTCACGTGCCTGATAAGTTTGAAAGAATGACAAATACTTGTGTATATTCTTAACCCGTTCCACCATTCGAATGAATCGAAAAAGTGTAAGAAAACAAGCGACACACATAATTTTTACAAAACTAGTGTATGCTTAATTTGTTTAATGAACGAAATGCTATTCTTATATTGATAAGGAAACATACAATGCTTAATATTACAACTAATATACTTGTTTCCTTTCTCAGAAATTTGCTGACAAACTGGGTATTTCATTCATGGAGACAAGTGCCAAAAGTGCAACAAACGTTGAATCCCTATTTATGACAATGGCGTCCGAAATCAAAACTCAAATCGTCGATGGTAGTTTAGACACCACTGGCGGTGCTACAGTTGTGGTGAGGAACAGTTCACCAGTTAACACGAAATCATCATGGCTATGTTGCTGAGGATATAAAGACATGTACTGAAGTAGACGGCATACTTGGAGGAACCATAACACTTGCTGTGTGACTTGTGTTGAAAATGCACAGAAAACGATAAAGAATGATGATAAGGTTACGGATGATATTGATAAAGCATTTTGTTTGCCTTCAACACAACGAATATCTTTATCATTACCATAACATCACTTGTTCTAAATTCAAAAAGAAAGTTATATTGGTTAAGATTGTTAGGATAAGTGATGACAATGGCTGTTATATATAACAATGCATGTTAACAAAGAATCGACATCAGTTTCAGTCCACGTTACTGATAATGACATTTAAACATGCTGCTCTGTAAAGCTACATCTATATGTTAACAATGTTCCTGTGTTATTGAATGCATATTGATAAGCGACGTAAGTTTTAAACGAGATGACAGGAAAAACATTTGAACATAATGTGCAATAGATGTATTTCATATGTGTATAAAATTTTATTCAAGGTCATACTTTGTATATAAGTATAATGTGTATTTATGGTTGTCATGGTGTATAGAGTTATGTACAGTGTATGTCACGTTTTTCAGAACCCAGAATCCATAGAAGGTCCAAACAATTACACTGCTCTGCGTAAAATTATTTGAGGTATACTGTCAAACTCCTGCTACTCAAACTTCGATAATTCGAAGTCTTGATGTAGGATTTTTTTGCCAGATATTCGAAAAATCGACTGTATAATAGTACATGTATATTGTATTTATAAAGGATGAGCAAATGCTGCCTTGATACAAATGATAAATACTCTTTAATTCTTGATGTTGGGTATGATACCTCGGAAAAGTGATTGTTGTTTATTGTAGTCTGTGATAGCTGGGGAGGCTGAGAATTCTACATTTCCAAGAATTCGCAATATCATTTATTTCCTGTGTTAAATGTTTAAATGACAGATAAAATGTTTTGTTTCATATATATATATTATACAACTGTGTGGGTATATCTTTGTTATAAAATAAAATGTTACCCAAAGCTGAAACTTTTCATTGTTAAATAACAAGAGTGCTGCAGTAGAAGTTGAAATGAAATGGATTGTTTCAAATTTCACAAAAAAAAAACAATATGTTTAAATTAAATCACTGATAACCCGTCATATGCCGTGTTGCCCTGATGACACACAAAGGATCTCATCTTTCTTTCTAAGAGGTGAGTGAGGGTACAACATTATTTTACAATTTAACTTCAGAATTATTGACCCTTTGATGAAATAAGCACACAAAAGTTAACCTGGGGCTAGGATATTTAAGTTACCTTAGGCTAGGATATTTTAGTTACCTTAGACTACGATATTTTAGTTACCTTAGGCTAGGATATTTTAGTAACCTTAGACGGGGATATTTCAGTTACCTGGGACTAGGATATTTTAGTAACCTTAGACTGGGATATTTTAGTTACCTGAGGCTACGATATTTCAGTCAACTTAGACTGGGATATTTTAGTTACCTTAGGCTACGATATTTTAGTTACTTAAGACTAGGATATTTTAGTTACCTGGGGCTAGGATATTTTAGTTACCTTAGACTGGGATATTTTAGTTACCTGAGGCTAGGATATTTTAGTTACCTGGGGCTAGGATATTTTAGTTACCTGAGGCCAGGATATTTTAGTTACCTGAGGCTAGGATATTTTAGTTACCTGAGGTCAGGATATTTTAGTTACCTTAGACTGGGATATTTTAGTTACCTAAGGCTAGGATATTTTAGTTACCTTAGGCAAGGATATTCTAGTTACCTTAGTTTAGGTAATTTTAGTTACCTTAGACTGGGATATTTTAGTTACCTTAGGCAGGGATATTTTAGTTACCTGAGGCTAGGATATTTTAGTTACCTGGGGCTAGGATATTTTAGTTACCTTAGACTAGGATATTTTAGTTACCTGAGGCCAGGATATTTTAGTTACCTGAGGCTAGGATATTTTAGTTACCTTAGACTGGGATATTTTAGTTACCTTAGACTAGGATATTTTAGTTACCTTAGACAGGGATATTTTAGTTACCTGAGGCTAGGATATTTTAGTTACCTTAGACTAAGATATTTTAGTTACCTGAGGCCAGGATATTTTAGTTACCTGAGGCTAGGATATTGTAGTTACCTGAGGCTAGGATATTGTAGTTACCTGGGGCCAGGATATTTTAGTTACCTGAGGCTAGGATATTTTAGTTACCTGAGGCTAGGATATTTTAGTTACCTTAGACTGGGATATTTTAGTTACCTGGGGCTAGGATATTTTAGTTACCTGAGGCTAGGATATTTTAGTTACCTGAGGCTACGATATTTTAGTTACCTTAGGCTAGGATATTTTAGTTACCTTAGGCTAGGATATTTTAGTTACCTTAGGCTAGGATATTTTAGTTACCTGAGGTCAGGATATTTTAGTTACCTTAGACTAAGATATTTTAGTTACCTGAGGCTAGGATATTTTAGTTACCTGAGGCCAGGATATTTTAGTTACCTTAGACTAAGATATTTTAGTTACCTGAGGCTAGGATATTTTAGTTACCTGAGGCCAGGATATTTTAGTTACCTGAGGCTAGGATATTTTAGTTACCTGAGGAGGCCAGGATATTTTAGTTACCTTAGACTACGATATTTTAGTTACCTTGGACTAGGATATTTTAGTAACCTTAGACTGGAATATTTTAGTTACCTGGGGCTACGATATTTTAGTTACCTAAGACTAGGATATTTTAGTAACCTTAGACTGGAATATTTTAGTTACCTGGGGCTACGATATTTTAGTTACCTAAGACTAGGATATTTTAGTTACCTTAGACTGGAATATTTTAGTTACCTGAGGCTAGGATATTGTAGTTACCTGAGGCTAGGATATTTTAGTTACCTGGGGCCAGGATATTTTAGTTACCTTAGACTACGATATTTTAGTTACCTGGGACTAGGATATCTTAGTAACCTTAGACTGGGATATTTTAGTTACCTGGGGCTACGATATTTTAGTTACCTAAGGCTAGGAGATTTTTGTTATCTAAGGCTAGGATATTTTAGTTACCTGGGGCTACGATATTTTAGTTACCTTAGACTAGGATATTTTAGTTACCTGGGGCCAGGATATTTTAGTTACGTGGGGCTAGGATATTGTAGTTACCTGAGGCCAGGATATTTTAGTTACCTGAGGCCAGGATATTTTAGTTACCTTAGACTAGGATATTTTAGTTACCTGAGGCCAGGATATTTTAGTTACCTGAGGCCAGGATATTTTAGTTACCTTAGACTAGGATATTTTAGTTACCTGAGGCTAGGAGATTTTAGTTACCTGAGGCTAGGATATTTTAGTTACCTGAGGCCAGGATATTTTAGTTACCTGAGGCCAGGATATTTTAGTTACCTTAGACTAGGATATTTTAGTTACCTGAGGCTAGGAGATTTTAGAAAAAGAAATAAATTGACACAGAGGAAGCAAGTTACTGTGTTTATATAACACGAGCATTAAACATAAAAAAATATTTTGTATCTAAAACTACCTTGTGAATTCGTCATTGTATCAACAGACAAACTTTTAAAAAGATTACACAACGAATCACAAGATTGCTTGTACATGTGGTGCTCCATTAGAAGATCGTGAACATTTTTTCTTGCACTGTCCTCTATATTCTAATCAAAGACTAACTTTACTCAACTCTTTGTCAGCAATAAACGATTCCATTCCACTCAATATTCAAACGATAATTTATGGTTTTCAGCCTCAAGTTATAAACATGAATATTTATATTATGGAGGCGGTTCAGAAATACATCAGAGACACCAAAAGATTTTTCTGAACTCTAAATTAGCTTAGTATTACATTAATTCTGATCATTAGAATGTTTCTTGTCCATTGAAATTCACTCAATAGTACAAATAATCTTCTATCTAAGTTATGTAATAATACAAGAAGATTATGTTCAAGCTATATTCATATGTAATGTGCATGTAATTACTGTTATATTTTTTAAGGAGAGGGCTAATATAGGCTTTGCCTGTTGCCCAATTCCTTTTGTACATACGATCCGTACAATAAAATATTCTGAAATGAAATGAAAAAAAAAAAAAAAAATCACAAGACATATAAACTCGAAAATATGTCAACCTCAGAAATCAGTCTGTATTTCCTGTTTTTCGAGGTTTTAAGGATGTGGCTTCTGAACTAGAACTGTGTTTGGTCAATGGTGGGGAATATTCGTACGTTTGGTTAAGAAAAATTAGTTATGTAAATAGACCTGCGTCCAATGGATTTTAATCGAATCAACTTGGTTGAAGATCAGATGTTGAATATTTACGCCTTTCAGAGTACAATGACCTTCCTATGACCTTGATATAATCCTTGGGTGTCTGATTGGGTCCAAACTTTCCTCAGAGACTGTGACATAACATAAAACGTAATGTACTGTGACATTCTTATAAAATCGAAAGTAAAACAGAAGACAGAAAAATCTGATTGCAAAAAAAAAAAAAAAAAGATGGATGATCTTTGTGCACTGAACAAAATAGAAAATATAAGGATCTAAGATATCATCAATATCTTGTACCCACTGATATTTCATAGAATAATCCATTTTTTCAATTTTTTTTTAGAATAATTATCTTGACCCTGGCGTTTGAATTATAAAACTTATTAAAGGTATTATCATCGTTATCCTTTGGGAAATTCATTAAGATATCTGAGCGCAAACAACACAAAAGCTCAATAAAACTTTGAAAAGTTTATGAAAGCACATACTTAATTGAAGCCGCCGCAATATGTAACAGAAAACAATATAAAACGACCGTAGTATTACGTGACGAGCGATGTCAGTTACATATTCCATGACCATAGGCAATAAAAAAGCATTGCATGTATTCCGAGTTGTTGATTTTACTATGGAAGTAAGAAAGCAAACACTGCAATTGATACCAACAGTTAAAATGCATATTGCCCTGCATTATTTGCAGTCTGCAATAATTACCAAGAGGAGATAACTAAGTCGAAAATGCGAAAGAACGAGATTTTGTACGTAAAATGATCAACATCGAAGAATACCACGGCCTCAAGAGTATAATCATCCCACACATCTAAACGCCACGGACAAAAAAATCAAAGACATCGGTATCAATATATTACAGGAAAATAGATTATTTGTCAACGATATGACGGGAAAACATGTCCATAGTTTAATTAAACTGTCTATCTTATTTAAAATCAGAATTTATCAAATTTCCATATCTGGATAGTTACATATTAAGTAGCAGTTTTACTTGTTTATAAACTTAGTGGGTTATCATAGTTGATTTACCATGAAATAGAAGACGCTCACTATTCCGCAACACTTGTCCTTATTTTTCTGCTTTCATTTTCAATAGTAACGGTTTTTCCCGTTTTGTCTTTTGGTATCTTTGACATATTGGTAATGCTAAACACATCTCAATTATAAACCACCTGTCATTATACGAGTCAATATAACCGAAAAACCTTCACCCTTATAAAATATATTGATATGAGTTTTAACCCTTCTTTTATCACTGCTGTAACGAAATGTGATTATCACCAATCGAATCTGGTATGAGCCAAAATAATTATGGAGATTGATACATAAAAAAGTCGTATTAGAAAAAGATCACTCCATATAAAGAATCTGATTAACAATCGTGCTGTTTAAATCTATAACCCGGTTCGGATATCTGCACTTCAGGTGTGCTTGTAATGGTGAGGGGCGGGATATCAGTACCTGGGCGTGGAACGTGGAGCTTGGGTGGCGGGAACTGAGGTTAGTGAATTTGGGAGCCGCAGATTATTGACAGCATATCCGACCTCCCACAAAGATATCTAAACCGTCTCGTTACACTTATTTCTGTTTATTTTATTGTCGCGTGAAAATTCATTATTAAAATTTAGTATTTCATTTCTCTTTGGTAGAATATTGAGTATTGCTATATACTGTAAATCAAATATATTTCGTGATGGATTTATTTTCGTTTTTATACGCGAGGGAAGTCAATCGCGAATTCAAATCCCTCGTGATTATTTGTACTGAAATAATTGTGCTGATTCGGTTACTGATAGCGGAGTCCATCATTCGCGAATTTAAAGTAATTTCTAAAGCACTGTCCGCAAAATCATGTATTCGCCAATATGTCTCAAGAGGTAAGTTAGCGAAACCATGTATTCGCCAATATGTCTGAAGATGTAAGTTAGCGAAATAATGTATTCGCCAATATGTCTGAAGAGGTAAGTAAGCGAAACCATGTATTCGCCAATATGTCTGAAGAGGTAAGTTAGCGAAACCATGTATTCGCCAATATGTCTGAAGATGTAAGTTAGCGAAATAATGTATTCGCCAATATGTCTGAAGAGGTAAGTAAGCGAAACCATGTATTCGCCAATATGTCTGAAGAGGTAAGTTAGCGAAACCATGTATTCGCCAATATGTCTGAAGATGTAAGTTAGCGAAATAATGTATTCGCCAGTATGTTTGAAGAGGGAAGTCCGCGAAATAATGTATTCGCCAATATGTCTGAAGATGTAAGTTAGCGAAACCATGTATTCACGAAATCTAAGTCATTTACAGTAACAAGGATCCAGAGCCAAGATTTAAAACGAATATAATTATTTGTTTCGTCGTCCGAGAAAACGGACATGTTTAAAAATAGGCACAAAAGAAAGTCTTATTTACCTGAAATTAAGTATAAAAGTCAAAGAAAGAAAGTGTGAGAAAACAGAAAAATAAAAACACAAAAAAATAAATAACATAAAAAACAGTGTTAAAATGTTTTCATTACGTAAAAATATCACCAATATCCAGGAAAAACAATTTTCAATAATGATATCAGGAAGGAATATTGAATACAAAAAATAACTAGAAATTTACCAAACCCACCACAAAACCACAGTCAGAATTTCACTGGAAGATTGAAAGCAGAGAGCAAACTGTTAATGATAATGTAAATAAGTAAGATACGACCAGAGACGTATATAACGTGTTAAATACGTCTCTGATACGACTAACAGATAAAACTCGATAGGATGTGATATATTTAATCCTTGTGGTGTAATTACTCATACAAGTGATACCACTACGTACACTAAAATACACCTTGATGATGAAGGTTTATCGTTCCCATGACTGTCCGTCGCCGGTCATCGTCCAATCGACGTCAGTCGATTTTCTGGCGACGTTAACACTTTACTTAATACACACGATAGCAGATCTCGTTTGTAGGGGAATCCCCTGTGCGAATAATGTTTATATATAGGTGAACCGCCGTGACTCATTATCAAATTCAACGCTGTAAGCTCCATGTCATCGGGCCTGGAGATCTGTATATATATAAACACTGTTGATCATTTAAAAATTCATCACAAGAGCACAGAGGGACAGACCGAGGCAGACACACTGATAAAACTATTAATCCACAACATTAATATGGAAAGAAAGTAAGTATACATTGATATGTGTCGTTTTCATGTCGACAATTTTATTACATATTAATTTTATTCTGTCTTAATGCAGAAAATCATGGTACGTGACAATTAATTGATCTTATATTACTCAATATCATAAAACATTATAAATTTTAAATGTTAACCTCTTGTAGTCGTAATATTGTTATTTAATATTTATTGTTCTGATTTTTATAACATAATTTTACTTTTAATATCTAGCTGTAATCCGTCTCTATCATAACTCTCGAAATATTTGGAGGTGTCATATTAAATATTCACACACCAGGTAATATATCTATAAACACGATGTTTATGAATTCGCATTTTATACTGGTCGTAAATAGCGTTACCATCACATCAATAATTGAACATTTCTGTAGAATCATGATTTATGATGCAAATACTTCTAAAATTGAACAAAAAATTTGTCTCTCAACTCATTTTTTATATGTCGAATGAATTATAGTGGAAGGTTTTAGTGTTTGATTTCTCAGTTTATATTATATTTCTTGAGGAAATTGATTAAGTGCCTGTTTAGTTATTGTTATGAATATTATACACGATACACATATCACGGGGTTAATCTGTTTTGCAAGTACACAGATCATTCGGATTTCCGTTGAGTCACAACCTTATAGATGTAATACCACTTCATATAAACACGGGTCTCGCGATATTAGACAATTAATATTTCATATCAAGGAAAACATCGTCATTTATATATACAAACACCTATACCAGTCCCAAAATTTTAACTTGTGATGATGATCTGTGCCGAGATCGTTTCAATTTTCCAGTACCTATTAGGCGCACTCACTCCCCTAAATCTTCTTAGCAAGTTTATATTTTTCTAACTTTCTTTTTCAAAAGAACATTATCTACAAATATTTTTCTCTGTTATAGCGACTATCTGTTCAAGTACCTGCTTATAGGAGATTCTGGGGTAGGGAAATCTTCTTTGTTACTACGGTTCGCGGTAAGTTATGATGTCATCAGATTTCCACCTGTTATTTTCCTATTAAATATGAATTCAAGCAGTAAAATGTTATTGCTGTCAATTATGATCAGAAGGATTTTAACATTAAGATCTACAGTGAAAAAGTTTGAATAAAGCTGATAGTGAAAAATATATTTTAAATAAAACCTCTTTGAATATCTCTGAAAACGTGTTTTAGTCCCTTCTAAACTGTGATTTTATACGATTTTGTGCAAAATTTCTATCGTCTTTACATTTTGATCAAACTATTGCTACAATTGTAATTATATCACAAATTGTTGTTGATATGTTATCTGTAACACTGATAGTAAATGTTTCCCTTTATTTCACAGGATGACGTATTTTCAGAAACATACATCTCTACGATAGGAGTAGATTTCGTAAGTGTTTTTTAATATATGCTCTTTATATTAAAGTCATCCCTTACTTTCAAAGGAAAAACAATTCACTCAGAATTCGAAATTCTCTATCGTAATTGTTTATCTTAATAAAACATATCCTCCTGGACTGTTTAATTATAAATTGGTATGAACTACTTTATCCATGTTCATGTTTTAATTGACAGATCTTGTCATTTCATGTTAATTATAATGAATAACACGATATTGAATAATAATATGAGATATCAAACGAGACATTTACCATCACAATAGCGTACACCATTATTTCACGTAATTTACAAGTTCATTGTCTTTTGCAGAAAATCCGCACAGTTAACCTTGAAGGCAAAACTGTCAGGTTACAGATAGTGAGTAGATTTTGTTAGTATTAACGTAGTTCACACATCCAACTACTATTTTGTAAGGAAATACTGACTGGGTGTGCTTGTTGCTCATAGACTGATCGTAAAATGAGGTTTAGAAGTTTTAAACATTTGGCGAGCCTTGACGAGAAGAGTTCCATAAAATTTCATATCATTTGAAGACTTTGAGACACTTTTAATTGTTTAAAATTCATTACGTCACATCATAACCAACGTCTGACCGGAGCAACCAATGAAAAACACTCTAGGGTACATTACATCAGTTACGAATCATATTACATTGCCGAATTAACTGGTACTGTAAGAATGCACTGTATGATACCTAGAAGTTAAACAATGAAATATTACTAGATATGTGGCGTTTGTCAGTATAAATTTTCTCGTTATAGCAACCTCGTATCAAAATTCCGTCTCTCGATAACATCGTATCTCGATAACAAAAGGTTCTGGATCAATATATCGATTTTGAAACCATACGAATAAAATTTGAACCTTTTCATTAACATTTTTCTTTCTTTGACAGTGGGACACGGCGGGACAGGACCGATTTAAAACTATCACCTCGTCTTTTTACCGCGGAGCTCATGGCATCATGCTTGTCTATGATGTTACTGACATGGTAAGCAGAGTAGTAATAACAATACACAGTATGATGTGATAACGATCATCTATCTTTCGTATTTAACTTCAATATTACTATGGTAAGCCCAGTGATCATTTTTTACGAATGATATCAACAATAATATTGGCATGGAAACTGTATTTCTCTTCAACTTATTATCATAACTGATTTCTTTAATTATTTCCTTAAAAGTGAGGTTGTTATACCGTGTTCGTTTATTACTACTGTTAAAATCAATGATGTTGAAAATCCTCTGTTTTTTTACTTTTTACTAATAAAAGTATATAATGCACGTTAGAAAGCGTATTTTAGATATCAATTATCCGTTTTTCTTTTCATTAGCAATCTTTCCGACATGTTAGAGATTGGATTCAGGAGGTTGACAAGTACGGGGGTGGAGATACTACAATGATTCTTGTGGGGAACAAATCTGACATGAACAGTAAACGGCTGGTGACATATGATATGGGCAAGGTAAACATAAACATGGAAATCCGGAACACCTGGTTTTATTCTCCTTGTAATTTTTCTGAAGTTTCCATGTAAATCTTTCTTTTGTCCAACGATGGATTTTTAGTTTGAATCATAACTATGTTGGCATGTTAGTATTTTCTTGATTATTTTTCCCTCAAAATCTTTGTTTTTAAAAGAAATGTTACTGTAAACAATACTGCCTTTCACTACTGTAAAAGTTGACTTTTCTAAAAGTCATTGACACCAGCAACCTAAATATAGCACATTATGTGTTAAATGTTGCCTTTCAGAATATAGAATAAATAGATAACAAATGAAAACAAAATCTAAAGATGTCTGAAAAATAAGAACAAAGATGGATACTAAAATGTTATTGTGAAATTATCGCCTCAAAGTAAGACCACATGAATAAAAGCATACCTGTCAGCAAGATCGGCCATTAAAACCGATTTCCTTTTACAGGAATATGCTGAAAGTCTTGGGATTTCTTTTGTCGAGACCAGTGCAAAAAGTTCCACAAATGTCGAATCTCTATTTGTGACAATGGCATCCGAAATAAAAAACCAGATTGTTGAGGGGAAATTGGACACCACTGGCAGTGGAACAGTTATCGTTCGGAACAGTTCACCAGTAAACCAGAAATCGTCGTGGAAATGTTGCTGATGAGATACAGAAAGGAATGGAACATGATGATACTGATACAACCCAACACAACTTCTGAAGAAGTCATTTGTATCAAGGGTGTTGTCTTGATACGGTAGTGATGTAGGGCTATCCAAAATTGTATAATAATAGTGTAGAAGTTCATGTATATCACTCATTGTTGCAAGGATCCTGTCAAAAGGATATCCAGTAAAGGTCGTTTGATGGATGTGACGTCAGTCTACACACTCTGTAAGTGTAAAGTATCATTTTGTAACATACTCTGTAGTAGTAGATGCAAGGTCACCTTGGAATACTCTATCACGTCACAGGATTGATACAGAGATGATGGATTATAAATACATGTACGCTGTATTCTAAGAATCGACATCAGTTTCAGTTCCAGTTACTGATAATGACATTCATAGAGGCTGCTACAGGGTTCGTGTTGGGTTTGATATTTATATGAACACATCTCATGCTGGACTTGAAGGAAAACATTCATATATGGAATCGACATCAGTTTCAGTCCCAGTTACTGATAATGACATTCAGAGTGTTATACATTCATCAGTGTGGATTATATTTGTGTAATACTGATATGTAAGGGGTGATGCTTACAGTGTAGTTATTTAACTCAAACTACAAACTGATAGGAGACTTAATTCTGGATTCTGACTCCAAATGGTTGTCTGAAAAATTGTCATTGATGTTACAGCTACCGTTGTAGAATATTTTTATATTTTAATTACAATAATAAAATCCATGATATGCTGTGCCATGATATGAAACAGTTCAATAACTTTGTGTAAATCATAATATCCAAGCTTTAGCTACATTTATATTGGTATGTGTGTTGATAATTAAAATGTCACCCACTGTTTTTCTCCTACAGATTATCTTTATGTTTTCTAATTTTGTGTTTATACTATTGTTATTTCAATAAATTGTTACAAAACCTGCAACATTTTTATATTTTTCATGAAAAAAACACAAATATTTAATGATAAAATGCAATAACTTGAATCGAACATGAGCTAGAAAAAAGATAAGTACCCGGTATAAGATGAGAAAAACTTTATTTCTCCTAATTTTCTCCATGACTTGTAAGTAAATTTACAAGGACATTTCCATTCCATCACTTGCCTGCTGTCATTTAGCTTAAAGAAACAGAGATGACTTTGTGGCAATCTACCTGTCTGTTTGTTTCCTATCAAACCTTCCAACTAACAGACAAAAGTTTCTCAACAATCTCTCGTCTATTTCATCTGTCTTCATCCAACAAGCAAAGTAATTTCTCAATATACTTTTGTTTAGCATTCGATTTTGAATATTTTGCAATAAATTACAGTCTGACTTCATTTTCTGGTCTCAGATGAGCAGAGAACATTTTCCTGACAAACACTATAGCCTTCTATCACATTTTATGCCTCGGACAAGAAGAGCATGGTTTGTTGAGTTCTGTCGCCTATCACAGTAATCAATCTCACCAGGAGTGAATGGTTCTCCATGTTCTCTTGACTGACATAACATTTTGTCTTCAAAACTTGTTGTTATGGTCAGTTGTTTGTTTTTATGTTATCCCACCGGAGGTGATGACTTTTTTTGTAACTTCTTTCAAACTTTGGATCTGTTTTCTATTTAGCAACCCTCTAACACTCGATACAAAACTATCATCTGAAAAGAAATTATGCAAATTCATTTATTGTAAATTAACTGCTTTTATCAATGTCTAATTCTGAAAAATTTATATTGAAAAATATTTATTGGGAAAATTGGTGTATGTGTTGAATTCTTCAAACATTAAGAGATAAAACTGTAAATTATTGATAGAATTGCAAATAGAATGTTTACATATTCATTACACATTCTGAAATATACATAGAACATTACAATACATTGATAAGACTTAGTATTAGATAAAGTAAAAGTGTAGATTTAAGAAGGTATATATGATTATTTAAATATATTTGATATATCATTCACAGCATTATCAAACAAGTGATGTGTATATGGAGTTTACCAAGTACTGTAGTCCACAAGTTGAATATATTTTTTTAAAAGTATAAACTCTCCCCCAACATGTTTTGTGATTTAAACAACTTAAGAATACTAGACACATCATATAATAATATTATGGCCTCACCTGGTCCAACTAGCATGGCAGCACAACAGACTCGATGTACCCAAATCTCCTGGATATCTGGTGCCACGCCCATTTCGGCCCCACCCCCTTGGTCACTTGTGCCATTTGCAGTGTTGTTGAAGTGATATGCTGGCCACCATGACTCCCTTGGGTTCCAATGCAGTTTAATTATGTCTTGGTTATCACTGGAAAAATTCAAGTCTTACAGCTTGCATCTACAATTAACTACACAGATTTTTTACTTTCTTGTGAAACAGTGAATATGTGAGCATGACACTGGAACATGATTTTACCAATAACCTTCATGTTTACTAAATGCTTAAAACCTCATACAAATACTTAATATAATAGTAATTGTGTTCTACTGTCTACCATTACCAAATCATTTTGAATGGTAGAGAACCATCATTCTGAACATATTTATATCGGTAGTAATTGTGTGCTACTGTCTACCATTACGAAATCATCCTGAACGGTAGAGAACAATTATAGAATTCAATACAGGCTTTGGCCAAATCTCACTTGTCAAGGAGCGTATATTCAGCTCACATCAAACATAAAAAATATAACTATTACAGTGAAACCCACTTAATATCATGTTCTATTTGTCATAAATGTGATAATAAGTGGAATGTGACATAAACAGTTGACTTTCATAATATCATAAAGTTAATTTTCAGATGCGCCATACTGACTTGTTTCTATTTGTTTATTTGCTTGATGTCTTTAAGGGAAGTGAAATTTATTAACCATTTATTAACCAAATCTGTTTCTTATTAAATATTGAAAGAGTATTATAAATCCATACTTGTCTAATGCCAGCTGTATTGCTGTGGATAAAATTCTCCATGATCTCACATCATTCTGCCAACACTTGTAATCCTTCAACTCAAATATGTAGAAAAGAAGGTCACTGATATTTTTGTCTGAAAACAAGATACAAAACGTTTATAATGAAGAAGGCATTTTTTGTTTTGTTTTGACATTGTTTTGAAATACATATCTAAAATACATAATTAAGTTACATTTACATTTCAGCATTTTTACACCAAGCAAATGTTATCTTTTTTTTCATACCACAGCTATATTTTTTGACAAATGACTTTTATCATGACTCCAACTGAAGGAAAGATGGCTAATCAAAATAGCCCTAAACACTGAGGTGTTCCTAACCTCTCTCAATGACCAGACATCCGAACAAAGGAAGTAACTCTCTCAACAACCACAGGATAGGTTAGGGCCTTTACAAAGGGTACTTGATTAATCAGGATAATCCTATCCCTTCTCTTTAACAATACATACAAAATATGTGAAAAATTTCACAAAAGTAGCCAAGACTTAAGGAAAACAATTAATATGGATGAAATGACAAAATCTATCATACAGGTATTAGACATCAGTATGCTACCAAGAAAGAACATTAAATGATAGTTGGTTTGTATTTGCATTGTCACAAACTTTTGGAAAACTTTTCTTACCAAAATGCCTAATTCCTGAAGGAGGTCATCAGTCACATAATGTCTTGATAGCAGGTCATACACATAAAATCAAACAAGTCATTTAATACCCAGGCATTAACTTAAATATGTTCACAAGAAAAAAATTAAGACAATAGTGAATATATTTACGAACCTTCGATGAACCTGTCACATAAATCCATCACCATTCTGTCTGATGGTATAGAGTCTGCCACTGCCTGTTAGTGAGAAACAAACAGAATTAACCATAATGGTTTTTTGTGTTGTAGGATCATCCGAAATATGATATATAAAGTATACATACATCGTCATCCAGGCAAAAAATTAATAATTATGGAGATAAAAATTTTGGTAAAACATTCATTTTTTTGGACAAATCTACTGAACAAAAACTACCTTTAACAGCTGTGTCTCACATTCTCTGGTTAACAGTTTGTGTTTCACACAGAAGGAGCAGAGGTATTTGTGTGTGTTGGGATTTTCTTTGTTTCTATCCCTGTACTTCTCTAACACTGTCTTTGCTTCCTCCAGTCTATAGTAGTGTTCCAGAATCTGTAATCAAGTATTTACCTTAACTGTTCAAATCATGAAGCTGTGAGCTCTTAAGTGTTTAAAAGTGTGAAACTTTGAATAAGACCAGGTAAACATGTTGCCAGTATTTGATATATATAAAACAATTTTACAGCCTTCAATGTACTTGAATTTGAAACAAGTAAGCATCAATTTGGCCACTGAAGACATAACATACCATATAGCTGATAATTTTCACAGGTCAGAATTTTCACAAATTCCTTTTAAAATGATCAAATTATATTTTAACAAATTAGAATTTCCTGTTCTGGATGTAAAAGACACCTTATACACAGGTGTCCCATTACTTCATGGGCAACATTTTTGTGATCACTGTAATGTACTGCAAAATAGCGAAAATATTATCCCCCACAAGAATAATCAGAGCGTTGTGTGAAAGAATTTTGCCTCGTCAAAACATTTTAAACTTTAGCAAATTTTTCCAAACATGAATTACAGATTCTCATGTAGAACAATAATGAATGCAACATGTTTTTCAGTAATGAACTATCCAGTGTTATTGCTACTGCTAAACAGAAAGAAGAATATGTGTCAAACTTGCCTACCTGGACATGTTTGGTGATGAAGATATCCCACACCCCCAAGTGATCATAAAGCTGAGAGAAGCATGCAATTGCCCTCTCTGCACTATCCTTAAGTGTGTCTGTATCAGAATAATACAGGCCTTGTCTGAATTCATCCTCTGATATGAAAAACAAACAAGTAAATAAAACGAGAATGTAAATAATCTAGAAAGAAATGGTGAGATCTTAACAGCTACTCAGGAATCACAATGATCATGTCAGTCAAAACCAAATTAAAAACAAAAGGTTATTTTACAAGTTTTAAATTCATGTTCAATATTCTTTGCTCTAACACAGCCATGTCATTTGAATGAATTTCACTTCCCCTCATAACACTCTAAATAGTGTATATATCACAAGAAATATTCCTGATCATTGTGTAGAAATTTTCGTTGTTTTTGCAGCTATAGAAAAGCCTAGAAATCGGATGAATAAATTATGTGTATCTCTATGTGGTTGCCATGGAAGTTTTCATCCTTGAAATGATGTTATATGTTTAAATCACCACAGAAAGTACCCCCAAACGTTTCATAGGAAGCAGTATAGGACACTCACCATCCATTTGTGTGCTTTGTGAGGTCAGGTGCTGTCTGTCCAGGTTCCAGTGAGTGTAGTATAAAAGTCCCTGGTATGCCTGAAATACCAGGTCTCTGTTTGGAAACTTTTCCCTGTCCCACTTCTTTGCACCTTTTAATTTGGGTATATCCTAGTGGGCAAAGGTCACACTGTTGTTAAACTTAATGTATGAGTTATCTACCTTGCCAATGCTTGATCAATGTTAGATCATTTCTCTCACATATATCTCCCTTACCAACAGGGTTAGTTTGATCAGGTATAACTTCCCATTCAGTGATCTCCCTTACCAACAGGGTTAGTTTGATCAGGTATAACTTCCCATTCAGTGATCTCCCTTACCAACAGGGTTAGTTTGATCAGGTATAACTTCCCATTCAGTGATCTCCCTTACCAACAGGGTTAGTTTGATCAGGTATAACTTCCCATTCAGTGATCTCCCTTACCAACAGGGTTAGTTTGATCAGGTATAACTTCCCATTCAGTGATCTCCCTTACCAACAGGGTTAGTTTGATCAGGTATAACTTCCCATTCAGTGATCTCCCTTACCAACAGGGTTAGTTTGATCAGGTATAACTTCCCTCTTTGTTAGGTTATTATCAACTTTACTTGATTTACAAATTCTAGATTCCTTTCCAATAAATTGCTTCTAATAAGAATGGGCTTTCAGCCAGTCTGAGCTTTCCTGTCAATAATCTCAATAACAAGGCCTGTTTTGTCAATTCACACCCCTCTCCCTGTCTCTGTCATTTTTTTTTATATCAGGAAAACATCTTATTTTTAACAATTCTAGATGCCTTCTCAGTTATCTCCCTTACCAACATAGCATGTTTGGCCTCGTCTAGTTCACCCTTGTGTAGTAAATACATCACATACTCCAGTATAACATCCTTGATTTCTAAATCACTCATTTCTTTCAATTTCCTAGCAGAGAAAAAAAAAACATTTCATGCAAATCAGAATATTTAAAATTCTACAGAAAAACGCAAGTGTATCACATCTTTACTTGCTTACAAGAATATATTCTGATAGCCTTTGTAAAGTATTTGACTTTGTATTGAAATGTTATTGACACAAAATCTCATTTATTTTACCTGCGTGATTACATATATTTTAAGTCTGAAAGACATTATTAGAGATGATATCAAATAATGGGAGAATAAATATGGAACAACCCACAGAAAACCAAATAATGGTTTTAATTCTTCATTCTGAAATCTTACTTGGGTTTAACTTACCTGACATAATGTTCAATAAGGCCCTTGTTTTTGTCTGGATTTGAATACATGATCTCCATCCCCACCTACACAGAGATAAAAAAAAAATAAGAAAGAATCTGCAAAGCCAACCAGAAAGTACTGGTATTTAACATTGTTAAAGAACACTGAAGTTTGGTTGTATAATTGATAAAAATACTTCATATTTTTTTTTTATTTTTTCAAACTTAGGGTGGAAAAGTTTATATTCATCCAGGTAAAGAAAGCCTCTCCAAAACATGTCAGATTATTAAACATCTAAATCTTATACCCAGGTTGCTGTGGTTTTATTCAGAAATTGAGATCAGAATATCTGTTCAAAATATATCATTGGAAAAGCACTTGTCATTGATTCTTATCAACGTTCCAAAAACAGTGACTTTCAATGTGCAAATATTCAAATGTTTACAACAGTGTAGATTATTATGAAATCCTTCGTTTTTGTAGGAGTTTTATTTTCATTGATTTGATGGATACTCGTAATCAATGAATTCTTATGTCCATGAACTGTTAAAGTTAACATAGCAGATTTATTGAGCTATATTTATCAAGCCTTCACATTTTTTGAAAAAAAACCACTCAAATATAGCTCCAAGAAAATATTGGATTTTACAGTATATGACAGGAGGTCTTCGCTCTATGTTCTTACAATAGGTCAAACAGAACAGCAAACTGGATACAACACAAGAAAATTTTGATATTTGCCTGTAAGAATGATGCAGTCAGCCTGATAACGAATCAAGAATGAATTAATTGATCTGACCTTCCACAGAGAAATGGCAGTGTGATTGGGATCATCACCCAAGAGACGAAGCACAGCAAGACTGTTTTTCCAAGCGTGCATGAGAAGGTAGTCCCTGAGAACGGTCACCAGGTAGGGATGCAGCAGACTGCCTTTAGATACATAATCATGAAATGTAATTGTAAAAATATACAAGACAAAAATACAAACAACTTTTATTTTAAAAGTAGTTAAAGTCTATGTTTAAATTTTTAAAGTTTTGTAAAAAGCTTGAAGCAAAAGCGATATGTATTTTCACAGGAGTAATAAGAGACTAGCTATTTCAAGTCTTACTTTATATTTGTATTATCTTTTTTCTTGCATATATTAACTTCAAATTTAAGAAAAATAATGAATAATTGTGAATATAATTATAATACCGTTTACAGTTTAGTATAAATAAAATGTCATTTTTCAATATCAAAAATCCTCAGAGATCTGTTACTCCAGATATCCTTGTTCCTCAGTATCCATATGACACATAATACAGATACATTGCAGAACATCAAACATGCTAAAGTAACTTTTGTAAATACTAGCAGCAATTTACTGCTCAGCTAGACAGATTTCCTCTTTCATCTGCTAAGTATTAAAATAGTAAATTGAAAGTCCTTTTTTGAAATGAATAATGACCTATGTTACACTGAAAAAATTCAATACAATTTCATGTTGTTTAAATTGGTTGATTATCTACTTCAACCAAAGTTTGTGTTACTAGACTTATGTATCAGAGGATGTCTGCAATTACAATGTACAAGATGTCTGCCCTGTCATGGAGAGGAAACTTGCAATGATTGTTTTTCCTGTGAAATACTAAAAACTAATTACTCTGATAATTTTGGTGCTGGAATGTAGTAGCCCAGTTCTTGAACCAATCTACAGCTGTACAATGTGTCTGATCTGCATTCTCCAGTGTCATACTATCTCCCATCAAAAGTTCACACACATCCTTCTGAAAACAGTAATGCAATTGAAATAGTAAAATAACAGGTACGTATTCCTTATACTTATGTACCTATATCTTCAAAACAAAAAACAAAAAAGACACTTTAATTATGTTGAAAATCATTAAAACCCAAACAGTTATAAACAAAATTTCAAGGTAACTGTTAACAGTTTATGTAAAATTTAATTTGCAACTATATTATTTTGTATATTTCAACAATGAGAAGTGTGTGGAAATTTATGTTTTATCAAGTTATCGTTACATCATTAACAACAGTTTAAATTACACTTTTATATCTATGTAAATCAACTTCAACGAGTCGTAGGAAGATTTTTTTCTGTGATCGAAGGGAGATAACCATGACAAAAATGTCACCGCGGGAAACTCTTTCATGAAGACGTATTTCTTAAAGATCAGTTGCTTTACCATTAAATCGCTGTCGTCAATGTTGGTATTTTGCTGATCTTCACTCTCCATTTCATTAAACTTTTCCATAGTCCTACGTTCTATTGTGGAAATACTAATGTGAAATCATGTGTGTATGCATGATATTTACTGTTTACTATATTAAGACCACCAGATGTCATCCCAATCGACTCAGGTCTTGTAAACTCTTCAATACAAAGAATTTTTGTGTTCATTGTTTAAGCGTATTGTAGACAAGACTGTTAAAAATAACTGGTACACGTGTAACAGCTGATCCGGGTAAATATTCTCTGCTTTCTTAAGTATTTGACGTTATTCTGATGATCGGCGAATTTGATATGCCCAATAACGTTCAATTTTGTCTGCATCAATTGCTGTTGTATTGAAACTTTTCACTGGCCTACTAGGTTTCATTTCTTTCTCAAAAGGAAATATTTACCATACTGCCATATGTCAGTACGCCAGTTAACAGGTGGATACACCGTTTCTCGGATCAATAATATATTGATATAGTGATCCAATCACATAATTCCTGAATAGATATAATTTTTGACTGGATTCCGACTTTTATTCAGACCCATGCGGAAGAATATTAGTCCGAAGTATTCTTAATCTTAACCACACTTTCATACTGGGTACCCCAGTAGAATCCACAGGTCTATCAAATGAACTGTGACATGTTTTTAATGCACCTAGAGGTATAGTTGCCTTCTAGCTTCGCTCAAAAAGGATTTGCCTTTTGCACGATAGATAGAGGGACGGACCAATCAGCCAGAGGTTGTAGGTTCGATCTTTGACAGAGGTACATTACTCATTTCTGCTGAATAGCAGACTGAAATAGATTCATGATATATATATATGTATATATATTGATACATGATAGTAACTGGAAAATGATGTTAAGTAGTCCACTGTACTATAAAACAAGCCGCACTGACCTACTCCTTTTGTAATAAGAAGAAATTGAGAAAACCACCCAGCCACTGGTAGTGTTCAAACTAGCGATCTTTCTATCTATAACCGGACACTCTACTGCTCCTCTGTGAAATTCCCACTAACTGAGGCCAGTAAGATGACCTTTACTCTCAACTTGTACACTTTTACACGCTTAATTATGTTCAAAGCCCCTGAAATTAGTAAATTCTGTAAAAAAAATGTTGTGACACTTTGCAATGTACCATGAGATAAAAAGAAACCAGTTCACATACTGGATACTGTATGCCAATTTTTCTTTCAGATTTAAGGATGTATATGAAGTGTTTGTGCCTGATTTTGAGCGTCTTTGTTGGACATGTGGCCTTACATGAAAACCGCCCACCAGGGATTCCTCCGCTCAACACCCAACAGCAAGGACATCAACATGGGGCACAACAAGGTCAACAGCAAGCATTTGCCAACCAAGGTCAGCAGGCGCAACTGAACCAGGGTCAACAAGCTCAGTTCCAGGCTGGTCAACAGCAGAATCTTCAGGCCACTGGTCACTACCAGGATGTTAATGTCCAAGAAATGCAACAGGGTGTTCCATCGGGCAGTGGTATGGGACGCCATGCAGGAGGATTTAGGCAGAAAGAGCAGGTCCACAATGCAGAGTAAGTAGCACCTGGTAAAAGAAATGCATCCTTTCTATGAATCAATGAAAATATTTATAAAGATGAATCTGCTTTGTAGAGGAATGCAGCGGAAATTCCCTCTTTCTGCATTTGTTGGTGGCGAGGTATCTTGATTGGTAGAGAGTCTGTCTAGAATTTGGAGGGTACTGGATTTGAACCCTGGACATTTCTTTTCTGCTTCTATTACAATAATATGTCATAGAATAAGCAAGATGAGCAGTGTGTGAACAACCCCATTGTTTCAGTTGTCATTTCATTATAACATGGCATCATATTAAACTTTGTAACCTCACCAGAGAAAGAAATATTAAGTTAGAATATCCAGACTATGATTTTATACCACTATGATAAAATGCTGCTTTGCAATTTCTTAAATTCAGACCATGTGGTCAACAGAGTCTCATTCGTTTTTATTTTAGAAAAGATTCATTAAATTCATCACAAAATTATTTTCATTTTACCCTGTTAGAGGCTCATTAAAACAAAAATTTCTTAGTCTTGTTTAATAAACCTTGTGTGAAATGGAAACTCCTATAAGGTCCTTTGTATACAAGGGTCAAAACCATAATGACCTTTTTCCTGCTGTTTGACAAACTCTTTTACACTCAAACATTGGTTACAAATGATGTACACAAATATTCAAACCACTTTATATATTAGTAATCATACATAATTGATTCAATTTGATTTAATAAAATTGTATTATATTTTTCACTTTCCCAAATCCATATTTTTTATTTGCTCCCCTTAGAAAAGTCTGAAAAGAAAATTAAAATTTTTGTTAGGTTGAGAGTTATCTGCCCTTAGACCATGACTTATAAGTGTGAATACGGCAAATACATTTCTTATGTTGATGACCAATAACAGATAATTAAATGTTTGGTTGTGTAACAGGCACATAAGGGAGCATTTGAAGGAAGTGATTGACAAACCAAAAGACGAAATGACAGAAGAAGAGTTAGAATTTCATTACTTTAAACTACATGATTATGATAGCAACAACAAATTAGATGGAACTGAGATCACCAAGGCCATTACTCATTTTCATGGTAAGTAAGGGGAGAAAACAAAAATATATCAATTTCTTTTTAAAAAATGTTATAACAAGTATTTTTTTCAATATGCTCACAATTTCTGTCTGTAATATATATAAAGTATTCAAATATATACAGTTTGATGTTGAAACTACTGATGATCTTTTTTCATTCGGATTAAATCAGCTGTTGCATGACTTCCTTTACTACATTCTCTAGGTGTTCAAATTAAATGTAGTAAACTGAGCCATATAGCAGCTGATTTTAATCTGATTAATGAACATTTTAGCATTTTTTTTTTATCTAAAATTATGAGCTTATGTATATTCATATAAATTCCCTTTATCATTCTCCTGCTATGAACTTGTGTCTTTGGTACATTCTTTAACCAGATATTGTTTGAAATGTGAAAAACAGATCAACATTTTCTACATAGACATATGATGTAAATTTCATGTAAATGCTGATTTTGTTTAAAGTGTAAATATTTGCTGCTTTGAAAAAGAACAATTGATGAATTTGAGTATACAATGTTTAATGATAGCAGAATGTTAGTTTAAAAAACATAGATATGTTTCCTAATGGAAATATTTGATTTCAATTAGCCTTAAGTAATTGATGTTAACATTTATGTAAAAAAAGATAAAAAGGTAAAAAGTTTGTTCAGAGAGAGGCTTCAAAATGATGATATCTGGATGTTCTGCTCCAGAGATAGTGATGTACAAAAATGGAAAAAAGGGAAAAAGTAGTTATGGAAAGAGAAATACAAAAGTTGATTTAAAAAGTGGATGCAACAAGAGAGACGTGGAATAAAATAAAACAATATTTCCTTGGAACTCAATTTCTGTAATTGTGATCACTGTTCTGTAACATGTCATGGAAATGATCTTGTTAATGAAGTAAGATATCTTGAACTGCAATGAACATGTAATGTAAAGATAAACCGTGCGTAACATGATATGTCTTCCCTATGTTATGCATCTTAATAAGGTAAGAATTTGAAAGTGATTACGGTTTCTTCAAAAATAATGGTTTCAACAAGACAGTGGCAAAGTTAATAGAAAAAAAGTAATTGGAAAAAGAGAAATTTGGAAATGAAAAAGTGATCGTTACAAGAGAGACACTGAAATAAATAGAAAAGGCGATTGTGACTAGAGATGCATGAAAGTTATGTGAAAAAGTGATTGAAACACAAACTAGACAGGAAGTTGAAAAGTGGATGTGATAAGAGATACACAGAATGAATGAGAAAAGGTGATTGTGAGGAGAGATACGCAGAAGGAATGAGGAAGTGGTTGTTATGAGGAGAGAGACTCAGAATGAATGAGAAAAGGTGACTGTGAGGAGAGATACACAGAAGGAATGAGGAAGTAGTTGTTATGAGGCGAGAGACTCAGAATGAATGAGAAAAGGTTATTGTGGGGAGAGCGACACAGAATGAATGAGAAAAGTGGTTGTGATAAGAGAAACAGAGAGAGTTTGTACAAGAGGGACACAGAAGTAAGCAGAGAAAAGTGTTTGTCCAAGAGGGACCCGGAAGTTAATGGAGAAAAGTGTTTATACAAGAGGGACAAGGAAGTAAATAGAGAAAAGTGTTTGTACAAGAGGGACCCGGAAGTTAATAGAGAAAAGTGTTTGTACAAGAGGGACACAAAAGTAATCAGAGAAAAGTGTTTGTACAAGAGGAACCCAGAAGTTGATAGAGAAAAGTGTTTGTCCATGAGGGACCCGGAAGTTAATAGAGAAAATTGTTTGTACAAGAGGGACCCGGAAGTTAATAGAGAAAAGAGTTTGTACAAGAGGAACACGGAAGTTAATAGAGAAAAGTGTTTGTACAAGAGGGACACAGAAGTTAATAGAGAAAAGTGTTTGTACAAGAGGGACACAAAAGTAATCAGAGAAAAGTGTTTGTACAAGAGGAACCCAGAAGTTGATAGAGAAAAGTGTTTGTCCAAGAGGGACCCGGAAGTTAATAGAGAAAATTGTTTGTACAAGAGGGACACAGAAGTTAATAGAGAAAAGAGTTTGAACAAAAGGGACCCGGAAGTTAATAGAGAAAAGAGTTTGTACAAGAGGAACACGGAAGTTAATAGAGAAA
Source organism: Ylistrum balloti (assembly GCF_031769215.1). Taxonomy (NCBI): domain Eukaryota; kingdom Metazoa; phylum Mollusca; class Bivalvia; order Pectinida; family Pectinidae; genus Ylistrum; species Ylistrum balloti. Next base: position 1,529,308 of record NW_026781958.1, read on the forward strand.
AGTGTTTGTACAAGAGGGACACAGAAGTTAATAGAGAAAAGTGTTTGTACAAGAGGGACACAGAAGTTAATAGAGAAAAGTGTTTGTACAAGAGGGACCCGGAAATTAATAGAGAAAAGAGTTTGTACAAGAGGGACCCGGAAGTTAATAGAGAAAAGTGTTTGTACAAGAGGGACACGGAAGTTAATAGAGAAAAGTGTTTGTACAAGAGGGAAATGGAAGTAAACAGAGAGAAATGATTGTACATGAGGAACACAGAAGTAAATAGAGAAAAGTGTTTGTACAAGAGGGACCCGGAAGTTAATAGAGAAAAGTGTTTGTACAAGAGGGACACAAAAGTAATCAGAGAAAAGTGTTTGTACAAGAGGGACCCGGAAGTTAATAGAGAAAAGTGTTTGTACAAGAGGGACCCGGAAGTTAATAGAGAAAAGTGTTTGTACAAGAGGGACACAAAAGTAATCAGAGAAAAGTGTTTGTACAAGAGGGACCCGGAAGTTAATAGAGAAAAGTGTTTGTACAAGAGGGACACAAAAGTATAAGAGGCTGTGTCATGCCATACATGAAAAAAATAGAAAATAATACAATAATTAATGATCACAAAAGAAATATTGATGCAACCAGAGAAGTAGTGGGTAGAGAAGCTAGAAGAAAAGTGGTGGGGATAGAAAATATACTTACCTGGATAAATAAATCACAAACTGACGTTTTATTTATGACTAGCAAACTAAAATTGTTTTTCTTTTCAACCACAGAGTTAGGAACAAAATCGCAATGGTTGTTAACGCATTTTAAGTTTCACAACAATTTGACAGAAAAAAACAATCCAAAATTCTATTCATAAAAGTGTACCACGTCTAAACCTAGAGGTCAAGATATAGACGTGGACATGAAATTTGCCATGGCTCGCGGATTATTGATGATGTCAACATTGTAAGGATATTAACAATGGCTTTAAGGTTTACTTATTGTTTGACTTATAATGTTATAACTTTATGGGAATAAATGTATTTTGTTTAAGTGAACTTCATGAGTATATACATAAAGCATCATTGCAGTAAAATGAAAATAGCTTCTATTGACAAAAAGCACTAAAATTCCTTAAGTGAATCGGTCCATTTTATCGCAGAAGCTGTACCTTTGAAGAATCAACCTTTTCATGAAGATCTGATTAAAAATTAAGTCTGTAGTGTGACGATGCTCAATTATTTTGGTAGTAGACATCTATATTATTATTATCACTTAAAATTCTATTGTAAAATCTTGATAACCTCGGTATAGATATATTATTGTCGCTTAAAACTATTGTAAAATCGTGATAACCTCTGGTGGAAGTTTTGTATGACTGTGTTGTAAGAAGCGATTACTGCATAGAGATGCCATTTGTACAGATTCCTGTATATAAAATAATGTATTACGTCATATCTTCTATTACTGCGATTACTGCATAGAGATAACGTTTGTAAGCCACTGAATATATGTTACTTCACTTCAACACTGTAAGCCTGTTCGTCCATTAAGGTAGCATACCCTGACTGGATGGTCTGAAATCTCGGAATAAATGTTGAAAAATTGATGTTGTACGATACATGACACAGAGAAAGAGTTCCTATGCTTTGCTTGTACTTGTGCTCAGTGCCTTCTTTTATGAATCTAACAAATAGAAATGTTTAAAATTAAAAAAATAATGAACAAAACGAGGAATCACTACGGTCCTACCCGAAAACCATTTGGTTTAAGTTACTTTCGTGATCAACAGAAACACTTAGCGACTTAAAAGAAATGATATGGTACAGGACGGAATGGCTACAAAAAGAAAAGTACCGAACACTGGACAATATGAAGTGGTAAAACCATGGTAGAAAGCTGAGCAGACAGGTTAAACAAGGTTAAACTGGTTAGATAACCAGGCTAATCGAGTTAAACATAACCGTGAAACCAGTTAAATGGGTTAAACAGGTGGTTAGATAGGTTAAAGCAAGTGAATAACGTGTCAGAAAGCTGGTGAAATAGGTAACGCAAGCAGGTTAAACATGGCTGTGAAACCCGTTAAACAAGTCGAAAGGTTGGTTAAATAAGTTAAATTAGGTGGTAACGTGTCAGAAAGCTGGTGAAATGGGTAACGCAAGCAGGTTAAACATGGCTGTGAAACCCGTTAAACAAGTTGAAAGGTTGGTTAAATTAGATTAAACCAGGTGGTTAAATATGTTGATTAGTAGTTTCTTTTACAGGTAATTCAGTTCGTATGTCAATATAGAAGTTTTCTTTAGAATACGCTGACTTCATAGACCGGTGGTTATGTTGTCATTAAAAGTACACACATGACATCAGAAGACTCATTCCTTATAAAAACTCTCGATCATTGCCAAAACACATATCCTCTATGACTCTGTGTACTGAGTGAATTACGACTATTGTTTGTTGAAATGTAAAGGAAAGTTCGGCAAATCGAAACTAACGGCCTCATCCTTCGGTAAGTTTAGAAGAATCTATCATCGAATTTTGACCACCTTTAACGAACCGTTATTCCGGGAAAGGTCCGCCACATGCATGCAATGCACCAACTTTCCAGTTATTTTTTATTTTTATATCTTTTGTTATTTTACTACTTCTTTGTCATTTGTAATTTCACTTTTAATAAGCTAAGTTTTGGGTTTATTTACACTTGTATATGTCGATGTCCCGTATTATTGATTATTTAACAGTATAATTTCTGACATTAAAAGATACCATTTTAATCCCAAATCGATGTTAAAGTCACATGTCGGACTTGTTTATTTATTGAAGACGTGAGAACAAAGGATGACAGGCCTGCAACTAGTTAGATATTTTACAATTGTGAACCTGAGTTAGTTATTTCTATGATGCTAAAATTTGCCATCAAATAACATGCAATTATAACTGTTATCATGATATTGAATTGAATTATATGTATGTGCTATTATAGTGGAAAGCATTGGTGAGGTCTTGGAATACAGCCAGGGCCGAATTCTGAAAGGTCGAGGTTATTGTGGAATTCACATGTATTTTATAGAAATTATTGTGTAATAAAACTTCAAAACTTGCTGGAGTATTTCATGTTAGCTGTACATTTATAGTAAAATCTTTCTCTTTAGTTCAAGTAATTCGTGAATATAAATTAATGCATACCCATATATATAGTAATTAATTATTATATAATTAGTTATAGAAGGTAAAGTGGAGAACTTGGATGAATTTTAGTAATTAACGTCAGTAAGTTAAACAGAAATTGATACACAAACGTCTGAAAAAGCGAAAGTGATTAGTCATACTCTTAATTCCCTGACAAGTATCAACTCTATCTCATTTCATCAGGAACATTACCTGTAAACTTTAGATCAGGAGCTACTGAAGGTATCAGACAAAATTATATTTGACGTTTGAGTGTTTTAATTACGAAGATTATAGAACCGTAGCGTTACAAAACGTCAGAAGTTATCTTGTTTAATGAATACATCAGCATAGACTGTGGTGTGAGGTCCTTCCCACTGTAACCAAATCTGCCAATCATTTGCCTGGTGATCCTTATTCCATGTCTGACGACCGCACGTCAGACGTCAGAGGACACTAAAAAATGACTTCCGCTACCCGTATTCCTGCTTGTCTCAAATCCTCAGTCCTATTTGGGTCGTCCCACGACTTATAGCTGACAGCAGTACACAATACTTCAGCCCCTTTTATTGGATGTTATGTATCGATTTTATGGGATCTTCATTCACTTTCATCTTGGTAGTTTGCTTTCAACACCCCAATACCCAAACTAACACTGATTTGTACAAGTCCCTGGTGCCTTTCGAGCCACGCCTCCCTCGTAGAAACTGCCAGGTGGCAGGCTTTTAATTATTGACAATTGTGCGTTGGTTGAGTAAATACCGGTGAGTCTACAAGCCACTCGGGACCAGGCCTAGGTATGCAAATCACTCAGCATGATAATTCGTGCGGAGAGAAGTGGGAATAATGAAGTAATGAGGACAGACAATGCACCCCACAGTCGTGGACCCGGCCTCTGTAGCTATCGGAATCAATTACAGATATCGAGTGCCCTCTTGAGGAAATATTGTGACAAGCTTGGGTCGAGAGCTGCATAGCTCAGCTCGTCGTTCTCGAACGGGCATTGCCATTCTAGGTTTTAAGTGTTTCAAAATCAACCATCAAAAGATTACTCAACGTTTTTCGTTCTTTCATTTAAAGAATAATCTTATTCGACGCATTCTTTTTCACCGAAACACGCTTACGTTAAAAGAACGTATTTAGCAGTTCAAGACTTTTTTTCTTATAATTGTTATTTCTTCTAAGTTCTTTTAAGATAACTGCTTCGTGTGAAGTGTTTATGGCAGTTGCTGTTAAATGTTTGCACTTTTAAGTCATATACCATTGAAATATGGTTCTAATCAAGCCGAAATATTCAATAATCCTCGCGTAATGATGTCTTTGTAAAGATCATGTTAAGCTTTTGTAAAACGATTTTTTTTTCATTTGAGATATTTCTAACTGATCTTTTTTTCTGTTTTATTTGAAATTGTGAGTACAGATTATCTGAAACAGTTTCATGTCTATGTCTATTGAAGTTTTGAGAAAATGTCATAAAATATATATTTTGTTAAAAAGTCATGTGTACATATGTATCGTTATTCAAGAGGGTCTCGTATCATTTTGCGTATTTTTCAACAATATACCTTTAACTGGTGAGTTTGGTTTGAGGTCACTGGTTTCTGTTATTATGTAAACTTCGAGGTATAAAATTGGTCGTAAGACTTGTGTAGATTACCAGTTTGCTGACGTTTTTTATATTGATGTTTTCTCTGTACGCTCAATTGGCGTTCTGATATACACCTTTGTGTTTTTTATGTTCTGAAGTTCTTATATACATATTCTTTTTCTTTGTTACAGAAACTATAGGTTTTCATTGTCACTTCTGTATTACCCCTTTAATAAACAATCAAGACAATGTTCTTTTTCAGACGAAAATGAACAAGGGACCCCGGAAGAGCAAGCAGCAAATAAAAAAGTGTTTAGTGACGAAGAACTGAGCAACATTGTAGAAATGGTTCTCAAAGAGGATGATTTAGATAAGGACGGTTATATTACCTACACCGAGTTCGTTAAGGCTCAACGAAAAGCACAAGGGACCGATAAGTTATAGAGAGTGTTTTCATAGGCCTAAAATGATCTGTTGGAAATGTTGACATGGTGTATCGTATGAGTATTTAGTTTATTCCATCAATTCATGGAATCATTTCAAAAGCCTTATATTGTCGATTTTGTTAATCTTTAATTTTCTTTTTGTTTTCCCCTTTAATTTTGTAAATTTCTTCAATATTTATATCCACAGACAATGTCAGTATTTGACTTTTCATATAAAATATTACATGGATCTTTTCCCTTCTTCTGGTATTTTAATGAACAACAGGTATGCTGGTTCAGCTTAAGGGAAATTGCGCTTGTTTCGAATCTAAAAGGAAAGTTAATTGTATGGTTTATTACTGAATAGGAAAGTATAACACTCAAAGCACCAGAATTCTCCTGGCAGCACTACAAGATATAGCCAATCCCATAGAATGGTTACAATATTCTTCAATGATCAACTAAAATCTGTATTTTCTAACAATCAGTAAAGGTTTTATTTCGTCACAAAATGAAGTTGTTGATCACTGCCGAATACCAAAATGCGCACCGGGATTGAAAATGGACATATATTGCATTTAAGTATTTTTTAACAATGTCTCATTTCAAATATACAACTTTTCTTTGGCATATATTGAAAACATAGTGTTAGTTTAGAGATTGGACATTTTAATAGATGTAGTAAATTTGGATACAAATTGTTGTTAATGTTTTATAGAAATTTGTACATTTTTTTAATGTTTATTTTTTCTGCCGAATTGTTTGAAACCAAATAAATAATTTACCTGGAACTCATTTTCACAACACAGGGCAGGGTGATAGAAATCCATTCCTTTCACTAGTGATGTACAGAGTGTGCCGGTGTAACTGCGTGTGTATTTATACTCATCTAGTGCTTTATATTACCTACTCTGCTATCATCTTATATTTAGCTTTAAACAACCTCAGATTTGAGTTTTTGAGGTGAATTAAAATAATGTACTTAGATATAGTTGTTTCAGTTCGGGATTTACTCTCGTAACAAATATATGAGAAAAATACACGAACCCCAAACAGGTGATTGAAGAACGATTGATAATTTTATAGGATGAACTAGTCAAATTTGTTGATACAAATTAAGCTTATTTACTTGTTGACAATTTTATTTTCGGTCACACAAAGTGTTTACATATTATTTATATATGGTAAATGTCCTGCGATACATTTTGCAGCGTCTACTAGATTGACGAAAATGGAGAACAGTTGTTGAAAGGCCAGGACAAAATTGTGTTCAAATTTATATTCAACATTTCTGTTGTGATTTTCATCGTTTCCCTGGAGTTGAAATGGACATGATATCTTCTTTATGAATGTGGTCACATATTTTGTGTGTATAAGTGTAAACTGTAAAACGTGTCATTATTGATGTCATAGTTTATATGTAGAAAAAAAACTACATGAATATATTGATTTAAGAATGAGTGAACGTTAATGATATATTTGATAAAAAGGCCTTGATAAATAGCCGTTTACTTATTTAAATCTTTGTCCTTGTTTCCAATATATAATTATGGTTTCTGTCGAATGAATATTTGTCTGTAATCAATGTAGTTTTTTTATTATGACAATAATTCAAACAGAGACTGTGTTATTTTAGTTAAACCTATCTTGCTTCTTTCAAACTTACATGACTGTATAGTTTATGTACACTATTGAACGTACGAATCACGGTTGATTTGATTAAAAGGATCTCGATGAAGCGGAATCTCGCTAGCCTTTTCCACCTCTTTCGTATGATATGTAATTAGGCAAATCTGTATTACCGGTCGGGACTAAATTTCAGGATGTGATTGTTTTGGTACCTTGCCATGAAATCACAATATTTCTACCATAACTTCAATGATGTTTTTGGACAAACAAGTTACATTGAATATATCCCCCGCCTCTCACATTCCATATTTGGATGTATGTGCGTGTACGTATGTTTGTGATGGTGGTAGCTCAGTCTGGTTGTATACAAGTTTGTGAATTCAGTAAATAAATCGGAAAGTATTTTATTACTCAGAAAATGTCTTTGTTTTATTTGTATTTAATTTGCCATGCTTTAATAGTTGCACGTCCAAAACATACACTTGGCTTTCTTCTAAAATTACCAGATATATGAAAAAAACGAAATTTACTTAATTGTGGTACTAGTGCACCTCCCCTTCTAGATTTTGACATTTCTCTGGATCTCTTTGAATTTTCCATAGTCATAGCATCACTGACTAATCTAGAAGGACGAAACAGCTGTATGTGACCGTCTAATTATTTGTGTGACTCTACTCTAACTCATCTGCATTTATATTTAAAGGTGCTGTTCACTTGTGTCTTTTGCACAATCTTCAAACTTTGACTTTAAGTTACAGGCCGATCTATAACGATATATATTCTTTCATTACTGGAAAACTGTAACATCAAATATTAGCACTCAAACTACACCAGTTTGATACCAATTTATATTTCGTATTTCGTATATTAAGCTTATACATGTAGATCAAACAGTTTATTGTTGACGAAGATAACGTAACAAGACTAAGGTAAACTAATTTTGTAAAGCATATGATAAATATGTTTTAAGTAGTTATCATTTTGATAATTGCTGGTAATTATTTTTCCGATTCTAAACAAAAATAACACGAAGATGTCATAGATGTGGTTAAATGGAATGGGTCGACTTGTTTGAAATATACAAACAAAGTAGCAGCAATACTGGGTTTGATGAATGAAGTATTTACCAGTACCGTAAAATATTGTATCAGAATTTATTAGTTACCGTTAATAATTTCTTCAGTTTATAATAAATTATAGAACTACTTATTGTAATCTGCGTTTTCAGAAATGCACGTGTTACTAACATGCTTATCGCCAATAACAATGTGAAGTATATTAAAAATCAACAATTTCCCTTAATCCCAAATTTCTGGTGAAATGTGTGCTATTCATTTTAGTATAAAGCGAATTGTGCATTTAAGTAAACTAATTTAACTTCATTTAAATAGCCTGCGAATTTTTCGTGTTCTCAATGAAACACTAGATGATTAGAACACGCAATAACTGATGTATTCCAAAATAATTAAATAAAATTTATTTTAAAAAAAGGAATGGTACAATAGATATGTTACTAATGAAATAAAAACATGGTGACGCACAGAAAAAATATCGAACGCGTAAATTGTTTTCCTTACATCTTTTGGAGACAGCGCAATGTAAGGATATGTCAATTGAGGATAGGAAATTAAAAAAATAACAACAGAGATAAAAGTGTTTTATCGAGTCTATTAATTGAAGTCACACTCCGTGATATGTACAATATATTTGGCTCTTTACAACTGTACCAGCATGGCACACGAAGCAGGGTATACAAATCAGGGGAATTGAACAGTGGCATGTTAGCAATAGTATTGTTATAGTTTAAGTTTCAAAACCATAAACAAGTATTGTCGTAAAATTGACAGAAAATGAAAACGTAGTGTTTTTTGTTCAATTTTAGTGACAATACTGAAACGAGCAGAAAACATGGATTTCATAAGGAATTATAAATGACGTATGTTTTCATGAAAATAAGGTATAGAAGACTTCTATATAACGGTATATTGATGACATATATTTTGAGGAATCCTTGAATTTACCTTTCAACAAAATATTGATAATGACAATTACACAAATATTAAACATTTACATTACATAAATTATTGCTTCAATACACGTGATAAAAGTATTTTACAATATCTAAAGTGGAACAATTAATATTTATATTTTATAATGACGACAAAACATGTAAATAATATATATATATATTATTCCCTATAGATGCATCCTCTCAGTATGTTTACAAAATTATATTGCATGTAGAGAACTATCAACCACTGGTCTGTGTTATACATGCATAAAAAGCATATTGAACTTCAGTTCCGTTAGACATAACGTATTCCTGTGGTGGACTTCTGACTTTGGCTTTCATGTTTATGTAATCCTCACCCATAGTCTAAATTTCTACAACTCCGGAAAAGAATATGGCACACAATTGCCAGTTCGAAATGCATCGACAAGGAAATCACATCTAAATATTTACACAAGTCCTCCTTCAATGGAAACACATTCCATATTATTTGGCAAGCACTGAAGTAATGTATATTTATCGAATTGCTAACGATTCGAAACGTAACATGCATGTTTATTTTACACAAATTGTAATGATCTGCATCTTTCCATCGTTAGGCGAGATCGCTTTATCATCTTCGTAATACTGCTGTAGTAAGTTTTGATTGTCCGTTAACGGTTGGCATCCGCAGCGCTAAAGCGCCGATTGTCTATTGCTCATATAAATAAGTTGGCGCTCCGGCGCCGGGAGTCGCCGAGTTTGACAGTCATGCTTGATACTGTAGTACGGAGTTGGACAACCCATGGTGTGCGTTGTTCATTCGGAGTGCCGTCAAACTTTTATTGTACCAATCATCCTCGTGGGACTCCTGATTTTAAATAAAACAAACAAATAAACATTTTAATTGAAATAACAGGTTTTGTAATTGGACATATGGCAAACCATTTAAACATAAATGTAAATGTAAACAACCCCGTTATGAAGGCAGATAGACAATCGAGGGAGTAGAAATACTGGTAGTGTATAGAGTACTATCACAGGAAAATGATATAATATGTTATATCAGATGATATTGAGACGTTCTAAAATTCAGATGACTTTTTGTCAAAGGAAACAAAGAAATTGAATAAGTGGACTATATTAATGTTCTGCTGTGTTTATAATTCTGTCTTACGGTGGCTTTTATTATTACTGGATTGATGTATTTGAAATTGGATATATATGTATTTTTATGCAGTTTAGATTTTTTTACAAGTGAAACAGTATTTCGTTTTTCTCTAACAGCAGCACCTATATTGTGTCAATTTAACTTCAAAATGCATACGTAATTTCGTGCCAAATATAAGACAAACACATTCGTATCTTCTATCAGTAACATTTTCAAGCGCAGCATAATGACCCAAGGTCTAAACACTAACCAAGTTGTAGTCTGGTGTCATCTGGAACTGTTGCACCTGACGGGGCATCGACGCCATGTTGCCCGTAGGCATACTACTCATCCCACCGAACTGGGCTACAGGAGGATACGAGGAGTTCATCTGTGGATAGCGTGCCATCGTGTTCATGTTGGTGGGAGTTGGATAAGCAGCATAGGGTCGGGATGTCGTGGGGTATATGTTTCTCATCATCCCATTACAAGCTGGGTTGATGACTGGAGACAACGATTTGGCCAATTGCTTTTCCTGCTTCCGGTATTTTGCCCTGCGGTTCTGGAACCATACCTGTAGAAAAGACATCAGACATGTTCATACACACAAGTCAAAAGATAATGAAAACAATAACAAACTTGAAGGGTTTTGTAGGCATACCAACCTAAAGGCAAATGCGGCAAAAATAGTGGAGACAACAACAATGGACTTAAAAAACAAAAGGTTATAAATTATTGAAATGCACAGCTAATAAATGATTATTGTAAATTCCATCGAAAATGGAAAATATTTATTTTAGCTATTCGTATATAATTCTATTTTATTTCAACGAACATGATCAAAAAGGTAAAAACATATTACATGGAGCCCTTTCAGAAACCTCGAAATATACATACATACATTGATTATGCATTTCTTTGATTTGCATATCAATAATGAATGTAATTAAAGAGTCATAGAATACGTCGATAACATTTTCTAAAACACTTGTCTACGTGTACATGCAATGTTCATGTCTCAATATCGTATACATACTAGGAAAGTATTGATTTTGAACACAATCTTTTACGTGTTGGAATTTTATTTGCTTTAACTTGACGGCGTTCTGAGTGTGAAATGACTAGATTTATAACGCAGCTGGGTTCGAGGTAACAACATTAGTGCTTTCTTCAGTTCTGTCTGCATCGATAAAATAAAAATGTTCTGAATCGAGCTAAACATTATGTCCTTGTTAATGTTATTGCTTACTTCAGCGTTCCGTCAGATTCAAAAATTCAAAGCGTATTTCAAATTGGTTTTTGAACAAGAATAACTAAGCATTTCTGGAGGAGTGTTTTCAATTCAAATAAAGACAGTTCATTAAAAATGTCAACATGTATTTTTAAATTGATGAAAATAAATAAAAAAAGATTCTTTGGAGTTTTTGTAATGTTTTGTCACTGGAATTACGACTGGTTCATTTAAACTACAGTCACATCGCGTAGATTCGTGTCAGAAGAGCTGTGGACAAAGCAGTTTCGTGCAGATAGGAAGCGGAACAAGCTTCTGGATAGAGGGTTATTTTGCATACTTAATTGAAATCAAATAGACAGTGATGATACGTGTTATAAAAACATTCCATAGCGTTTAATGAAGCAGAAGTGTGCTTCTTGGAGCGCGCAGAACTGACTACAACAATCGTCGTACGCAAACCAGAGTACGCTCTCTTGGAAAACTGTCCTGGAGTCAGCCAACAACACGACAAGAAGCTGAATTGATTTCAATTACCAACCCGTCACAGAGAACGCCAGATTCATCAGTGGTGAACTGTAGTAATTGTGATTATAAAATCGTACTTTCTGTGCCAATGCACTACCACGAGATCTGGCATGCAAGGCTGGGAATGACTGTTAGAGGTTGCTCGACAAGGGAGCTGTACAAGCACTCCCATCAGTCACAGAACACGCACCACAGAACCCGTGTTCATGCAAAGTGGGGCCTTTAAACATGCGCTACTCTCTCAGCCTTTTTCCAACTAACGGATATTCCGTAATTCAATTACTGTGGTAATGAATTCGTGTTCTGGCCACTAAGGTAGCCCTTTATTGGAGCAATTAGTGCGCTTTGTCATGTTTTCCGTCATCAATGTCCGTTTGTATGAAGAGCACCTGCTGACAAATCGATTATAATTCTGGTCGCTTGGCTACTCTCCACCCCTCGAAGATTCTCGAATATCGGATGATAGGACTATACTTTTGTCAGAATTCGTATTTCTTCCTATGCCATGTTTCTGTTTCGTACATTCCTCAAGTTGAGACAATCAACAAAATGCCTTACTTCACCATTCCTTAGTCGAAAATCGGGTACCAAACATTTGCGCTCTATCCGACAAGTTTGAATGAAATAATATTTATAATAGTCATCTAATACATTGAAGTATGAAGCATTTACGATTTCCAGCTAGTTTTAAATCATAGATTATTAGCACTACTTAAAAGGGTAAAAACTAATATCCATGAACAACTAGTGTGTGTTCTCCTATTCATTTAGAATTCGCGTGTACCCCATTTACAATTCTACAACTGGCACGTGTCTAGCGTGTGTTTCGACGTCCGCCCACACGTGTTGGAACAATCGAGGCATCATCACCTCTTAGCATGTCCTATTTTAGCATAAATACCGTAACATACTGCTTCCCTGATGTTACGACATACCACAAAATAGAGGAAGCGATGGTAAGTTACCTGTTGGTCAGATAGGCATTCAAATTTAAATAGGCTTTTAATATCCATCAATTTTCCTGGACATTATTTTAACTCTAAAGAACGGAATGTATTATATTGATCAAATATCACTGCAATTCTGAATTGTCAACATTCTCAGTAGTGGTATGTAGGAAGATTTTTTAAAAATTGCTTCAGATGAAATGTACATTTAAATACTAATTATTATGAACACAACTTAAAAAACACTAATGCTGCAAAATTTCAAGTAAAATTAAACACAGGGACGCCAATATTTCCCTTAATTAGATATAATGTCCATAAAATGTGAATGAATAATCTATTGATGATCTGTTTCATCGTTTTAATAAAGGTTAAAGGCTTTTGTTTTCGAAACATGGTAGCAGTGAAGCGGATCTCTTATTAGATATCTAAATGTTTACGTTCTGCGTATCTCTTTAATAAATGTAACTTTCCTGTTCATTAGGAACATCCACATAATAGACATTTAATTTACGATGCATGCCTAACTTTCCGTGAAAAATCAAATTGGTTTACTAAACGATATTTCAAACTAATGTGAAGCGTATGTATCATATCTAAGACCTTGAGATATTGTATTATAGACTGAGATCGAGCAATAATTACTGTCTGACGCCCTAATGATATATCAGTAGCCATACAGGTGATATCAACAGAAAAAAATTACCAAAAGAGAAGATGTATCACCAAACCAAAGAGCCTGACTCAATGCTGTAAAAGGAGCTGTTTTCGGGGGATTTTAATTTTCGCTCGTTATTTTAGATACTGAAATTGTGGGAAAATATATACATTGAAATGATATGACATAACTCCTTACACAGAAATACAACGTTTTGCTTTAAGGTTTTTTTAAGCCGTGAAAAATTGAACTATTTTAATTTATTGCTGAAATTGTTATCAACAATGCTTTGAGTATTGAAACGAAAATGCCTCTTTGTGGCTCGTGTTTGTTAAAGAGGCTGAAATTAATAATAAATTCAGTTTACATTAATTTAGTTAGCAATACAATATTTAATAAGAATTATCAAGGGTCCCAGTTTTAACTTGTTTTTGTCCCGTTTACAATATTCTTCTTTATCAGTAAGATATGTCAAAAAGGATAAAATATGCCTATAAAAAGAATCAAGCATATAAACGTATACTGTAACTGATATTTAAGAAACATTTCAAAATATCTAAATAAAGTTTTGTTCAATTTCTTTCACAATGAAGTTTCTTTCTCAGAGCTAAATGGTTTTCAAAATATTTTTCTTCTTTTTTTTCCTAGCAGTCATCCCTAACAAAAAGCCAAAAGAAATTTATTTCAAAACACTGTTAATAGAAATATTCCACATTACTTATTTTCCCTTAGCTATTTACGAAATATATTGAGGAAGACTGATCGACATGAAGCCAGTCAGAAGGATCAGGATGTTAATTTTTCTACATCAATGTTTGGAATAACATGAGCGGCTCAGGCCCTTGGTGTAACCTCCTAACGATTTCGGTGCCAGCTTGGATTGCTTTTCGCCCGAATTCTTCTAAACTGAACACCGCGGAGACCAAAACGCGTTCTACGATGCTGAAACTCAACACTGCCTTAAGATACAAATTTGCAAGCTTTATGAGCCGTGAGACCAGAGCCAAATCAAGAGCATTTGCCGATCTTGCCGCCTTGGCTGTTTGGCACTCAAAGTGTCTCTAGCTTGTTCTGGTAGCGTCTCCCGAGAGACCAGCGGCGCTTCTCGAGATTGACACAGTCCTTAATGGACTACCCTCTCACAGTGGCCGCTCGCTGCATTAACAACGCATAAAAATTCATCAAAGGAGATGTTGGGTTCAGAATCGCTTCTCGCCTGAATCATTTACGAAATTCAATTTCAAATCTTCCCCTAAGCTACTCTGTACGATAATGTTTTTACATAGCGCACATGACAACTTCGTTATATCAAAAATGGCTGCAAACACGTTTAAACATTTTGCAATTGGGCTAAGCGTATAGGAGCGCTGGAGAATTAATATTGGTGTGAATAGTTAGGGTCGTATCTATTGAAATTGCTTTAGTTTCATTGCTATCTCCAAATGAGAACAAATGTGATTTACTATAGATACTAAATGCTGCAAATGCCTTACAGACCGGAAGCTGGTTCTGTTGTTATTTCCAACTTGTATGTTTCGGTAAACGCAATGGGTTTTCTAGTATTTTTTTTATTTGTAAGATGTCTTCGAGACTTTTTACACACTTTGGAAGGAAATAATAATATTCAACCCAATTTTGGTTTGACATTTTTTTTTCTTTAAATGAACTTGATAACATTTATTTTTTAAAAGAAGTGTGTGCAGTATATCGTAGGTTGCAAAAACCAATGACAGTGCCTGGATACTTTGTCAATAGAAAGATTGTAACGATAAAAAAATAACTTAAATTTAAATCAAAGGGACCTACAAAAGTAACACACTTCGGAATAGTTTAATAAATTAGTTAACACTATACCAAAATTAGCAGGGAAGATCATCAATGTACTTCAATATTTCAATAAAGTAAACGATCGATATTCTTCTGAATAATTCGGTATGAAATCTGTTTAATAGACATAACCCCCATGGCATTTAATGGTGTGAATTTAAAAGCATATTAGCATGAATATATACATGTAATGGTAAATAAAGAAAATTTTGATTAAAAAATGTTTAGAGTAATTGTATTTTTAAAAGATTTTTTAAATAAATGAATATGTTTACTTTTTTAAATGATGTTGAAATATCTAATAATTGTTTGTTTGCTTGATGACCTGTTAAAACCCAGACTTAATGGATTCTCAAAAACTTTACGTATATAAATCCCTATACAAAAATGTTTCCCTTTCCATAATTCTTTGTCAGATGTGAATGTTACAATTGGGAGCACACATATGACAATGTGCTAGCAAATGTTCCTGTTATATTTGGTTAAATCATTAATCTGAATGAAATACTTTTCATAAATATGTCTGAAAATAAATTCGGACGGACTTCTTTCAAAATAATAAAATATTATACTAAGTTCAATGGTAAATAATAAACGAAACATACGTGTGATAGTTTGATAAGTTTAGTGTAAACGAATGTTTCACGTGTACAGCTCTCATTAAAAACAAAGGCAGCATTTAATTTGTAAATATAAACATCCCTTTTCTTATTCTGACACCCTCATCTCATCGGATGTATCTACTTTAATAAATACAATGTTGGATTATTTTGGTAACGATAATCTGTAAAATATCGTGAAAGGACACATTGGAATTCGCAACTTTTGAAAACCGATGTTATAGGTGAATAAAATGTGAAATTGGGTGTTCATCACACCATCAATACAAACGTTCACTTATGACACTTGTAAACAAGGCAAGGGTCAAAGTTTGATATAATGAATGTACGAAATAGTCAACAAGCAAGGAAACGATCTCATCACAAAGCTTAAACAAACAAAACCATACCGTCACACACAAGGAAACGATCTCATCACAAAGCTTAAACAAACTAAACCATACCGTCACACACTAGGAAAATATCTCATCACAAAGCTTAAACAAACAAAACCATGCCGTCACACACAAGGAAAAGATCTCATCACAAAGCTTAAACAAACTAAACCATACCGTCACACACAAGGAAACGATCTCATCACAAAGCTTAAACAAACAAAACCATACCGTCACACACAAGGAAAAGATCTCATCACAAAGCTTAAACAAACAAAACCATACCGTCACACACAAGGAAAAGATCTCATCACAAAGCTTAAACAAACAAAACCATCCCGTCACACACAAGGAAAAGATCTCATCACAAAGCTTAACAAACAAAACCATACCGTCACACACAAGGAAAAGATCTCATCACAAAGCTTAAACAAACAAAACCATACCGTCACACACAAGGAAAAGATCTCATCACAAAGCTTAAACAAACAAAACCATACCGTCACACACTAGGAAAATATCTCATCACAAAGCTTAAACAAACAAAACCATATCACACCGTCACACACAAGGAAACGATCTCATCACAAAGCTTAAACAAACAAAACCATACCGTCACACACAAGGAAAAGATCTCATCACAAAGCTTAACAAACAAAACATACCGTCACACACAAGGAAAAGATCTCATCACAAAGCTTAAACAAACTAAACCATACCGTCACACACAAGGAAAAGATCTCATCACAAAGCTTAACAAACAAAACATACCGTCACACACAAGGAAAAGATCTCATCACAAAGCTTAAACAAACTAAACCATACCGTCACACACAAGGAAAAGATCTCATCACAAAGCTTAAACAAACAAAACCATACCGTCACACACAAGGAAACGATCTCATCACAAAGCTTAAACAAACTAAACCATACCGTCACACACAAGGAAACGATCTCATCACAAAGCTTAAACAAACTAAACCATACCGTCACACACAAGGAAACGATCTCATCACAAAGTTTAAACAAACAAAACCATACCGTCACACACAAGGAAAAGATGAAACCTCCCGAATAAAATCCATATTGCATTTTAGTAAGTATAAAACAAACAAAAAAGAACGCAATTGATATAAAGAATATTGCATTACAGCGTCCTTAAATACAGGAATCTTGGCAAACGTAGACAGCCGGGTACCTCATGGACAAAATACGGGGACGAAAACTGGTCTCAAAATAAAGAGCTGAGAAGAACCGTAACACAAAGAACTACAGGTATAAATAGTGATAACAATGAAATAGAGATCACTGTTCTTTTATGTTATACTTGTATGGTAAGTATCACTTACAATAGCGTGGCATTCCAATATATATATATCAAAATATTCTAAGCAAAGGTATTGTATAGAAATATTTACATTAATGTGTTGTATGTTTGGTGAAGGTAGTAAGTGAGATTTGTCATTATATAAGAGATACGAATGTCGAAATTTAAGTCTTTGGTCAATCAAAATGTTGTAAATGGATATTGATTTCATCCTGCATTTTATCCTGATTCATACATTATTTGTAGATCTCGATAAGAAAACAAAAACATCTATAACTGCATTCGGGTCATCATATAAAATATTCTCTAAATTATTTGCAAAAATTACCGACTTTTCGTATTGCATGTTCTTAATTGGCATTTAGATATCATCTTACGCGTTTCCGAGAGTTAATAGCAAAAACACATCTATTAAATGATTAAGCCTATAAATTCTGTAGTTTGTTTCCAAAAGTAAATCGAGAAAAACTTAAGAAACCCCTGCAGCGTGTGAAATGATAGATTTCAATATACATTCAACCATCGTGTCTTGGAAATTCTTTACTTCTTCCTGGGCCCTAAGCCTCAGAGGCGTGATTTAGTTGAGTTCATTATTTGTTTCTGCCGAATTTAATTCGAAGGCTGTATTAAAAGGAGCAATTCACTTGTATGTCTTTTGAACAATCTTCCGACGACAACCATCAGACTGTGTTCCTCAATCTGTTTACTTTACCCACTTTATTATAAAATAATTTCACATATTTTCATTATTATTAGTAATTATTATCATTATTATTTTTCTAGGAATAACATATCTTTGTTTTGTTAATGGAGGTAAATAATCAAAGCTATCGTGATAGAATATTCTCATGTAAAAACAGGACAGGTAGTTACGATGTTAAACAAGATGTGATATACAATTGCCTAACTAGTACTTCCGATTTATTCAATCAATAAAATATTTAATTACATGCCGTATGTTGTTCTCTTTTAAATGTTTTATGTATTTTAGCTTCAAAACTTAATCAATCTCTGATTTTATTGAAATCGCTTGAATTGAGAAATTGAAAATTTTAGAAAATATGGAAAGCATCCTCATAAATTTGATGTGTGCAAACATTTTTTTCCAAATAAACTATGGCAATGTAACTGAGTAATACCATTCTTTTTATATCTGTCTTAGAATTCATTAAATATATGTAAGATATATTTTTAATTGTTTGTGGAATTAAACCCGAATGTATTTGTATTATTCGTTTTGAATGTATCCATCCAACACACATATATATATGAATATATATTATATATTAGTGAGATACATGCTATTGTTGTGATACATATATTACTGTTGTTGTGTTTCAGAGATCAACGACCATTTTTTTTTATTACGATGTCGTTTTTATTACAATGTCGAATTTTCGCCGAGCTTCGGGTCCGTTGTTTTAGTAGTCTGAGCCATCCTTATCAACAGAAATTATACTTTTCGGTTACAGCGAGCTTACAAATGATGAAAACTCCTTGATAATTTCCTTTGTTTAAAACTAAACTACCTGTTCTTAGGTTTAAATGATCGTTTTAGACCGATGCACAAATGTCACAGCACGTGTTTTTCCTGTTTAGATTATGTCCTCCCATTTTTTCACTTCTTTTCCCTTCATATCTTTCACATCCATGTCTTCTACTTACTGTTTTACTAATTTTTCACAATACAGAAAAGTTTCCTATTCATGTGTTACTAACAGATTTATATAAACTGCAAAGTTTGTCTCTGAATCCGATCGAAATGTGATTCTTACTGCTTTTCTGTATGTACAAAATGTAAATGTATATAATTATGAATGAAATAAAGTTTGATGTGCTTCACTCACATTTTATTTATTTATTTGTTTTTGTTTTGTTATTTTATTTTATTTATTTTTTTATTTATTTATTTATCTTTTCATTTTTTTTATTTATTTATTTATCTATTCATTTTCTTTTTATTTATTTATTTTTTGCTTTTGTTTTTTGTCTATAAACATATAGATGTTTTTATGATTTATACCACTTGTCTTCCAACAGGAAAAAATCACAAGTTCTGGTTCGGAAATAATATCTTTAAAGGCTTGTTGTTATAGTTCGAAGGCGTTAATCAATTACAGCAAAAATATTATAGATGTCAATCAAGATTATCATAAGAAATTTAATAACAGAAAAATGTAAAATTATTACAATGCTATACTTTGAAAAAATTATGGATAACCTTTTATTACTTAACATTATACAGTTAGATACCATAGCATTTTATCCAAACACTTAAAGATATATATATTGCAAAATAAAATACAAAACTATCACATTTCTACACATCCTAAAAAGGGTTTATCGCTAAATTGAAGTCTTGTAGGCAAACATCAGATAAATTTGTCATTACTGATGAAATTTCTCCACATATTAAAGAAATATATATTATTTTTGCCAACAAAATCGACATTAACCGAAAAACAAAAACAAAACAAAATATATAATCATCAATAAATTAATAAATAAAAACAAAATAAAAATTAATCCTACTCTACCCCCTGTTTATAACCTAATATTAAACTCGTGAATTACCTAATGTTACTAATATCAATGAAACTATAGACTCAGGACCTGACAGAAATGTATTTTATATTAGATTTTATGAAACGAGTCAGAGAAGGTTTGCATTTTTTCTAATCATGACTAGTAAAAACCTCCGAGACAAATTTAAGATATTTTTTATCATATAACTCACAATCAATACATTCTGATAAAATTTCTAGAGCAATATGAAAACGGTGCCGTTAATTTTTGTATCGTTTTCAATTCATGACGTAACGTCATTGTCCTTATTATGACATTACAATCAATCTCTGAATGGCCCAGCCAATGAAAAACGGTCGAAGGCCTAGTGATCGAGTGAAATGAATATAAAAAAATTGTTACCTTCCACATTTTAGAGTGTATGACACAGTCGTATCTACCTTTTAACCAAATTATGAAAATGTTTTTAAGTTCATTTGGCGTAGTTCCTTCAATAGATAGCCAACCCTGAATCGGCTCAAATTCCGAACAAAAAATAATTTTGTTGTTTTTGTCTTATAGCAAACTGTTCCGTAATAGATTTCTTTGAAATAAAGATGAACGAATACATGTTTGGGGAAAATGAATGACCTAAGAGCACTTAATTCTTTAATTTCTTGTCCACGTGTTGTTATGAATTGTACATGTAATATGTGAAAACGTAGCAGGCAATCTATAAGAAAATTATTGGTATTAGGCACCTGTTTCTTTACTGTAGGGTATGGCAAAGCATGCTGGTAACGACTACTCGATGTTGCATATAGTTAAACTCTTACAAGTTTTCCGATAATTAAAATAAAAACCATGTATGCCTTTGGGTTTTATCCTAGAATAATGTCATGCTAACAGTTTCCTATTTCCTCAGGAACATCTTCTTTCCACTCCAATAAGACTCGTCGTTAAAGGGCAGTAGAAAAACCAAATCCTTTAAAACGAACGAAAAGCTTTTGTACGCGTTTGATGTGAGACATTCACCCCTGATTGTGACTACATCTGTCAACATTCCTTGCTATTTCTGGATTTTAACATCGAACTTGGAGATGAGCTTTCATTTAAGATTCTTTCTTATTATTCATAACCACCAATTCTAACCCGAGGGGATAAATTTCTGTTTCACTCAAGTTTAAAACAGCGTGGTGCTTGGCTTTTATCTCCTCCCAATCGCCGACCTCTCCCTTCAATGTCTGATCGATGAGTAAAGACCATTATTGTGTCGAATATGGTTTAACTAGATAATGTATAGATACGGAGGGACAGTGTCACGTCCATTATGTTATTGCATATGCTTTCCACATTTTCTGTTGGCTCCCAGATCACAACTAATGGATATACATGTTTGCACTTTCATTTTTTTTCTCGATATTTTCTTGAAATTTTCTTTCGATACACGAAAGTACACAACCTTTAAGCTTATTTTATAACTTCTACAAAGTTAATCTATTTTAATTCAGGCTTAATAGAATTGTCGACAACGTTGTCCAGTTTCTAATCTTTATCACGGCATTAAAATACCCATAACTGTAGTGTTGGAGCAAGATGAAAGTTAAATGTACAAAATACTTAGTATATGAAAGCGATGCGAATCGTTGCTATAAATCGAATATAAGGGAAATTAGCTATTTATTTTCTTCATGGAATTCGTGTCAACATACATCTGTATTTTATTTCATAAATTTTACCTAGAAAATGAAATATCAAGCATTGACATCTTACATTGAAGTTTTATTATAGATTTTTTTAAACATAAAAGTTTTTTTTTTGGTTTTTTTTCGTGGGTACATTTGTTAACTGCAAAACAGAAATGTCAAATTAGCTCGTGCAGCAGTATATAATAGATATATGTACAAGACCCTTTGTAATGAAACTGCGTCGTGGGTGCGGAAAGGCCTCCAACGAGTCCTATTTGGACAATAAAGGTCTTTACACAACCATATCTAAGAGAGGAGGGGCACCTTTTGTTTGCATCGTCACAAGATGGCAGCGTCCAGGTTCAAATTGTTGCAGTGATTTGATTTAAACATATTTTATTATCAGGAACAGATAAATGGATCAGACCAAGATCTAACTACTTATTAAATCTTCTCCATAATTAAAATTACACATAATTTACATACTGCACGTGACACATATTTATAACTATAAAAATGAAAATATGTAATTCTTACAATTATAAGTTTAAATCATTTTATCAAAAGGAAGAAAATATGAGAAGATAGAAAGAACAGAAGAGAAGAAAAATATATAGATTTGATATCAATTCGCAGTTAAAACTGATCGTAGAAAGGATGTATTTAATTTCGTCACATTTCCAACCTTGATAAATATTCCTAATGATGGATAAATACAGGAAAAACACATTTAAAACAACATGATTTACTCGTCATCCAAAACGTTTACACTGACAAGTGTTGCCTAGCTACCAAACGGTAAACACAGTGGTCGATCAAATGTGGGTATAGAGATAATTGTCTATTTTATGAGAATGCAGCCCATAAGCATTTCCCAAACAGTATTACAGAATTCTAAAACACTGCGAGAGTCAAACTTTTCCCGCACATATTACATATTACGAAGCACGGTTACGATTGTGTTGATAAAAAATCTCTGATTTTATTTCATGTATAGAATTTTAGTAGAGAAATTATTGACCCAGAAAAGGTCCCATGATATTGTTATTGAGTCAAATGAGGACACTGCCTATTGAGAAGTCAGATGAAAGTTATTCGCCCTTAGTAAAAAAAAATCCGCGTGGTATTCCTGCGAAGGTTGCTGAGAATAAAACAAACAACCCCAAGACATGTTTGAGTACCCAAAGAACTAGCGGGAGGTCATTAACTGCTACAAATCGGGTCTTTGACAAAACAGAGAAGTTCTGAGTTCAATCGACCACGAAATCTAACGGTACCGTTGTCTAGGTCCTGTTAAAGGGACAGCCTATAGAAACCCTGTGGTGACGATTTCACGCCGGAAAATTCCATCTGTCTCCCAGAATCTGTCTGATGATGGTCACAGACATTTTCCGATTCCGTGTTGACAGACCGAGTTCGTGGGAGGTCGGGACAATGTTCTACTGAAGACATACGTTAATTGAGCCATTGTTAAATTAACAAGGCCTTTAATTGCTGCTGGTGGACTACTGAGTTCGCATGCAACTCTCTAAACTGTAGCACACAGGTGATCATAGTAGTAGCTCATGACCGATTTTTTCGAATCACATTTCATTCATATCGATAAGAAAGAAATAGATGAATAAATTCGAAATTTCATTTTACTGGTCATTGCTTTATCTCCAACAATTCTAATTATTCATTTTTTTTCGTCATTTAAAAAAAAGTTTATTTCACTGACAATTCCATTAAGCTGACAATGCTGGGATCGTATAACGGGTGAGTAACGAATTAATTACTAAGTCTGGAGGTTGACGGAAAGCATCAGTAGCTTAATGCGACACTAACCTAGTATGACTCAACATTGTTTTGAAATCAAAATATCTAATTTATAACAGTACAAACCCCTTGTCCAAATTCATCAAATTAGTTATAGATTTCAGATTCATCGAACATTGCTTTAATGGGTTATATTTTAAAATAAAAATTTCATCAACATGGTGGTAGAAGTAAATAAATCTTGTCCAGCGCGATGAACACGCGTAATTGATTCTACGTATACACATCACATTTCGTTAATGTCATTGTCAGAAACTGAACGTAAAAATAATCACTGATTTGATTTTAAGTTGGTGCTACGCCGGCGAATTTTAGAACTCACACATCTTATCTTAGATATAATATACATGTATCACAATTTAGTAATACTAAATTTAACAAGTATTTTAGTTTTAAACAGTTTTGATGATGAAAGGAGAAACAATACTGGGGTTGGGGTAGAGGATGAGGAGGGCTACGCTGTGATAGGGAATAGGGGTCACACTGTAAGGAGGAGGGTAGTACCACACTGAGAGGAGAATGAGGAACCACACTTTAATGAGGGAAAAGGGAACACATTGACGGGCGAGGAGGGACCACACTGTTAGTGGGAAGGAGGGACAAATACTGTGAGGGGGAGGGAGGAACCACACTGTGAGGGCGAGGGAGGGACCAAATTGTGAGGGGGAGGGAGGGATCACATTGTGAGAGAGAGGGCGGGACCACACTGTGAGGGGGATGGAGGGAGGAGGAGGGACAAGACACTGTTAGTGGGGAGGAAGGACGACACTGTTAGTGGGGAGGAGGGAGGAGACACTGTCAATAGGGAGGAGGGACGACACTGTTAGAGGGGAGGTGGGACGACAATGTAAGTGGGGAGGAGGGACGACACTTTTAGTGGGGAGGGACGACACTGTTAGTGGGGAGGAGAGACAACACTGTTAGTGGGGAGGTGGGAAGACACTGTTAGTGGGGAGGAGTGACGACACTTTTAGTGGGGAGGGACGACACAGTAAGTGGGGAGGGGGGACGAGACACTGTCAGTGGGAAGGAGGGACGACACTGTTAGAGGGGAGGTGGGACGACACTGTAAGTGGCGAGGAGGGACGACACTTTTAGTGGGGAGGGACGACACTGTTAGTAGGGAGGAGGGACGACGCTGTTAGTGGGGAGGTGGGAGGACACTGTTAGTGGGGAGGAGTGACGACACTTTTAGTGGGGGGGGGGGACGACACTGTTAGTGGGGAGGTGGGACGATACTGTTAGTGAGGAGGAGAGACAACGCTGTTAGTGGGGAGGAGGGACGACACTGTTAGTGGGGAGGAGGGACGACACTGTTAGTGGGAAGGTGGGACGATACTGTTAGTGGGGAGGAGGGACGACACTGTTAGTGGGGAGAAGGGACGACACTGTCAGTGAGAAGGTGGGACGATACTGTTAGTGAGGAGGAGAGACAACGCTGTTAGTGGGGAGGAGGGACGACACTGTCAGTGGGAAGGTGGGACGACACTGTTAGTGGGGAGGAGGGACGACACTGTTAGTGAGGAGGAGGGACGACACTGTTAGTGGGGAGGTGGGACGATACTGTTAGTGAGGAGGAGAGACAACGCTGAGGGAACGACGACACTGTCATTGGACGACACTGTTAGTGGGAAGGGGGACGACACTGTTATTCAACTGTTAGGGGAGGTAGGATGATACTGTTAGTGGTTAGTGAAGAGGTGGGACGACACTGTTAGTGGGGAGGAGGGACGACATTGTTAGTGGGGGGGGGGACGAAACTGTCAATGGGGAGGTGGGACGATACTGTTAGTGGGGAAGAGACGACACTGTCAGTGGGAAGGAGGGATGACACTGTCAATGGGGAGGTGGGACGACACTGTTAGTGGGGAGGTGGGACGACACTGTTAGCGGGGAGGAGGGGCGACACTGTTAGCGGGGAGGAGGGACGACACTGTTAGTGAGGAGGTGGGACGACACTGTTTGTGGGGAGGAGGGGCGACACTGTAAGTGAGGAGGTGGGACGACACTGTTAGTGGGGAGGATGGACGACACTGTTTGTGGGGAGGAGTGACGACATTGTCAGTGGGAAGGTGGGACGACACTGTTTGTGGGGAGGAGGGACGACATTGTTAGTGAGGAAGTGGGACGATATTGTTAGTGAGGAGGTGGAGGGACGACACTGTTAGTGGGGAGGATGGACGACACTGTTAGTGAGGAGGTGGGACGATACTGTTAGTGAGGAGGTGGAGGGACGACACTGTTAAAGAGGAGGAGGAGGGACGACACTGTTAGGGAGGAGGAGGGACAACACTGTTAGTGAGGAGGTGGGACGACACTGTTAGGGAGGAGGAAGGACGACACTGTTATGGGGAGGTTGGTGGACACTGTTAGGGAGGAGGAGGGACGACACTGTTAGGGAGGAGGAGGAGGGACGACACTGTTATGGGGAGGTGGATGGACACTGTTAGTGAGGAGGAGGGACGACACTGTTAAGGAGGAGGAGGGACGACACTGTTAGTGAGGAGGTGAGACGACACTGTTAGGGAGGAGGAGGGACGACACTGTTATGGGGAGGTGGATGGACACCGTTAGTGAGGAGGACTGACGACACTGATAGCGGGGAGGAGGGACGACACTGTTAGTGGGGAGGTGGGTGGACACTGTTAGTGGGAAGGTCTGACGACACTGTTAGTTGAGAGGTGGGACGACACTGTTAGTGGGGAGAAAGGGAGACACTGTGAGTGGGGCGGATGGACGCCTTTTTATTGGGGAGGAGGAACGACACTTTGACAGTAAAGGACGGACGGTGCTGTGGTTGGGGAGGAGAGATAAGACTTTGACGGTGGGGGAGAATCTTGGAATGGGCAGGAGGCTATTTGGAAGGACATTGACTGTGTTTTTTGCAAGTATTCATCACTAATTCATTACATTAATAAAACCGAATAAAACTTTGGTCGGGAAAAAAAAGGTAATTTTTATACATATCGTACCTGTATTCGAGCTTCATTTAACTTGGTAATTCGCGCCAGTTCTTCTCTACAGTAAATATCCGGGTAGTGAGATTTTGAGAAAGCGGCCTCTAATTCTTGTAGTTGTTCCTGTGTGAAAGTTGTCCGATGTCTTCGTCGCGCGGGAGTAGGACAAGATGATGGGTTGTGTCCTGTACCCGACCCTCCAGTTCCTACCCCTCCAATCGACGAACCAGATCCTGATCCGGGCTCATGTTTTATCTTTTTAAATGCACCCTCTTGACCTGTAATAAAACAAATGATAAAATTTAATTATTTTCATGCACCATAGAATTGATGCGATATCTAAAAACATTTTTTTGCTTTCCGTGAAATGTAGTCATTAAAATAAAGCAGAAAAGAAAAACGAAAAAGAAAAAAAACGTGTCCTTTCTTAAAATGTGTGTTATAAGTACACAAAAATAAACACGGTGGAATAAAAACACAGCTAACTCACCGAAATGATCTATTTCGAAGTCTATAAATATCGCCTCGTCACCCTGATTTACATTACAATCCATGTTTATCAATCACTTGTTAATTTCCTCTTAACGAATTCATTTCGAAATCTAGCCCACAGGTTTGGTTATCCTAGGTTTCAAGATATCATTATTTATACGGGTAAAACGAATATATCATACTGGAGAGCTACAGATATCTCAGTCCCCGCGACCCGTACGGGTTAAAGTACAGAGTATGAAAATAGAACGTTACTGTGTTACATAAACTAACAGATTGCCGGGGTTTTCGGCGGACGATTCCTAAATTATTTACGTTGACCAGTGGTCATTCTGGCCGAGGTGTGAAGGTGATAACAGATGGCGAGAAAGATTGTGTCCAGCACACCTTCGGCCACTGGTCAAACGAAACTGCTGTTTTGTCACCTGAGATTCCGTTCCGTGTCCAGTATTTATCTATTGTCAGATGGCAACCTGTAAGACCTTTGGCCTCGTGTGGCCGTGTTGTAACAGTGATGCAGTAATTTAATTAATCACAAAAAAGTCGGTGTACACTTTGTCCTAACATGACACGGATCCCGACCCTGGAGTGACCAAACTTGTGAAATAACCGACAGATATACTGGTGTAACAATCGACACACCATTGACCATATGTTTTAAATCGAAAGTTTGTTTGAAATCTTCACCGGAATGGCAAACTATTTCAGTTCATATCAGTTCTATTGCAAAAACACAGTAGAATAGTTGAAAATCAACCTTAGTACCTCTTTCCTATAGTCCTGTTTTCGTATGGATATTTCTTTTATCTATTCGAAATGAACACGTGAATATTTTTCAGTAATCTAAATATAGTTTAAATCAGCTTTTTTAACTTCCTGATTAGCGGAAGAATACTATTATAATGTCATGATAAAAATTTAAGATGAAATTGAATGTTTGAGAGATACATTTAAAATAATTACTTTCAATCAATCATTAAATAGATCGATATTTTTCCTGTAAGTTTTTTAACGCTGAAACGAATCGTATGTCCGGTAATGATATCATAATTCCGTAAGAAATTAAAATGCCTCTAACTAAACATTTTTCTCAATATCAAACTATATCAATTTATCTATATACATTCTTCTTTTCATGTAACAGCAAAACATTATAGTGACTTAGATTGGCAGTGCTATTTGAGCTTCTCAACTTGTCAGGTTTTTTCTTTCATCCTAAAACAAAAACTAACAATATCCGTAATAGATGGCCACGGTTCAGTAAATTCTTATGGTTTTCCGAAAGGTGAGATCTTATTATTTTTGAGAATTCATGTACATTTTTATAAAAATATGTATGATTTGTTTAAATTCTGTATTGTTTCAGACAAATATGGATTAATATAATATACAAAAGTAAAACCTATATTTTTTTATCTATTGTTTTTTTTTTATTAATTTATTAACTATTTATTTATTTATTTATTTATTTTTGTGTGAAATTACAAAGTTAGGTTTTTGGAATTATACCTGAATAGATGTAGGTAGACAACACCAGAAAACGACCGGATATATATGTGGAATGTATGATATTGTTTATCTTTACTAAATACCTTTATCTAAATCCCGATATACAGCTATCAAAAAACAACGAAAGTGCATGTTATACACTAATCGTTGGAATTTTCAAACAAAAATGGACAAATGTATTTTTGCGAAAATAAATCTATGCGTATATTTTATCGCTTCCAGTATTAAACAAAAACCGGAATTTCAAATCATATAATTTACTTTTTCGTGCGGTCGTGTATATTATTTCCTATAAATAATTTATTCTATAAATAATGTATGTAAAAGATAATAAGACGATAAATAAGCGCAATATCAACTGATAGTAAAACAGACATACGTGTCATTTTTATGCAATTTATAAATACTCTGTGAAAATTAATTAAAATTGTTGGAAATCGCTACGACGGTTGTTCATATTTCGATGAAAGCTCATCCTGTTTTTTGCCTCAGCCAGGTGCGATATAATATTCTATTCTTGTGCGTTGACACCGTGGAAATTAAGTTGTAATTTCAATACAAGATAGATTACGACACCACATCACCTCATTTGTTAAGTTGGAGATTTAAACGAAGGTAATTAGGAACGCATAACTGGTTGGTATGGTAGTACGAAATTAGATTTGTGAAATATATTGCTTTTTGTGTACGATCTGTAATCTTAATAGCACAATTTAACCAAAATCAACGATATCAAAAATGAAAGTATGAAAACAAATATCTTTTCTGTGTCAATGTCACTATAGGAGCTCAAATGGAAACCAAAAGAAGAAATTGTGAAAACAAATATCTATTCTGTGTCCATGTCACTATAGGAGCTCAAATGGAAACCAAAAGAAGAAATTGTGAAAACAAATATCTTTTCTGTGTCCATGTCACTATACAAGTTGTGAAATTACAAGAGTTACAATTTGGATATATTTTCTAATGAAAAAACAACATCTTCGTTAATGACTGTAACAACTGGACGCTAAATCTAACACGGCCGCAGATCCAGTGAAAATATTTTTCTCTTAAAGAGTTTAAAATGGCATATTCTATCATTGCACGAGATTTTACAGATGAACTATGTAAAAACACAACGTTTGCGCCACACTTCTTAACGGCTAATATAATCAAACTATTTTAATGCATTTTATGTGAAATATTATATATATATATATATATATTATGTATGTGAATCGTTCATTCTTTGGTTTGCCTACATATCTTACGGAAAATACAAAAAAGATATATTCAGTTTCTACTGGAAACTGATGATATATCATGAAGATAAAAACATAACGAAAATTCCAACTTACCGAAACGGTGAAAAAGACGCGCGATAGGACAAAATGTCACTACTAAATGATAATTCCAAATAATCCCGGTGTAGATTTCCAGAGAGAACACGCAATTTCAAAACCTCGGAATGACGTTCCGAATTTATATTCCGTTCCTATAAATCCAACTGACCGATAAAACATAACCCTTCGGAACGTTATAAACTCAAGTCAGATTCCTAAAGCGAAAATCTCCTTTACTTGACGATGTTAAAACATGGAGACGTTTCCTAGAACGCTGTCTTAATCTTGTTTGTTAGTTTTATTGTGAAAACCGAAACTAGTGAAAGCATTCAGGAGAAGTAAATTTCGTTAGGAGAAAACAAAATTATGGCTTTAGTACAAATTACCTGTCCTGGTCGAAGGTGGTTAGCGCAAGCAAATTGCTGACAATTGTATCACCCACTTCTTAACATTATTTCATATTCCGCCGGTGTCCGCGGTAACGAAGTCTTGTTGTATTCATTTACCTAGTGCTATTGTAAATAAAATTACATTACTCTGCCAATAAGTAATAAAATTTGTAGCCTGTTCGACTGGTGCTTTTACCTGGTGATTCGATCATTATTCCATAATTTTGATTTGAATGCTTTCCTCTATTAACTGCCATGGTAGAAAATTGGGTTAATTACTAAAATGAATTATTGTGCGAATAAATTTAATTTGCCTTGGGGTTTTGTCTAATGAGAGAGTCTAACAGTCTGTATATATACGTACCGTTGTCGACTAAACCACGAGTAGAAGAGGCAGCGTCCAAATTGTACAACGCTGTGAAATCGTCCACTTTTCTCTTGTCGTTTCGCTCGTCTCCCAGGGAAACTCGGCTTTCATCTGTCATTTTGATGGGTTGAAAATTTGTGTAAAAAATAGTGTCGATTCTGAGAGGTGATGTTGGAAAATTAAGTGACTAATATGATTTTCCTTTCTCTATATTTATACCGATTCCGAGGACAAGTTGGTTCCTCGGTTTTCTTAACCAATCAGATTTGTTTTTATTGAAAATATTATGCATCGGTATCATATTATCGGGTCGCGTGCCACGTTGCGTTCTGATTGGCTACCGATGATCAGAAGCGACCGCCGTATGCATGAAGGCGTGACGATTCACTAGCTTTCCACCATGTTCGTCCTTTCGCTAGTTTTGGCTTTCATTCGATCCTTACTGATGCTTTGTAACTATTTTCGGTCGATGAGTGTGATCGATTGGGGTGGTGACGAACTCGTCTCTGAATGTAAGATAATTAAAGGAACAAATTACACAGATAGATGTCGCTGATGGTTATCTGAATATAGAATGAAAACTTGATAATGGTACTGATCGTGTTGGTAGATTTTCAACTAAGCATTATACGCATGTAGACTGTACGTACATAGTACATATATAACCTAGTCTATTTGCTTACCAAAGTCTACAGTTTCTGTTTTTCTCTCAGTGTAATGTACGCACGGATATAAAAGATACGTTATATGAAATATTTTTCAAATTTAATCTGTCATTCATAATTTTCAAATTTATTTTATTGGTTCATTCAAACATATTTTATTGACAATGTATCAAAGGGAGTTGTCACAAGTTCTTGTAACTTGCTGGGCTCTCTTCAGTCATTACAATGTGTAATAATTACAGATAAATCATGATGACATATTTACAAACATATACTAGCACTCAATTTCAAGTATTGATATTCTACGTAACGTGTCTTAGAGAAGGAAAGAAGTTGATTGATTGGTTGTTGGTTGATATGGTTTTATATATACATGTTAGATAATCATTGTTTAGAAATAAAATCTAATCAGACGTGGAATTAATTTTAAACTTGAAAAAAAAAACGGCACGGATGATAGAATGGGTCTTAA
This sequence comes from Ylistrum balloti, assembly GCF_031769215.1. NCBI lineage: Eukaryota > Metazoa > Mollusca > Bivalvia > Pectinida > Pectinidae > Ylistrum > Ylistrum balloti. The sequence goes on from NW_026781958.1 coordinate 1,560,918, forward strand.
GGACGTTGTATACAACAAGTCGGTGATTTTTTTGCTCCATAAAATAGAAAAAATGAATAGATTTTAATATAAGTTGTGAATCGACTTCATAACTTTCCTTCTCTCACCTAATTATGATCATTTTGCCAAGTATATTATATATGATGATTTTAAGTGTATCACATTCCCTTTCATTCAGTAGGACACAGAAAACACGTTTGAGTGAAAACTAAAGACGATGACTTTGAAAATATTCAAGATTCTCGGAAGAATTAAACATCTGTTATTGATATTTTCTTCCGGTAAATGAATTCGTATGTATACTTATTGATAATTGATAACACGAGAATTCTTCCTCATATAAGTAGCTATGTAGTTACTAAAATGTAATTCTCTTTTATGACGAATCGAACATTTCAGAAAAATGAAAATTGATAAAAGATTTGTGTCTGAAAAATGAAAAGGGACCGTCGAAGATATAGTATTTGTTTCTATGTAGTGGAGAGGCGGGAATGACAGGCGGAGGTGGACTCCGTCGAGTTGACTGTGAGGTGGAGGACGATCGGTCGTGTCGGACCGTGGGGTGGGGCCAGGTGATCATAGTGTAGATGGGACTGTGGGACTGTGGGATGTGGGATAGACAGGTGGTCAGGTTTAGGGTGGGGCAGGCAGTCAGGTGTTACGGTTGTGTTCCGACATGGATAAAGCGCGCGTGGTGGCTGTGTGCATAGTATAAACAAATTCACACTTGTAGGTATGCTTATTTTACACAAACAACCTACCCATCTGTTAGAATCAAGAAAATAACGACATTGTTTAATAATGTTAATATAAACACAAACGAAATACATTCAGAAAAGAACAGCAAGAAATAAAGATAAAAAAGTAAAATAATTGGGATAATTATTTTCATGAATAATTGCATTTTAAACCAGAAACTGTATGTATTTCACAATTATTGAGAAATAAGATATAATCTTTTACTAAATACTCGTGTTGGCCAGGATTGAATCACGAGAGAGGTTTTACTGCGTGAAGAAACCGGGGAAACCCACGTGGTTATGCAGGTCACTTCTATTTTGTAATGTCCTGCCGGGGAATCGAACCCCGGACGCCTATAGGTGAGAAGCGAGTGTGTTACCAGTGTTGGCACTTGTATTCACAGCAAGTAAATATATTCTGTAAACAATTGTACACAACAATCGAATAAGATTTTGGAGTAAGAATGATATATATTTACATCAATATTTTTAACGTTGAAACCGACAGGGAAAACATTACGTAAGAGCTACGAAATTGAGGATGAGAACGACGCGTGATGATTGAAATTTTATTTAAAATTTCATTAATAATTCTTTCTTTCTTTCTTTCTTTCGTTCTTTGCTCGGTCATCACTCCGTGAACAGATGAAGACACTTAGATGGATGGGTAAGACGTGTAGATGACAGCAGATGAAGATACTTAGTTGAGGGATAAAGACACGTCTGGTCTACTGAGCGATTGTAACAACACATATCTTGAATAAGAGATAAATCCATAATTATAACAACACATACAGAATCCGTACTCACATAAATATGCTTATTATATCTATAAAAGAAATATTTTTTTAAACAAGATGTAAACTTAGTATACATATATTCACTGATCGATAGAAAAGTTGAAATTTAATTAAACTTACCCGATTGTCTCCCTTTGTAATTTCTGTGCGAAGTTGTACCGTCAAATACCCTAACGATAATGTGTAAGTGTTAACCGTTCCGTACTGATGTAAGTTTGATTACTTACATATAAGAAGTATATATACTTAGCCCCGTAATACAAAGAGCTATAAAATTACCACAATTTTTCATAACTAATTTACTATCAATGTTGATCCTAGATGCTTCTAAAAGTTAACTTTCTTTCTTTCTGTTAGAGGGAGAGGGGGTGAGGACAACTGCAAACACCACAGAATAAAAAATATCGTCGGGACATGAGCAAGTCTCTTTACAACTTTACAACACAATGTAAAATACCAAATCAGGTGATATTCCAGCTTGTTGGTTCTAATTTTCTCGTTCTAATTTTGTAGATTCTATCACCTTTTTACAGTAATAATAAATATATATTACACAAATTGAAAAGTACATTCAAATGATGACCGAATATGTTGATGTTTGTTAAATTAACTGTGTAGAAAGTACACCAAATTGACATGTATAAACAAACAATTTTCGTTAAGTCCACAAATGGTTTAACTGCTATTGAAAGGATGTTTTTAAAAACTAAACAAACGGCACGTGCATTAAACACACACACACGAGCTATACACGAGCCGGCATTGTTTTGATAGGCCATGGCTGATGACGTCACAGCTTTGAAGGTTCCGACAGTAAAAGTAACACGTTAGACACCTTTTATCATTAAATTAGTGGACAACAATCACCCAAACAAACAAAAAAATAAAACATATTTACGTTAAATTAGATTTCAAATTATGTGTAATTATGTAAATTTACATAAGAAAGTGCTGCATATTTTAAGTATGTAATACTTTATTCAAAATTTAGACTTTGTAGTTTTTAAGCTTTAATAAATGTCTCCAAAAATTAAAAGTTTGAATTAATATCGAACAGTCATTAAGATAGACCGGACCGAACACTTTCTTCTCAGCAAGGACCCGACTAATTAGGCTTCTCAAGTGATCTAATTGGTGGTTGTTTCCATGGACAGGTCAGAAATAAATCTGGACATTGGCTAGTGTCCTGGGGCCGTGGACTGACCATCTGTATAGGACACGGCTAGAAAACCAGGACTACCATGGTGGTTTTTATACTTAAACATCTTAAAGAAAACAGAATATATAAACAATAAACAAATAGAAAAACATGTTTGATTGAAGATACCTAAGATTAGATATGGTGATACATTCATAACAAATGCACATGATCTAATTTTACAGTTTACAGAAGAGTTGTGTCATAAGTGTAAAAGATAATTCCGGAATGATATGTGGACATAGAAAAAAGAGATTATTGACATAGCAAATAAATCGCTTTTTTATTAATAAAATAAAAGCAAAATAAGAAGAAAGAAGCAATGCTACTTCTTTTAAATCCGAGAAGGGAAAACCATGTGTTCCAGAATGATAAATGAATTCTTGACGGAAATCACTCGTCATGTAAATCTTTGTCAATCTATGAAATGTGACATTCTCAAAATGAGAGTCGGGGTAATGAAAAAGAAAAGAAAAACTTGGCAAAATACCAAGCACCACCGACCAAATCTAACTTTATGTCACATAGGAAAAAAATCTTTACCAGTGAGATCATCATGATGATCATGATTCTGTTCAAATTTGATACAGAAAATGCAAAGAACTTGCATTTAACTTGCTGTCGAAATTGTATGAAGATTCCTAAAAGAAAGTACAGCTGTGTCTTGATATCGCACAATGATATTGCTTTTATAAGGTTTTAACAATATTCCAAATTTTCTTTTTTTCTTTCCTGTTTTGTTTTTCACTGATCGAAAACAAATACGTTGGTGTGCCTTACGATTTAGTTGTCACCCCACGATTCAGGGAAAGGCATCAATTCATAACGGTTTATGTAAAATGAAGATTACAGCTTTTCATAAGTATAGTTACCATACTAAACAAGCATTCTTGACATCTGTTTGTCACACGGAAATTCAAACAAAAAAAATGACATTATCTTCTCAAATCTAAAAAACAATAACCGACACTCTCTACGATTTTAACGAAAGGAAGCAATTTTATCGAGTTTTTTACAACGAACATAGATATCCAAACGACGATCATCGTTCTGACCGATAACGAAACATTCCAAATTTGTTTGTATATATTTATCTGTACGACTTTATAGTCTATTATCAGGCCAATCACAGCAATTCTGGTTGGGTGAAATACCGACAACAGTTATGAAATTATCGATGCAGAATACATTACTGCTTCATGGGGCCAAAATCAGTCTCTAAAAACTCAGCGAAATCTGAACCGATATTACTGATAATGTCATTTCAAACGCACATTATCTACAATTCGGATTCACGAGCGGTGACGTAGAGGTAATTTTCTGCCATTTGCGTTCAATTTCATGTTGAAATTAGATAAATTTCCCCATTGAGTTCTGCCATAGGACACCTATTGGAGCTGAAGAAGGCCTAGCGATTTTCATAATTTGTTCTAAACTTGGTAATAGGAATGTTTATTAGCGCGAGGTCTACTCCTGACTGGAGACAGACTGCTGAGAGATTGTGCCCCCTGGCCGGCTTCCTCTGCCATCTATCTCATTCGGTTACGTGGCGAATTCGTCTGTCATAGCTCCATTATAGAAGACCCGCCTAACGAGCAAGGCCTGGGTCAAGTACCAGGGCTTGTAATAACCCTTCACCTCTCCAACGACTGAGGTAACTTTAGCATGAAATAACTTTCCTCCATTTAAACTACCAAGAAAACTATGTCTTGACATCCATGTGCTTCAACTACTTTCATGAGTACTGACATAACCAGTTCGTCATAGCTTCTACCGACAACTGACATAACAAGCTCGTCATAACCTCTCCCCAATACTGACGTAACCAGTTCGTCATAACCTCTCCCGACTACTGACATAACCAGTTCGGCATAATCTCTCCCGACTACTGACATAACCACAGTACGTCATAACCTCTCCCGACTACTGACATAATTACAGTTCGTCATAACCTCTCCCCACTACTGCCAGAACTACAGTTCGTCATAACCTCTCCCGACTACTGTCATAACCAGTACGTCATAACCTCTCCCGACTACTGACATAACCAGTTCGGCATAATCTCTCCCGACTACTGTCATAACCAGTACGTCATAATCTCTCCCCACTACTGCCAGAACTACAGTTCGTCATAACCTCTCCCGACTACTGTCATAACCAGTACGTCATAACCTCTCCCGACTACTGTCATAACCAGTACGTCATAACCTCTCCCGACTACTGACATAACCACAGTTCGGCATAACCTCTCCCGACTACTGACATAACCAGTTCGTCATTACCTCTCCCGACTACTGACATAATTACAGTTCGGCATAACCTCTCCCGACTACTGACATAACCAGTTAGTCATAACCTCTCTCGACTACTGGTATAACCACAGTTCGTCATAACTTCTCCCAACTACTGACATAACCAGTTCGTCATAACCTCTCACGACTACTGACATAACCAGTTCGTCATGTCCTCCCCCAGCTACTGACATAACCAGTTCGTCATAACCTCTCCCGACTACTGACATAACCAGTTCGTCATGTCCTCTCCCAGCTACTGACATAACCACAGATTTCATATCCTCTCCCAGCTACTGACATAACCACAGTTTGTCATATCCTCTCCCAGCTACTGACATAACCACAGTTTGTCATATTCTCTCCCAGCTACTAAGATAACCACAGATTGTCATATCCTCTCCCAGCTACTAAGGTAACCACAGTTCGTCATATCCTCTCCCAGCTACTGACATAACCACAGTTTGTCATATCCTCTCCCAGCTACTAAGATAACCACAGATGTCATATCCTCTCCCAGCTACTAAGATAACCACAGTTTGTGATATCCTCTCCCAGCTACTAAGATAACCACAGTTTGTCATATCCTCTCCCAGCTACTGACATAACCACACTTTGTCATATCCTCTCCTAGCTACTGACATAACCACAGTTTGTCATATCCACTCCCAGCTACTAAGGTAACCACAGTTTGTCATATCCTCTCCCAGCTACTAAGATAACCACAGCTTGTCATATCCTCTCCCAGCTACTGACATAACCACAGTTTGTCATATCCTCTCCTAGCTAATGACAACCACAGTTTGTCATATTCTCTCCCAGCTACTGACATAACCACAGTTTGTCATATCCTCTCCCAGCTACTAAGATAACCACAGTTTGTCATATCCACTCCCAGCTACTAGGGTAACCACAGTTTGTCATATCCTCTCCCAGCTACTGACATAACCACAGTTTGTCATATCCTCTCCCAGCTACTAAGATAACCACAGATGTCATATCCTCTCCCATCTACTAAGATAACCACAGTTTGTGATATCCTCTCCCAGCTACTAAGATAACCACAGCTTGTCATATCCTCTCCCAGCTACTGACATAACCACACTTTGTCATATCCTCTCCTAGCTAATGACATAACCACAGTTTGTGATATCCTCTCCCAGCTACTAAGATAACCACAGTTTGTCATATCCTCTCCTAGCTACTGACATAACCACAGTTTGTCATATCCTCTCCCAGCTACTAAGGTAACCACAGTTTGTCATATCCTCTCCCAGCTACTGACATAACCACAGTTTGTCATATCCTCTCCCAGCTAATGATATAACCACAGTTTGTGATATCCTCTCCCAGCTACTAAGATAACCACAGTTTGTCATATCCTCTCCCAGCTACTGACATAACCACAGCTTGTCGTATCCTCTCCCAGCTACTGACATAACCACAGTTTGTCATATCCTCTCCTAGCTAATGACAACCACAGTTTGTCATATTCTCTCCCAGCTACTGACATAACCACAGTTTGTCATATCCTCTCCCAGCTACTAAGATAACCACAGTTTGTCATATCCACTCCCAGCTACTAGGGTAACCACAGTTTGTCATATCCTCTCCCAGCTACTGACATAACCACAGTTTGTCATATCCTCTCCCAGCTACTAAGATAACCACAGATGTCATATCCTCTCCCATCTACTAAGATAACCACAGTTTGTGATATCCTCTCCCAGCTACTAAGATAACCACAGCTTGTCATATCCTCTCCCAGCTACTGACATAACCACACTTTGTCATATCCTCTCCTAGCTAATGACATAACCACAGTTTGTGATATCCTCTCCCAGCTACTAAGATAACCACAGTTTGTCATATCCTCTCCCAGCTACTGACATAACCACAGTTTGTCATATCCTCTCCCAGCTACTAAGGTAACCACAGTTTGTCATATCCTCTCCCAGCTACTGACATAACCACAGTTTGTCATATCCTCTCCCAGCTAATGATATAACCACAGTTTGTGATATCCTCTCCCAGCTACTAAGATAACCACAGTTTGTCATATCCTCTCCCAGCTACTGACATAACCACAGTTTGTCATATCCTCTCCCAGCTACTGACATAACCACAGATTGTCATATCCTCTCCCAGCTACTAAGGTAACCACAGTTCGTCATATCCTCTCCCAGCTACTGACATAACCACAGTTTGTCATATCCTCTCCCAGCTACTAAGATAACCACAGATGTCATATCCTCTCCCAGCTACTAAGATAACCACAGTTTGTCATATCCTCTCCCAGCTACTGACATAACCACACTTTGTCATATCCTCTCCTAGCTACTGACATAACCACAGTTTGTCATATCCACTCCCAGCTACTAAGGTAACCACAGTTTGTCATATCCTCTCCCAGCTACTAAGATAACCACAGCTTGTCATATCCTCTCCCAGCTACTGATATAACCACAGTTTGTCAAATCCTCTCCTAGCTAATGACAACCACAGTTTGTCATATTCTCTCCCAGCTACTGACATAACCACAGTTTGTCATATCCTCTCCCAGCTACTAAGATAACCACAGTTTGTCATATCCACTCCCAGCTACTAGGGTAACCACAGTTTGTCATATCCTCTCCCAGCTAATGACATAACCACAGTTTGTCATATCCTCTCCCAGCTACTAAGATAACCACAGTTTGTGATATCCTCTCCCAGCTACTGACATAACCACAGTTTGTCATATCCTCTCCCAGCTACTGACATAACCACAGTTTGTCATATCCTCTCAGCTACTAAGATAACCACAGTTTGTCGTATCCTCTCCCAGCTACTGACATAACCACAGTTTGTCATATCCTCCCCCAGCTACTAAGGTAACCACAGTTTGTCATATCCTCTCCCAGCTACTGACATAACCACAGTTTGTCATATCCTCTCCCAGCTAATGACATAACCACAGTTTGCCATATCCTCTCCCAGCTACTAAGGTAACCACAGTTTGTCATATCCTCTCCCAGCTACTGACATAACCACAGTTTGTCATATCCTCTCCCAGCTACTGACATAACCACAGTTTGTCATATCCTCCCCCAGCTACTGACATAACCAAAGTTTGTCATATCCTCCCCCAGCTACTGACATAACCAAAGTTTGTCATATCCTCCCCCAGCTACTAAGGTAACCACAGTTTGTCATATCCTCTCCCAGCTACTGACATAACCACAGTTTGTCATATCCTCTCCCAGCTAATGACATAACCACAGTTTGTCATATCCTCTCAGCTACTAAGATAACCACAGTTTGTCATATCCTCTCCCAGCTAATGACATAACCACAGTTTGTGATATCCTCTCCCAGCTACTAAGGTAACCACAGTTTGTCATATCCTCTCCCAGCTACTGACATAACCACAGTTTGTCATATCCACTCCCAGCTACTAAGGTAACCACAGTTTGTCATATCCTCTCCCAGCTACTAAGATAACCACAGCTTGTCATATCCTCTCCCAGCTACTGATATAACCACAGTTTGTCAAATCCTCTCCTAGCTAATGACAACCACAGTTTGTCATATCCTCTCCCAGCTACTAAGATAACCACAGATGTCATATCCTCTCCCAGCTACTAAGATAACCACAGTTTGTCATATCCTCTCCCAGCTACTGACATAACCACACTTTGTCATATCCTCTCCTAGCTACTGACATAACCACAGTTTGTCATATCCACTCCCAGCTACTAAGGTAACCACAGTTTGTCATATCCTCTCCCAGCTACTAAGATAACCACAGCTTGTCATATCCTCTCCCAGCTACTGATATAACCACAGTTTGTCAAATCCTCTCCTAGCTAATGACAACCACAGTTTGTCATATTCTCTCCCAGCTACTGACATAACCACAGTTTGTCATATCCTCTCCCAGCTACTAAGATAACCACAGTTTGTCATATCCACTCCCAGCTACTAGGGTAACCACAGTTTGTCATATCCTCTCCCAGCTAATGACATAACCACAGTTTGTCATATCCTCTCCCAGCTACTAAGATAACCACAGTTTGTGATATCCTCTCCCAGCTACTGACATAACCACAGTTTGTCATATCCTCTCCCAGCTACTGACATAACCACAGTTTGTCATATCCTCTCAGCTACTAAGATAACCACAGTTTGTCGTATCCTCTCCCAGCTACTGACATAACCACAGTTTGTCATATCCTCCCCCAGCTACTAAGGTAACCACAGTTTGTCATATCCTCTCCCAGCTACTGACATAACCACAGTTTGTCATATCCTCTCCCAGCTAATGACATAACCACAGTTTGCCATATCCTCTCCCAGCTACTAAGGTAACCACAGTTTGTCATATCCTCTCCCAGCTACTGACATAACCACAGTTTGTCATATCCTCTCCCAGCTACTGACATAACCACAGTTTGTCATATCCTCCCCCAGCTACTGACATAACCAAAGTTTGTCATATCCTCCCCCAGCTACTGACATAACCAAAGTTTGTCATATCCTCCCCCAGCTACTAAGGTAACCACAGTTTGTCATATCCTCTCCCAGCTACTGACATAACCACAGTTTGTCATATCCTCTCCCAGCTAATGACATAACCACAGTTTGTCATATCCTCTCAGCTACTAAGATAACCACAGTTTGTCATATCCTCTCCCAGCTAATGACATAACCACAGTTTGTGATATCCTCTCCCAGCTACTAAGGTAACCACAGTTTGTCATATCCTCTCCCAGCTACTGACATAACCACAGTTTGTCATATCCTCTCCCAGCTACTGACATAACCAAAGTTTGTGATATCCTCTCCCAGCTAATGACATAACCACAGTTTGTGATATCCTCTCCCAGCTACTAAGATAACCACAGTTTGTCATATCCTCTCCCAGCTACTGACATAACCACAGTTTGTCATATCCTCCCCCCAGCTACTGACATAACCAAAGTTTGTCATATCTTCCCCCAGCTACTAAGGTAATCACAGTTTGTCATATCCTCTCCCAGCTAATGACATAACCACAGTTTGTTATATCCTCTCCCAGCTTCTAAGGTAACCACAGTTTGTCATATCCTCTCCCAGCTACTGACATAACCAAAGTTTGTCATATCCTCCCCCAGCTACTGACAAAACAACAGTTCGTCTTAACCTGCTCACGTTAATGCTGTAACCAACAATTTCGAATTTTTGTTTTCAATATGAAATCAGTTTGTTATCTATTACATGTACAAGACAAATTCGTATTATGTTTTACCGTCAGTTATTCTAAGTATTTATATCCCCGCTCCTCCCCTCCCCCTCCCCACCACGTGGCGTTTGATAGATCATATGTATAACTGCCAGGAGTACGACAGGGTCATCGCCTGGGATCGCTGGAGTGATATACTAAGGATACGACTAGATTCCAATGTATTTAAATATCAATTACAAATACCCTTAACTCTTTCTTTGACATGTTGGATCCTGTTTTTTTATAACATTGAGTTGTCAATTTCCTATTGGATGCTGCCTCGTTTCTAGTTGTCAGTATCTGTAGGCAATTTAATGTAATCTGATTACACCATTGTCAATTGCAAATCATTGAATGTAAATTACAATCTGCAGTAAATTACATAAACCCGGGCGATCACTGAGACCCCGTTTTCTTACACAACTAAAGGTAGCAGTACACAGTTTCTCGGTGTGTCCATGGGTGATATTTTTGTTCATTAGATTACCCTATTATAAAGATTTTCATCGAAAAAAAAATCTTTGGTCTTATCGTCTTGATTTCAGAACACTAGTTTAGACAGTCTTGAATCTCTGTTTACTTGGCTTGATATTTTTCAGAATAATATTGAATGGTTAGATTTTCTCTAAGCCAGAGATACACATGTACATATAGTACCAAACAGCTAAATCTAAACTGATACAACTTTTTAGAAGTTTACGAGTCCCTATGAATTGAAAATAGTTAAAATGAATAAATGAACAAAGAAAAATACTTTTTGACTAGTAAACTGTCTTCCTGTAATAATTGAATGGCCAAGTTTATACGCTAACTAATTCTAGACAAATCTATCGAAGACTAAAAGTGTCCTCACAAACAATGTTACTGTTATGTAATGTATTTAGTTAATCAAAGTATTTTTGTAAAGATCAAAGCCTATCAGTTCACAATGTAATATTAGATAACGGCATCGGAACGATGACGTCATGCTGTGGCGCCAGGAGATCTGATCACGTGATTCCAGTGAATCCAATTTCAATCCAATCAACACGATGGCCCTATGTTTTAAATTTTGAGTACTAGTATACACTTTCTAGAGAAAGAAGTTAATTGTGATTGTTGATAAAATATCTTTGTCTTTTGTAAAAACTCGTAGAATCGATATTGTCTTAGGGAATTGTGTCTCTTGTACGTAAACATGCGATAATCTTTTGAGTGAGTGCTTTCCCTGAAACACAACAGAGCCGATGAAACGTCAGCAACAACGGAATTCGTTATCAAGTCAGACTCAAACGTTGTGACGTCATATTAATGTATGTAAGTAAAGACA